>NW_028123339.1:0-324592 GCF_965194805.1 Balaenoptera borealis
CCTAACCCTAACCCTAACCCTAACCCTAACCCTAACCCTAACCCTAACCCTAACCCTAACCCTAACCCTAACCCTAACCCTAACCCTAACCCTAACCCTAACCCTAACCCTAACCCTAACCCTAACCCTAACCCTAACCCTAACCCTAACCCTAACCCTAACCCTAACCCTAACCCTAACCCTAACCCTAACCCTAACCCTAACCCTAACCCTAACCCTAACCCTAACCCTAACCCTAACCCTAACCCTAACCCTAACCCTAACCCCTAACCCTAACCCTAACCCTAACCCTAACCCTAACCCTAACCCTAACCCTAACCCTAACCCTAACCCTAACCCTAACCCTAACCCTAACCCTAACCCTAACCTAACCTAACCCTAACCTAACCCTAACCCTAACCCTAACCCTAACCCTAACCCTAACCCTAACCCTAACCCTAACCCTAACCCTAACCCTAACCCTAACCCTAACCCTAACCCTAACCCTAACCCTAACCCTAACCCTAACCCTAACCCTAACCCTAACCCTAACCCTAACCCTAACCCTAACCCTAACCCTAACCCTAACCCTAACCTAACCCTAACCCTAACCCTAACCCTAACCCTAACCCTAAACCCTAACCCTAACCCTAACCCTAACCCTAACCCTAACCCTAACCCTAACCCCTAACCCTAACCCTAACCCTAACCCTAACCCTAACCCCTAACCCTAACCCTAACCCTAACCCTAACCCTAAACCCTAACCCTAACCCTAACCCTAACCCTAACCCTAACCCTAACCCTAACCCTAACCCTAACCCTAACCCTAACCCTAACCCTAACCCTAACCCTAACCCTAACCCTAACCCTAACCCTAACCCTAACCCTAACCCTAACCCCTAACCCTAACCCTAACCCTAACCCTAACCCTAACCCTAACCCTAACCCTAACCCTAACCCTAACCCTAACCCTAACCCTAACCCTAACCCTAACCCTAACCTAACCCTAACCCTAACCCTAACCCTAACCCTAACCCTAACCCTAACCCTAACCCTAACCCTAACCCTAACCCTAACCCTAACCCTAACCCTAACCCTAACCCTAACCCTAACCCTAACCCTAACCCTAACCCTAACCCTAACCCTAACCCTAACCCTAACCCTAACCCTAACCCTAACCCTAACCCTAACCCTAACCCTAACCCTAACCCTAACCCTAACCCTAACCCTAACCCTAACCCTAACCCTAACCCTAACCCTAACCCTAACCCTAACCCTAACCCTAACCCTAACCCTAACCCTAACCCTAACCCTAACCCTAACCCTAACCCTAACCCTAACCCTAACCCTAACCCTAACCCTAACCCTAACCCTAACCCTAACCCTAACCCTAACCCTAACCCTAACCCTAACCCTAACCCTAACCCTAACCCTAACCCTAACCCTAACCCTAACCCATACCCTATGCCGTACCCGAACCCCTCCCCGAACCCGTACCCTAAGCCGTACCCTAACCCTAACCCTAACCCTAACCCTAACCCTAGGCTACCCTTGACTGCTTCTGCCTCCAATAGATTTCCTAAGCACTAGTGTTTTAAGGAACAGCTTAAAAAGAGAATCCTAATGTGATTTCTTTATAATGGGTGTGTTCCTTATCTTATCCTAGTGTCTAAACTCTTCTCCATGGCTGGACCCCCAAATAATATTCCTTTACGTGCTAAGGGGTATCTAGAGAGTGGGATAGGTTTAATAACTACCCTAACCCTAACGCGTACCCTAACCGTAACGCGTACCCTAACCCTAACACGTACCCTAATCCTATCCCGTACCCTAAACCGAGCCCTAACCCTAACACTAACCCTAACCCTAACACATACCCTACGCCGTACCCGAGCCCCTCCCCGAACCCGTTCCCTATGCCGTACCCTAACCCTAACCCTAAGCCTAACCCTCACTCTAGGCTACCCTTGACTACTTCTGCCTCCAGTAGATTTCCTAAGCACTGGTGTTTTAAGGAACAGCTTAAAAAGAGAATCCTAATGTGATTTCTTTATAATGGGTGTGTTCCTTATCTTATCCTAGTGTCTAAACTCTTCTCCATGGCTGGACACCCAAATAATATTCCTTTACGTGCTAAGGGGTATCTAGAGAGTGGGATAGGTTTAATAACTACCCTAACCCTAACGCGTACCCTAACCCTAACCCCTACCCTAACCCTAACACGTACCCTAATCCTAACCCGTACCCTAAACCGAGCCCTAACCCTAACACTAACCCTAACCCTAACCCTAACCCTAACCCATACCCTACGCCGTACCCGAACCCCTCCCCGAACCCGTACCCTAAGCCGTCCCCTAACCCTAACCCTAAGCCTAACCCAAACCCTAGGCTACCCTTGACTGCTTCTGCCTCCAATAGATTTCCTAAGCACTAGTGTTTTAAGGAACAGCTTAAAAAGAGAATCCTAATGTGATTTCTTTATAATGGGTGTGTTCCTTATCTTATCCTAGTGTCTAAAGTCTTCTCCATGGCTGGACCCCCAAATCATATTCCTTTACGTGCTAAGGGGTATCTAGAGAGTGGGATAGGTTTAATAACTACCCTAAAACTAACGCGTACCCTAACCCTAACCCCTATCCTAACCCTAACGCGTACCCTAACCCGTACCCGTACCCTAAACCGAGCCCTAACCGTAACACTAACCCTAACCCTAACCCTAACCCATACCCTCCGCCGTACCCGAACCCCTCCCCGAACCCGTACCCTATGTTGTACCCTAACCCTAACCCCTAACCTAACCCTAACGCGTACCCTAACCCTAACGCGTACCCTAACCCTAACACGTACCCTAAACCTAACCCGTACCCTAAACCGAGCCCTAACCCTAACACTAACCCTAACCCTAACCCTAACCCATACCCTCCGCCGTACCCGAACCCCTCACCGAACCCGTACCCTATGCCGTACCCTAACCCTAACCCTAAGCCTAACCCTAACCCTAGGCTACCCTTGACTGCTTCTGCCTCCAATAGATTTCCTAAGCACTAGTGTTTTAAGGAACAGCTTAAAAAGAGAATCCTAATGTGATTTCTTTATAATGGGTGTGTTCCTTATCTTATCCTAGTGTCTAAACTCTTCTCCATGGCTGGACCCCCAAATCATATTCCTTTACGTGCTAAGGGGTATCTAGAGAGTGGGATAGGTTTAATAACTACCCTAACCCTAACGCGTACCCTAACCCTAACCCCTACCCTAACCCTAACACGTACCCTAATCCTAACCCCTACCCTAAACCGAGCCCTAACCCTAACACTAACCCTAACCCTAACCCTAACCCATACCCTATGCCGTACCCGAACCCCTCCCCGAACCCGTACCCTAAGCCGTACCCTAACCCTAACCCTAAGCCTAACCCTAACCCTAGGCTACCCTTGACTGCTTCTGCCTCCAATAGATTTCCTAAGCACTAGTGTTTTAAGGAACAGCTTAAAAAGAGAATCCTAATGTGATTTCTTTATAATGGGTGTGTTCCTTATCTTATCCTAGTGTCTAAAGTCTTCTCCATGGCTGGACCCCCAAATCATATTCCTTTACGTGCTAAGGGGTATCTAGAGAGTGGGATAGGTTTAATAACTACCCTAAAACTAACACGTACCCTAACCCTAACCCCTATCCTAACCCTAACGCGTACCCTAACCCTAACCCGTACCCTAAACCGAGCCCTAACCGTAACACTAACCCTAACCCTAACCCTAACCCATACCCTCCGCCGTACCCGAACCCCTCCCCGAACCCGTACCCTATGTTGTACCCTAACCCTAACCCCTAACCTAACCCTAACGCGTACCCTAACCCTAACCCCTACCCTAACCCTAACACGTACCCTAAACCTAACCCGTACCCTAAACCGAGCCCTAACCCTAACCCTAACCCTAACCCTAACCCTAACCCATACCCTCCGCCGTACCCGAACCCCTCCCCGAACCCATACCCTATGCCGTACCCTAACCCTAACCCTAAGCCTAACCCTAACCCTAGGCTACCCTTGACTACTTCTGCCTCCAGTAGATTTCCTAAGCACTGGTGTTTTAAGGAACAGCTTAAAAAGAGAATCCTAATGTGATTTCTTTATAATGGGTGTGTTCCTTATCTTATCCTAGTGTCTAAACTCTTCTCCATGTCTGGACACCCAAATAATATTCCTTTACGTGCTAAGGGGTATCTAGAGAGTGGGATAGGTTTAATAACTACCCTAACCCTAACGCGTACCCTAACCCTAACCCCTACCCTAACCCTAACACGTACCCTAATCCTAACCCGTACCCTAAACCGAGCCCTAACCCTAACACTAACCCTAACCCTAACCCTAACCCTAACCCATACCCTACGCCGTACCCGAACCCCTCCCCGAACCCGTACCCTAAGCCGTCCCCTAACCCTAACCCTAAGCCTAACCCAAACCCTAGGCTACCCTTGACTGCTTCTGCCTCCAATAGATTTCCTAAGCACTACTGTTTTAAGGAACAGCTTAAAAAGAGAATCCTAATGTGATTTCTTTATAATGGGTGTGTTTCTTATCTTATCCTAGTGTCTAAACTCTTCTCCATGGCTGGACACCCAAATAATATTCCTTTACGAGCTAAGGGGTATCTAGAGAGTGGGATAGGTTTAATAACTACCCTAACCCTAACGCGTACCCTAACCCTAACCCCTAACCTAAACCTAACACGTACCCTAATCCTAACCCGTACCCTAAAACGAGCCCTAACCCTAACACTAACCCTAACCCTAAAACTAACCCTAACCCTAACCCATACCCTACGCCGTACCCGAACCCTTCCCCGAAACCGTACCCTAAGCCGTACCCTAACCCTAACCCTAAGCCTAACCCTAACCCTAGGCTACCCTTGACTGCTTCTGCCTCCAATAGATTTCCTAAGCACTAGTGTTTTAAGGAACAGCTTAAAAAGAGAATCCTAATGTGATTTCTTTATAATGGGTGTGTTCCTTATCTTATCCTAGTGTCTAAAGTCTTCTCCATGGCTGGACCCCCAAATCATATTCCTTTACGTGCTAAGGGGTATCTAGAGAGTGGGATAGGTTTAATAACTACCCTAAAACTAACCCGTACCCTAACCCTAACCCCTAACCTAACCCTAACGTGTACCCAAACCCTAACCCCTACCCTAACCCTAACACGTACCCTAATCCTAACCCGTACCCTAAACCGAGCCCTAACCCTGACACTAACCCTAACCCTAACCCTAACCCATACCCTATGCCGTACCCGATCCCCTCCCCGAACCCGTACCCTAAGCCGTCCCCTAACCCTAACCCTAAGCCTAACCCTAACCCTAGGCTACCCTTGACTGCTTCTGCCTCCAATAGATTTCCTAAGCACTAGTGTTTTAAGGAACAGCTTAAAAAGAGAATCCTAATGTGATTTCTTTATAATGGGTGTGTTCCTTATCTTATCCTAGTGTCTAAACTCTTCTCCATGGCTGGACCCCCAAATAATATTCCTTTACGTGCTAAGGGGTATCTAGAGAGTGGGATAGGTTTAATAACTACCCTAACCCTAACGCGTACCCTAACCGTAACGCGTACCCTAACCCTAACACGTACCCTAATCCTATCCCGTACCCTAAACCGAGCCCTAACCCTAACACTAACCCTAACCCTAACACATACCCTACGCCGTACCCGAGCCCCTCCCCGAACCCGTTCCCTATGCCGTACCCTAACCCTAACCCTAAGCCTAACCCTCACTCTAGGCTACCCTTGACTACTTCTGCCTCCAGTAGATTTCCTAAGCACTGGTGTTTTAAGGAACAGCTTAAAAAGAGAATCCTAATGTGATTTCTTTATAATGGGTGTGTTCCTTATCTTATCCTAGTGTCTAAACTCTTCTCCATGGCTGGACACCCAAATAATATTCCTTTACGTGCTAAGGGGTATCTAGAGAGTGGGATAGGTTTAATAACTACCCTAACCCTAACGCGTACCCTAACCCTAACCCCTACCCTAACCCTAACACGTACCCTAATCCTAACCCGTACCCTAAACCGAGCCCTAACCCTAACACTAACCCTAACCCTAACCCTAACCCTAACCCATACCCTACGCCGTACCCGAACCCCTCCCCGAACCCGTACCCTAAGCCGTCCCCTAACCCTAACCCTAAGCCTAACCCAAACCCTAGGCTACCCTTGACTGCTTCTGCCTCCAATAGATTTCCTAAGCACTAGTGTTTTAAGGAACAGCTTAAAAAGAGAATCCTAATGTGATTTCTTTATAATGGGTGTGTTCCTTATCTTATCCTAGTGTCTAAAGTCTTCTCCATGGCTGGACCCCCAAATCATATTCCTTTACGTGCTAAGGGGTATCTAGAGAGTGGGATAGGTTTAATAACTACCCTAAAACTAACGCGTACCCTAACCCTAACCCCTATCCTAACCCTAACGCGTACCCTAACCCGTACCCGTACCCTAAACCGAGCCCTAACCGTAACACTAACCCTAACCCTAACCCTAACCCATACCCTCCGCCGTACCCGAACCCCTCCCCGAACCCGTACCCTATGTTGTACCCTAACCCTAACCCCTAACCTAACCCTAACGCGTACCCTAACCCTAACGCGTACCCTAACCCTAACACGTACCCTAAACCTAACCCGTACCCTAAACCGAGCCCTAACCCTAACACTAACCCTAACCCTAACACTAACCCATACCCTCCGCCGTACCCGAACCCCTCACCGAACCCGTACCCTATGCCGTACCCTAACCCTAACCCTAAGCCTAACCCTAACCCTAGGCTACCCTTGACTGCTTCTGCCTCCAATAGATTTCCTAAGCACTAGTGTTTTAAGGAACAGCTTAAAAAGAGAATCCTAATGTGATTTCTTTATAATGGGTGTGTTCCTTATCTTATCCTAGTGTCTAAACTCTTCTCCATGGCTGGACCCCCAAATCATATTCCTTTACGTGCTAAGGGGTATCTAGAGAGTGGGATAGGTTTAATAACTACCCTAACCCTAACGCGTACCCTAACCCTAACCCCTACCCTAACCCTAACACGTACCCTAATCCTAACCCCTACCCTAAACCGAGCCCTAACCCTAACACTAACCCTAACCCTAACCCTAACCCATACCCTATGCCGTACCCGAACCCCTCCCCGAACCCGTACCCTAAGCCGTACCCTAACCCTAACCCTAAGCCTAACCCTAACCCTAGGCTACCCTTGACTGCTTCTGCCTCCAATAGATTTCCTAAGCACTAGTGTTTTAAGGAACAGCTTAAAAAGAGAATCCTAATGTGATTTCTTTATAATGGGTGTGTTCCTTATCTTATCCTAGTGTCTAAAGTCTTCTCCATGGCTGGACCCCCAAATCATATTCCTTTACGTGCTAAGGGGTATCTAGAGAGTGGGATAGGTTTAATAACTACCCTAAAACTAACACGTACCCTAACCCTAACCCCTATCCTAACCCTAACGCGTACCCTAACCCTAACCCGTACCCTAAACCGAGCCCTAACCGTAACACTAACCCTAACCCTAACCCTAACCCATACCCTCCGCCGTACCCGAACCCCTCCCCGAACCCGTACCCTATGTTGTACCCTAACCCTAACCCCTAACCTAACCCTAACGCGTACCCTAACCCTAACCCCTACCCTAACCCTAACACGTACCCTAAACCTAACCCGTACCCTAAACCGAGCCCTAACCCTAACCCTAACCCTAACCCTAACCCTAACCCATACCCTCCGCCGTACCCGAACCCCTCCCCGAACCCATACCCTATGCCGTACCCTAACCCTAACCCTAAGCCTAACCCTAACCCTAGGCTACCCTTGACTGCTTCTGCCTCCAATAGATTTCCTAAGCACTACTGTTTTAAGGAACAGCTTAAAAAGAGAATCCTAATGTGATTTCTTTATAATGGGTGTGTTCCTTATCTTATCCTAGTGTCTAAACTCTTCTCCATGGCTGGACCCCCAAATCATATTCCTTTACGTGCTAAGGGGTATCTAGAGAGTGGGATAGGTTTAATAACTACCCTAACCCTAACGCGTACCCTAACCGTAACGCGTACCCTAACCCTAACACGTACCCTAATCCTATCCCGTACCCTAAACCGAGCCCTAACCCTAACACTAACCCTAACCCTAACACATACCCTACGCCGTACCCGAGCCCCTCCCCGAACCCGTTCCCTATGCCGTACCCTAACCCTAACCCTAAGCCTAACCCTCACTCTAGGCTACCCTTGACTACTTCTGCCTCCAGTAGATTTCCTAAGCACTGGTGTTTTAAGGAACAGCTTAAAAAGAGAATCCTAATGTGATTTCTTTATAATGGGTGTGTTCCTTATCTTATCCTAGTGTCTACACTCTTCTCCATGGCTGGACACCCAAATAATATTCCTTTACGTGCTAAGGGGTATCTAGAGAGTGGGATAGGTTTAATAACTACCCTAACCCTAACGCGTACCCTAACCCTAACCCCTACCCTAACCCTAACACGTACCCTAATCCTAACCCGTACCCTAAACCGAGCCCTAACCCTAACACTAACCCTAACCCTAACCCTAACCCTAACCCATACCCTACGCCGTACCCGAACCCCTCCCCGAACCCGTACCCTAAGCCGTCCCCTAACCCTAACCCTAAGCCTAACCCAAACCCTAGGCTACCCTTGACTGCTTCTGCCTCCAATAGATTTCCTAAGCACTACTGTTTTAAGGAACAGCTTAAAAAGAGAATCCTAATGTGATTTCTTTATAATGGGTGTGTTCCTTATCTTATCCTAGTGTCTAAACTCTTCTCCATGGCTGGACACCCAAATAATATTCCTTTACGAGCTAAGGGGTATCTAGAGAGTGGGATAGGTTTAATAACTACCCTAACCCTAACGCGTACCCTAACCCTAACCCCTAACCTAAACCTAACACGTACCCTAATCCTAACCCGTACCCTAAAACGAGCCCTAACCCTAACACTAACCCTAACCCTAACCCATACCCTACGCCGTACCCGAACCCTTCCCCGAAACCGTACTCTAAGCCGTACCCTAACCCTAACCCTAAGCCTAACCCTAACCCTAGGCTACCCTTGACTGCTTCTGCCTCCAATAGATTTCCTAAGCACTAGTGTTTTAAGGAACAGCTTAAAAAGAGAATCCTAATGTGATTTCTTTATAATGGGTGTGTTCCTTATCTTATCCTAGTGTCTAAACTCTTCTCCATGGCTGGACCCCCAAATCATATTCCTTTACGTGCTAAGGGGTATCTAGAGAGTGGGATAGGTTTAATAACTACCCTAACCCTAACGCGTACCCTAACCCTAACCCCTACCCTAACCCTAACACGTACCCTAATCCTAACCCCTACCCTAAACCGAGCCCTAACCCTAACACTAACCCTAACCCTAACCCTAACCCATACCCTATGCCGTACCCGAACCCCTCCCCGAACCCGTACCCTAAGCCGTACCCTAACCCTAACCCTAAGCCTAACCCTAACCCTAGGCTACCCTTGACTGCTTCTGCCTCCAATAGATTTCCTAAGCACTAGTGTTGTAAGGAACAGCTTAAAAAGAGAATCCTAATGTGATTTCTTTATAATGGGTGTGTTCCTTATCTTATCCTAGTGTCTAAAGTCTTCTCCATGGCTGGACCCCCAAATCATATTCCTTTACGTGCTAAGGGGTATCTAGAGAGTGGGATAGGTTTAATAACTACCCTAAAACTAACGCGTACCCTAACCCTAACCCCTAACCTAACCCTAACGTGTACCCTAACCCTAACCCCTACCCGAACCCTAACACGTACCCTAATCCTAACCCGTACCCTAAACCGAGCCCTAACCCTAACACTAACCCTAACCCTAACCCTAACCCATACCCTACGCCGTACCCGAACCCCTCCCCGAACCCGTACCCTAAACCGTACCCTAACCCTAACCCTAAGCCTAACCCTAACCCTAGGCTACCCTTGACTGCTTCTGCCTCCAATAGATTTCCTAAGCACTAGTGTTTTAAGGAACAGCTTAAAAAGAGAATCCTAATGTGATTTCTTTATAATGGGTGTGTTCCTTATCTTATCCTAGTGTCTAAACTCTTCTCCATTGCTGGACACCCAAATAATATTACTTTACGTGCTAAGGGGTATCTAGAGAGTGGGATAGGTTTAATAACTACCCTAACCCTAACGCGTACCCTAAGCCTAACCCCTACCCTAACCCTAACACGTACCCTAATCCTAACCCGTACCCTAAACCGAGCCCTAACCCTAACCCTAACCCTAACCCTAACCCTAACCTCTAATCTAAACCTAACACGTACCCTAATCCTAACCCGTACCCTAAAACGAGCCCTAACCCTAAAACTAACCCTAACCCTAACCCATACCCTACGCCGTACCCGAACCCTTCCCCGAAACCGTACCCTAAGCCGTACCCTAACCCTAACCCTAAGCCTAACCCTAACCCTAGGCTACCCTTGACTGCTTCTGCCTCCAATAGATTTCCTAAGCACTAGTGTTTTAAGGAACAGCTTAAAAAGAGAATCCTAATGTGATTTCTTTATAATGGGTGTGTTCCTTATCTTATCCTAGTGTCTAAAGTCTTCTCCATGGCTGGACCCCCAAATCATATTCCTTTACGTGCTAAGGGGTATCTAGAGAGTGGGATAGGTTTAATAACTACCCTAAAACTAACCCGTACCCTAACCCTAACCCCTAACCTAACCCTAACGTGTACCCAAACCCTAACCCCTACCCTAACCCTAACACGTACCCTAATCCTAACCCGTACCCTAAACCGAGCCCTAACCCTAACACTAACCCTAACCCTAACCCTAACCCATACCCTATGCCGTACCCGATCCCCTCCCCGAACCCGTACCCTAAGCCGTCCCCTAACCCTAACCCTAAGCCTAACCCTAACCCTAGGCTACCCTTGACTGCTTCTGCCTCCAATAGATTTCCTAAGCACTAGTGTTTTAAGGAACAGCTTAAAAAGAGAATCCTAATGTGATTTCTTTATAATGGGTGTGTTCCTTATCTTATCCTAGTGTCTAAAATCTTCTCCATGGCTGGACACCCAAATAATATTCCTTTACGAGCTAAGGGGTATCTAGAGAGTGGGATAGGTTTAATAACTACCCTAACCCTAAAGCGTACCCTAACCCTAACCCCTACCCGAACCCTAACACGTACCCTAATCCTAACCCGTACCCTAAACCGAGCCCTAACCCTAACACTAACCCTAACCCTAACCCTAACCCATACCCTACGCCGTACCCGAAACCCTCCCCGAACCCGTACCCTAAACCGTACCCTAACCCTAACCCTAAGCCTAACCCTAACCCTAGGCTACCCTTGACTGCTTCTGCCTCCAATAGATTTCCTAAGCACTAGTGTTTTAAGGAACAGCTTAAAAAGAGAATCCTAATGTGATTTCTTTATAATGGGTGTGTTCCTCATCTTATCCCAGTGTATTAACTCTTCTCCATGGCTGGACCCGCAAATAATATTCCTGTACGTGCTAAGGGGTATCTAGAGAGTGGGATAGGTTTAATAACTACCCTAACCCTAACGCATACCCTAACCCTAACCCCTACCCTAACCCTAACACGTACCCTAATCCTAACCCGTACCCTAAACCGAGCCGTAACCCTAAAACTAACCCTAACCCTAACCCTAACCCATACCCTACGTCGTACCCGAACCCCTCCCCGAACCCTTACCCTAAGCCGTAACCTAACCCAAACCCTAAGCCTCACCCAAACCCTAGGCTACCCTTGACTGCTTCTGCCTCCAATAGATTTCCTAAGCACTAGTGTTTTAAGGAATAGTTTAAAAAGAGAATCCTAATGTGATTTCTTTATAATGGGTGTGTTCCTTATCTTATCCTAGTGTCTAAACTCTTCTCCATGGCTGGAACCCCAAATAATATTCCTTTACGTGCTAAGGGGTATCTAGAGAGTGGGATAGGTTTAATAACTACCCTAACCCTAACGCGTACCCTAACCCTAACCCCTACCCTAACCCTAACACGTACCCTAATACTAACCCGTACCCTAAACCGAGCCCTAACCCTAACCCTAACCCTAACCCTAACCCATACCCTACGCCGTACCCGAGCCCCTCCCCGAACCCGTACTCTATGCCGTACCCTAACTCTAACCCTAAGCCTAACCCTAACCCTAGGCTACCCTTGACTGTTTCTCCCTCCAATAGATTTCCTAAGCACTAGTGTTTTAAGGAACAGCTTAAAAAGTGAATCCTAATGTGATTTCTTTATAATGGGTGTGTTCCTTATCTTATCCTAGTGTCTAAACTCTTCTCCATGGCTGGACCCCCAAATAATATTCCTTTACGTGCTAAGGGGTATCTAGAGAGTGGGATAGGTTTAATAACTACCCTAACCCTAACGCGTACCCTAACCGTAACGCGTACCCTAACCCTAACACGTACCCTAATCCTATCCCGTACCCTAAACCGAGCCCTAACCCTAACACTAACCCTAACCCTAACACATACCCTACGCTGTACCCGAACCCTTCCCCGAAACCGTACTCTAAGCCGTACCCTAACCCTAACCCTAAGCCTAACCCTAACCCTTGGCTACCCTTTACTGCTTCTGCCTCCAATAGATTTCCTAAGCACTAGTGTTTTAAGGAACAGCTTAAAAAGAGAATCCTAATGTGATTTCTTTATAATGGGTGTGTTCCTTATCTTATCCTAGTGTCTAAAGTCTTCTCCATGGCTGGACCCCCAAATCATATTCCTTTACGTGCTAAGGGGTATCTAGAGAGTGGGATAGGTTTAATAACTACCCTAAAACTAACGCGTACCCTAACCCTAACCCCTAACCTAAACCTAACATGTACCCTAACCCTAACCCTAACCCTAACCCTAACGCGTACCCTAACCCTAACACGTACCCTAATCCTAACCCGTACCGTAAACCGAGCCCTAACCCTAACACTAACCCTAACCCTAACCCTAACCCATACCCTACGCCGTACCCGAACCCCTCCCCGAACCCGTACCCTAAGCCGTACCCTAACCCTAACCCTAAGCCTAACCCTAACCCTAGGCTACCCTTGACTGCTTCTGCCTTCAATAGATTTCCTAAGCACTAGTGTTTTAAGGAACAGCTTAAAAAGAGAATCCTAATGTGATTTCTTTATAATGGGTGTGTTCCTTATCTTATCCTAGTGTCTAAACTCTTCTCCATGCCTGGACCCCCAAATCATATTCCTTTACGTGCTAAGTGGTATCTAGAGAGTGGGATACGTTTAATAAATACCCTAAACCTAACACGTACCCTAATCCTATCCCATACTCTAAACCTAGCCCTAACCCTAAAACTAACCCTAACCCTAACCCTAACCCGTACCCTACGCCGTACCCGAACCCGTACCCAAACCCGTACCCTAAGCCGTACCCTAACCCTAACCCTAACCCTAAACTACCCTTGACTGCTTCTGCCTCCAATAGATTTCCTAAGCACTAGTGTTTTAAGGAACAGCTTAAAAAGAGAATCCTAATGTGATTTCTTTATAATGGGTGTGTTCCTTATCTTATCCTAGTGTCTAAAGTCTTCTCCATGGCTGGACCCCCAAATCATATTCCTTTACGTGCTAAGGGGTATCTAGAGAGTGGGATAGGTTTAATAACTACCCTAAAACTAACGCGTACCCTAACCCTAACCCCTATCCTAACCCTAACGCGTACCCTAACCCTAACCCGTACCCTAAACCGAGCCCTAACCGTAACACTAACCCTAACCCTAACCCTAACCCATACCCTCCGCCGTACCCGAACCCCTCCCCGAACCCGTACCCTATGTTGTACCCTAACCCTAACCCCTAACCTAACCCTAACGCGTACCCTAACCCTAACCCCTACCCTAACCCTAACACGTACCCTAAACCTAACCCGTACCCTAAACCGAGCCCTAACCGTAACCCTAACCCTAACCCTAACCCTAACCCATACCCTCCGCCGTACCCGAACCCCTCCCCGAACCCATACCCTATGCCGTACCCTAACCCTAACCCTAAGCCTAACCCTAACCCTAGGCTACCCTTGACTGCTTCTGCCTCCAATAGATTTCCTAAGCACTAGTGTTTTAAGGAACAGCTTAAAAAGAGAATCCTAATGTGATTTCTTTATAATGGGTGTGTTCCTTATCTTATCCTAGTGTCTAAACTCTTCTCCATGGCTGGACCCCCAAATAATATTCCTTTACGTGCTAAGGGGTATCTAGAGAGTGGGATAGGTTTAATAACTACCCTAACCCTAACGCGTACCCTAACCGTAACGCGTACCCTAACCCTAACACGTACCCTAATCCTATCCCGTACCCTAAACCGAGCCCTAACCCTAACACTAACCCTAACCCTAACACATACCCTACGCCGTACCCGAGCCCCTCCCCGAACCCGTTCCCTATGCCGTACCCTAACCCTAACCCTAAGCCTAACCCTCACTCTAGGCTACCCTTGACTACTTCTGCCTCCAGTAGATTTCCTAAGCACTGGTGTTTTAAGGAACAGCTTAAAAAGAGAATCCTAATGTGATTTCTTTATAATGGGTGTGTTCCTTATCTTATCCTAGTGTCTAAACTCTTCTCCATGGCTGGACACCCAAATAATATTCCTTTACGTGCTAAGGGGTATCTAGAGAGTGGGATAGGTTTAATAACTACCCTAACCCTAACGCGTACCCTAACCCTAACCCCTACCCTAACCCTAACACGTACCCTAATCCTAACCCGTACCCTAAACCGAGCCCTAACCCTAACACTAACCCTAACCCTAACCCTAACCCTAACCCATACCCTACGCCGTACCCGAACCCCTCCCCGAACCCGTACCCTAAGCCGTCCCCTAACCCTAACCCTAAGCCTAACCCAAACCCTAGGCTACCCTTGACTGCTTCTGCCTCCAATAGATTTCCTAAGCACTAGTGTTTTAAGGAACAGCTTAAAAAGAGAATCCTAATGTGATTTCTTTATAATGGGTGTGTTCCTTATCTTATCCTAGTGTCTAAAGTCTTCTCCATGGCTGGACCCCCAAATCATATTCCTTTACGTGCTAAGGGGTATCTAGAGAGTGGGATAGGTTTAATAACTACCCTAAAACTAACGCGTACCCTAACCCTAACCCCTATCCTAACCCTAACGCGTACCCTAACCCGTACCCGTACCCTAAACCGAGCCCTAACCGTAACACTAACCCTAACCCTAACCCTAACCCATACCCTCCGCCGTACCCGAACCCCTCCCCGAACCCGTACCCTATGTTGTACCCTAACCCTAACCCCTAACCTAACCCTAACGCGTACCCTAACCCTAACGCGTACCCTAACCCTAACACGTACCCTAAACCTAACCCGTACCCTAAACCGAGCCCTAACCCTAACACTAACCCTAACCCTAACACTAACCCATACCCTCCGCCGTACCCGAACCCCTCACCGAACCCGTACCCTATGCCGTACCCTAACCCTAACCCTAAGCCTAACCCTAACCCTAGGCTACCCTTGACTGCTTCTGCCTCCAATAGATTTCCTAAGCACTAGTGTTTTAAGGAACAGCTTAAAAAGAGAATCCTAATGTGATTTCTTTATAATGGGTGTGTTCCTTATCTTATCCTAGTGTCTAAACTCTTCTCCATGGCTGGACCCCCAAATCATATTCCTTTACGTGCTAAGGGGTATCTAGAGAGTGGGATAGGTTTAATAACTACCCTAACCCTAACGCGTACCCTAACCCTAACCCCTACCCTAACCCTAACACGTACCCTAATCCTAACCCCTACCCTAAACCGAGCCCTAACCCTAACACTAACCCTAACCCTAACCCTAACCCATACCCTATGCCGTACCCGAACCCCTCCCCGAACCCGTACCCTAAGCCGTACCCTAACCCTAACCCTAAGCCTAACCCTAACCCTAGGCTACCCTTGACTGCTTCTGCCTCCAATAGATTTCCTAAGCACTAGTGTTTTAAGGAACAGCTTAAAAAGAGAATCCTAATGTGATTTCTTTATAATGGGTGTGTTCCTTATCTTATCCTAGTGTCTAAAGTCTTCTCCATGGCTGGACCCCCAAATCATATTCCTTTACGTGCTAAGGGGTATCTAGAGAGTGGGATAGGTTTAATAACTACCCTAAAACTAACACGTACCCTAACCCTAACCCCTATCCTAACCCTAACGCGTACCCTAACCCTAACCCGTACCCTAAACCGAGCCCTAACCGTAACACTAACCCTAACCCTAACCCTAACCCATACCCTCCGCCGTACCCGAACCCCTCCCCGAACCCGTACCCTATGTTGTACCCTAACCCTAACCCCTAACCTAACCCTAACGCGTACCCTAACCCTAACCCCTACCCTAACCCTAACACGTACCCTAAACCTAACCCGTACCCTAAACCGAGCCCTAACCCTAACCCTAACCCTAACCCTAACCCTAACCCATACCCTCCGCCGTACCCGAACCCCTCCCCGAACCCATACCCTATGCCGTACCCTAACCCTAACCCTAAGCCTAACCCTAACCCTAGGCTACCCTTGACTGCTTCTGCCTCCAATAGATTTCCTAAGCACTACTGTTTTAAGGAACAGCTTAAAAAGAGAATCCTAATGTGATTTCTTTATAATGGGTGTGTTCCTTATCTTATCCTAGTGTCTAAACTCTTCTCCATGGCTGGACCCCCAAATCATATTCCTTTACGTGCTAAGGGGTATCTAGAGAGTGGGATAGGTTTAATAACTACCCTAACCCTAACGCGTACCCTAACCGTAACGCGTACCCTAACCCTAACACGTACCCTAATCCTATCCCGTACCCTAAACCGAGCCCTAACCCTAACACTAACCCTAACCCTAACACATACCCTACGCCGTACCCGAGCCCCTCCCCGAACCCGTTCCCTATGCCGTACCCTAACCCTAACCCTAAGCCTAACCCTCACTCTAGGCTACCCTTGACTACTTCTGCCTCCAGTAGATTTCCTAAGCACTGGTGTTTTAAGGAACAGCTTAAAAAGAGAATCCTAATGTGATTTCTTTATAATGGGTGTGTTCCTTATCTTATCCTAGTGTCTACACTCTTCTCCATGGCTGGACACCCAAATAATATTCCTTTACGTGCTAAGGGGTATCTAGAGAGTGGGATAGGTTTAATAACTACCCTAACCCTAACGCGTACCCTAACCCTAACCCCTACCCTAACCCTAACACGTACCCTAATCCTAACCCGTACCCTAAACCGAGCCCTAACCCTAACACTAACCCTAACCCTAACCCTAACCCTAACCCATACCCTACGCCGTACCCGAACCCCTCCCCGAACCCGTACCCTAAGCCGTCCCCTAACCCTAACCCTAAGCCTAACCCAAACCCTAGGCTACCCTTGACTGCTTCTGCCTCCAATAGATTTCCTAAGCACTACTGTTTTAAGGAACAGCTTAAAAAGAGAATCCTAATGTGATTTCTTTATAATGGGTGTGTTCCTTATCTTATCCTAGTGTCTAAACTCTTCTCCATGGCTGGACACCCAAATAATATTCCTTTACGAGCTAAGGGGTATCTAGAGAGTGGGATAGGTTTAATAACTACCCTAACCCTAACGCGTACCCTAACCCTAACCCCTAACCTAAACCTAACACGTACCCTAATCCTAACCCGTACCCTAAAACGAGCCCTAACCCTAACACTAACCCTAACCCTAACCCATACCCTACGCCGTACCCGAACCCTTCCCCGAAACCGTACTCTAAGCCGTACCCTAACCCTAACCCTAAGCCTAACCCTAACCCTAGGCTACCCTTGACTGCTTCTGCCTCCAATAGATTTCCTAAGCACTAGTGTTTTAAGGAACAGCTTAAAAAGAGAATCCTAATGTGATTTCTTTATAATGGGTGTGTTCCTTATCTTATCCTAGTGTCTAAACTCTTCTCCATGGCTGGACCCCCAAATCATATTCCTTTACGTGCTAAGGGGTATCTAGAGAGTGGGATAGGTTTAATAACTACCCTAACCCTAACGCGTACCCTAACCCTAACCCCTACCCTAACCCTAACACGTACCCTAATCCTAACCCCTACCCTAAACCGAGCCCTAACCCTAACACTAACCCTAACCCTAACCCTAACCCATACCCTATGCCGTACCCGAACCCCTCCCCGAACCCGTACCCTAAGCCGTACCCTAACCCTAACCCTAAGCCTAACCCTAACCCTAGGCTACCCTTGACTGCTTCTGCCTCCAATAGATTTCCTAAGCACTAGTGTTGTAAGGAACAGCTTAAAAAGAGAATCCTAATGTGATTTCTTTATAATGGGTGTGTTCCTTATCTTATCCTAGTGTCTAAAGTCTTCTCCATGGCTGGACCCCCAAATCATATTCCTTTACGTGCTAAGGGGTATCTAGAGAGTGGGATAGGTTTAATAACTACCCTAAAACTAACGCGTACCCTAACCCTAACCCCTAACCTAACCCTAACGTGTACCCTAACCCTAACCCCTACCCGAACCCTAACACGTACCCTAATCCTAACCCGTACCCTAAACCGAGCCCTAACCCTAACACTAACCCTAACCCTAACCCTAACCCATACCCTACGCCGTACCCGAACCCCTCCCCGAACCCGTACCCTAAACCGTACCCTAACCCTAACCCTAAGCCTAACCCTAACCCTAGGCTACCCTTGACTGCTTCTGCCTCCAATAGATTTCCTAAGCACTAGTGTTTTAAGGAACAGCTTAAAAAGAGAATCCTAATGTGATTTCTTTATAATGGGTGTGTTCCTTATCTTATCCTAGTGTCTAAACTCTTCTCCATTGCTGGACACCCAAATAATATTACTTTACGTGCTAAGGGGTATCTAGAGAGTGGGATAGGTTTAATAACTACCCTAACCCTAACGCGTACCCTAAGCCTAACCCCTACCCTAACCCTAACACGTACCCTAATCCTAACCCGTACCCTAAACCGAGCCCTAACCCTAACCCTAACCCTAACCCTAACCCTAACCTCTAATCTAAACCTAACACGTACCCTAATCCTAACCCGTACCCTAAAACGAGCCCTAACCCTAAAACTAACCCTAACCCTAACCCATACCCTACGCCGTACCCGAACCCTTCCCCGAAACCGTACCCTAAGCCGTACCCTAACCCTAACCCTAAGCCTAACCCTAACCCTAGGCTACCCTTGACTGCTTCTGCCTCCAATAGATTTCCTAAGCACTAGTGTTTTAAGGAACAGCTTAAAAAGAGAATTCTAATGTGATTTCTTTATAATGGGTGTGTTCCTTATCTTATCCTAGTGTCTAAAGTCTTCTCCATGGCTGGACCCCCAAATCATATTCCTTTACGTGCTAAGGGGTATCTAGAGAGTGGGATAGGTTTAATAACTACCCTAAAACTAACCCGTACCCTAACCCTAACCCCTAACCTAACCCTAACGTGTACCCAAACCCTAACCCCTACCCTAACCCTAACACGTACCCTAATCCTAACCCGTACCCTAAACCGAGCCCTAACCCTAACACTAACCCTAACCCTAACCCTAACCCATACCCTATGCCGTACCCGATCCCCTCCCCGAACCCGTACCCTAAGCCGTCCCCTAACCCTAACCCTAAGCCTAACCCTAACCCTAGGCTACCCTTGACTGCTTCTGCCTCCAATAGATTTCCTAAGCACTAGTGTTTTAAGGAACAGCTTAAAAAGAGAATCCTAATGTGATTTCTTTATAATGGGTGTGTTCCTTATCTTATCCTAGTGTCTAAAATCTTCTCCATGGCTGGACACCCAAATAATATTCCTTTACGAGCTAAGGGGTATCTAGAGAGTGGGATAGGTTTAATAACTACCCTAACCCTAAAGCGTACCCTAACCCTAACCCCTACCCGAACCCTAACACGTACCCTAATCCTAACCCGTACCCTAAACCGAGCCCTAACCCTAACACTAACCCTAACCCTAACCCTAACCCATACCCTACGCCGTACCCGAAACCCTCCCCGAACCCGTACCCTAAACCGTACCCTAACCCTAACCCTAAGCCTAACCCTAACCCTAGGCTACCCTTGACTGCTTCTGCCTCCAATAGATTTCCTAAGCACTAGTGTTTTAAGGAACAGCTTAAAAAGAGAATCCTAATGTGATTTCTTTATAATGGGTGTGTTCCTCATCTTATCCCAGTGTATTAACTCTTCTCCATGGCTGGACCCGCAAATAATATTCCTGTACGTGCTAAGGGGTATCTAGAGAGTGGGATAGGTTTAATAACTACCCTAACCCTAACGCATACCCTAACCCTAACCCCTACCCTAACCCTAACACGTACCCTAATCCTAACCCGTACCCTAAACCGAGCCGTAACCCTAAAACTAACCCTAACCCTAACCCTAACCCATACCCTACGTCGTACCCGAACCCCTCCCCGAACCCTTACCCTAAGCCGTAACCTAACCCAAACCCTAAGCCTCACCCAAACCCTAGGCTACCCTTGACTGCTTCTGCCTCCAATAGATTTCCTAAGCACTAGTGTTTTAAGGAATAGTTTAAAAAGAGAATCCTAATGTGATTTCTTTATAATGGGTGTGTTCCTTATCTTATCCTAGTGTCTAAACTCTTCTCCATGGCTGGAACCCCAAATAATATTCCTTTACGTGCTAAGGGGTATCTAGAGAGTGGGATAGGTTTAATAACTACCCTAACCCTAACGCGTACCCTAACCCTAACCCCTACCCTAACCCTAACACGTACCCTAATACTAACCCGTACCCTAAACCGAGCCCTAACCCTAACCCTAACCCTAACCCTAACCCATACCCTACGCCGTACCCGAGCCCCTCCCCGAACCCGTACTCTATGCCGTACCCTAACTCTAACCCTAAGCCTAACCCTAACCCTAGGCTACCCTTGACTGTTTCTCCCTCCAATAGATTTCCTAAGCACTAGTGTTTTAAGGAACAGCTTAAAAAGTGAATCCTAATGTGATTTCTTTATAATGGGTGTGTTCCTTATCTTATCCTAGTGTCTAAACTCTTCTCCATGGCTGGACCCCCAAATAATATTCCTTTACGTGCTAAGGGGTATCTAGAGAGTGGGATAGGTTTAATAACTACCCTAACCCTAACGCGTACCCTAACCGTAACGCGTACCCTAACCCTAACACGTACCCTAATCCTATCCCGTACCCTAAACCGAGCCCTAACCCTAACACTAACCCTAACCCTAACACATACCCTACGCTGTACCCGAACCCTTCCCCGAAACCGTACTCTAAGCCGTACCCTAACCCTAACCCTAAGCCTAACCCTAACCCTTGGCTACCCTTTACTGCTTCTGCCTCCAATAGATTTCCTAAGCACTAGTGTTTTAAGGAACAGCTTAAAAAGAGAATCCTAATGTGATTTCTTTATAATGGGTGTGTTCCTTATCTTATCCTAGTGTCTAAAGTCTTCTCCATGGCTGGACCCCCAAATCATATTCCTTTACGTGCTAAGGGGTATCTAGAGAGTGGGATAGGTTTAATAACTACCCTAAAACTAACGCGTACCCTAACCCTAACCCCTAACCTAAACCTAACATGTACCCTAACCCTAACCCTAACCCTAACCCTAACGCGTACCCTAACCCTAACACGTACCCTAATCCTAACCCGTACCGTAAACCGAGCCCTAACCCTAACACTAACCCTAACCCTAACCCTAACCCATACCCTACGCCGTACCCGAACCCCTCCCCGAACCCGTACCCTAAGCCGTACCCTAACCCTAACCCTAAGCCTAACCCTAACCCTAGGCTACCCTTGACTGCTTCTGCCTTCAATAGATTTCCTAAGCACTAGTGTTTTAAGGAACAGCTTAAAAAGAGAATCCTAATGTGATTTCTTTATAATGGGTGTGTTCCTTATCTTATCCTAGTGTCTAAACTCTTCTCCATGCCTGGACCCCCAAATCATATTCCTTTACGTGCTAAGTGGTATCTAGAGAGTGGGATACGTTTAATAAATACCCTAAACCTAACACGTACCCTAATCCTATCCCATACTCTAAACCTAGCCCTAACCCTAAAACTAACCCTAACCCTAACCCTAACCCGTACCCTACGCCGTACCCGAACCCGTACCCAAACCCGTACCCTAAGCCGTACCCTAACCCTAACCCTAACCCTAAACTACCCTTGACTGCTTCTGCCTCCAATAGATTTCCTAAGCACTAGTGTTTTAAGGAACAGCTTAAAAAGAGAATCCTAATGTGATTTCTTTATAATGGGTGTGTTCCTTATCTTATCCTAGTGTCTAAAGTCTTCTCCATGGCTGGACCCCCAAATCATATTCCTTTACGTGCTAAGGGGTATCTAGAGAGTGGGATAGGTTTAATAACTACCCTAAAACTAACGCGTACCCTAACCCTAACCCCTATCCTAACCCTAACGCGTACCCTAACCCTAACCCGTACCCTAAACCGAGCCCTAACCGTAACACTAACCCTAACCCTAACCCTAACCCATACCCTCCGCCGTACCCGAACCCCTCCCCGAACCCGTACCCTATGTTGTACCCTAACCCTAACCCCTAACCTAACCCTAACGCGTACCCTAACCCTAACCCCTACCCTAACCCTAACACGTACCCTAAACCTAACCCGTACCCTAAACCGAGCCCTAACCGTAACCCTAACCCTAACCCTAACCCTAACCCATACCCTCCGCCGTACCCGAACCCCTCCCCGAACCCATACCCTATGCCGTACCCTAACCCTAACCCTAAGCCTAACCCTAACCCTAGGCTACCCTTGACTGCTTCTGCCTCCAATAGATTTCCTAAGCACTAGTGTTTTAAGGAACAGCTTAAAAAGAGAATCCTAATGTGATTTCTTTATAATGGGTGTGTTCCTTATCTTATCCTAGTGTCTAAACTCTTCTCCATGGCTGGACCCCCAAATAATATTCCTTTACGTGCTAAGGGGTATCTAGAGAGTGGGATAGGTTTAATAACTACCCTAACCCTAACGCGTACCCTAACCGTAACGCGTACCCTAACCCTAACACGTACCCTAATCCTATCCCGTACCCTAAACCGAGCCCTAACCCTAACACTAACCCTAACCCTAACACATACCCTACGCCGTACCCGAGCCCCTCCCCGAACCCGTTCCCTATGCCGTACCCTAACCCTAACCCTAAGCCTAACCCTCACTCTAGGCTACCCTTGACTACTTCTGCCTCCAGTAGATTTCCTAAGCACTGGTGTTTTAAGGAACAGCTTAAAAAGAGAATCCTAATGTGATTTCTTTATAATGGGTGTGTTCCTTATCTTATCCTAGTGTCTAAACTCTTCTCCATGGCTGGACACCCAAATAATATTCCTTTACGTGCTAAGGGGTATCTAGAGAGTGGGATAGGTTTAATAACTACCCTAACCCTAACGCGTACCCTAACCCTAACCCCTACCCTAACCCTAACACGTACCCTAATCCTAACCCGTACCCTAAACCGAGCCCTAACCCTAACACTAACCCTAACCCTAACCCTAACCCATACCCTACGCCGTACCCGAACCCCTCCCCGAACCCGTACCCTAAGCCGTCCCCTAACCCTAACCCTAAGCCTAACCCAAACCCTAGGCTACCCTTGACTGCTTCTGCCTCCAATAGATTTCCTAAGCACTACTGTTTTAAGGAACAGCTTAAAAAGAGAATCCTAATGTGATTTCTTTATAATGGGTGTGTTCCTTATCTTATCCTAGTGTCTAAAGTCTTCTCCATGGCTGGACCCCCAAATCATATTCCTTTACGTGCTAAGGGGTATCTAGAGAGTGGGATAGGTTTAATAACTACCCTAAAACTAACGCGTACCCTAACCCTAACCCCTATCCTAACCCTAACGCGTACCCTAACCCGTACCCGTACCCTAAACCGAGCCCTAACCGTAACACTAACCCTAACCCTAACCCTAACCCATACCCTCCGCCGTACCCGAACCCCTCCCCGAACCCGTACCCTATGTTGTACCCTAACCCTAACCCCTAACCTAACCCTAACGCGTACCCTAACCCTAACCCCTACCCTAACCCTAACACGTACCCTAAACCTAACCCGTACCCTAAACCGAGCCCTAACCCTAACCCTAACCCTAACCCTAACCCTAACCCATACCCTCCGCCGTACCCGAACCCCTCACCGAACCCGTACCCTATGCCGTACCCTAACCCTAACCCTAAGCCTAACCCTAACCCTAGGCTACCCTTGACTGCTTCTGCCTCCAATAGATTTCCTAAACACTAGTGTTTTAAGGAACAGCTTAAAAAGAGAATCCTAATGTGATTTCTTTATAATGGGTGTGTTCCTTATCTTATCCTAGTGTCTAAACTCTTCTCCATGGCTGGACCCCCAAATCATATTCCTTTACGTGCTAAGGGGTATCTAGAGAGTGGGATAGGTTTAATAACTACCCTAACCCTAACGCGTACCCTAACCCTAACCCCTACCCTAACCCTAACACGTACCCTAATCCTAACCCCTACCCTAAACCGAGCCCTAACCCTAACACTAACCCTAACCCTAACCCTAACCCATACCCTATGCCGTACCCGAACCCCTCCCCGAACCCGTACCCTAAGCCGTACCCTAACCCTAACCCTAAGCCTAACCTTAACCCTAGGCTACCCTTGACTGCTTCTGCCTCCAATAGATTTCCTAAGCACTAGTGTTTTAAGGAACAGCTTAAAAAGAGAATCCTAATGTGATTTCTTTATAATGGGTGTGTTCCTTATCTTATCCTAGTGTCTAAAGTCTTCTCCATGGCTGGACCCCCAAATCATATTCCTTTACGTGCTAAGGGGTATCTAGAGAGTGGGATAGGTTTAATAACTACCCTAAAACTAACACGTACCCTAACCCTAACCCCTATCCTAACTCTAACGCGTACCCTAAACCTAACCCGTACCCTAAACCGAGCCCTAACCGTAACACTAACCCTAACCCTAACCCTAACCCATACCCTCCGCCGTACCCGAACCCCTCCCCGAACCCGTACCCTATGTTGTACCCTAACCCTAACCCCTAACCTAACCCTAACGCGTACCCTAACCCTAACCCCTACCCTAACCCTAACACGTACCCTAAACCTAACCCGTACCCTAAACCGAGCCCTAACCCTAACCCTAACCCTAACCCTAACCCTAACCCATACCCTCCGCCGTACCCGAACCCCTCCCCGAACCCATACCCTATGCCGTACCCTAACCCTAACCCTAAGCCTAACCCTAACCCTAGGCTACCCTTGACTGCTTCTGCCTCCAATAGATTTCCTAAGCACTAGTGTTTTAAGGAACAGCTTAAAAAGAGAATCCTAATGTGATTTCTTTATAATGGGTGTGTTCCTTATCTTATCCTAGTGTCTAAACTCTTCTCCATGGCTGGACCCCCAAATAATATTCCTTTACGTGCTAAGGGGTATCTAGAGAGTGGGATAGGTTTAATAACTACCCTAACCCTAACGCGTACCCTAACCGTAACGCGTACCCTAACCCTAACACGTACCCTAATCCTATCCCGTACCCTAAACCGAGCCCTAACCCTAACACTAACCCTAACCCTAACACATACCCTACGCCGTACCCGAGCCCCTCCCCGAACCCGTTCCCTATGCCGTACCCTAACCCTAACCCTAAGCCTAACCCTCACTCTAGGCTACCCTTGACTACTTCTGCCTCCAGTAGATTTCCTAAGCACTGGTGTTTTAAGGAACAGCTTAAAAAGAGAATCCTAATGTGATTTCTTTATAATGGGTGTGTTCCTTATCTTATCCTAGTGTCTAAACTCTTCTCCATGGCTGGACACCCAAATAATATTCCTTTACGTGCTAAGGGGTATCTAGAGAGTGGGATAGGTTTAATAACTACCCTAACCCTAACGCGTACCCTAACCCTAACCCCTACCCTAACCCTAACACGTACCCTAATCCTAACCCGTACCCTAAACCGAGCCCTAACCCTAACACTAACCCTAACCCTAACCCTAACCCTAACCCATACCCTACGCCGTACCCGAACCCCTCCCCGAACCCGTACCCTAAGCCGTCCCCTAACCCTAACCCTAAGCCTAACCCAAACCCTAGGCTACCCTTGACTGCTTCTGCCTCCAATAGATTTCCTAAGCACTACTGTTTTAAGGAACAGCTTAAAAAGAGAATCCTAATGTGATTTCTTTATAATGGGTGTGTTCCTTATCTTATCCTAGTGTCTAAACTCTTCTCCATGGCTGGACACCCAAATAATATTCCTTTACGAGCTAAGGGGTATCTAGAGAGTGGGATAGGTTTAATAACTACCCTAACCCTAACGCGTACCCTAACCCTAACCCCTAACCTAAACCTAACACATACCCTAATCCTAACCCGTACCCTAAAACGAGCCCTAACCCTAACACTAACCCTAACCCTAACCCATACCCTACGCCGTACCCGAACCCTTCCCCGAAACCGTACTCTAAGCCGTACCCTAACCCTAACCCTAAGCCTAACCCTAACCCTAGGCTACCCTTGACTGCTTCTGCCTCCAATAGATTTCCTAAGCACTAGTGTTTTAAGGAACAGCTTAAAAAGAGAATCCTAATGTGATTTCTTTATAATGGGTGTGTTCCTTATCTTATCCTAGTGTCTAAACTCTTCTCCATGGCTGGACCCCCAAATCATATTCCTTTACGTGCTAAGGGGTATCTAGAGAGTGGGATAGGTTTAATAACTACCCTAACCCTAACGCGTACCCTAACCCTAACCCCTACCCTAACCCTAACACGTACCCTAATCCTAACCCCTACCCTAAACCGAGCCCTAACCCTAACACTAACCCTAACCCTAACCCTAACCCATACCCTATGCCGTACCCGAACCCCTCCCTGAACCCGTACCCTAAGCCGTACCCTAACCCTAACCCTAAGCCTAACCCTAACCCTAGGCTACCCTTGACTGCTTCTGCCTCCAATAGATTTCCTAAGCACTAGTGTTGTAAGGAACAGCTTAAAAAGAGAATCCTAATGTGATTTCTTTATAATGGGTGTGTTCCTTATCTTATCCTAGTGTCTAAAGTCTTCTCCATGGCTGGACCCCCAAATCATATTCCTTTACGTGCTAAGGGGTATCTAGAGAGTGGGATAGGTTTAATAACTACCCTAAAACTAACGCGTACCCCAACCCTAACCCCTAACCTAACCCTAACGTGTACCCTAACCCTAACCCCTACCCGAACCCTAACACGTACCCTAATCCTAACCCGTACCCTAAACCGAGCCCTAACCCTAACACTAACCCTAACCCTAACCCTAACCCATACCCTACGCCGTACCCGAACCCCTCCCCGAACCCGTACCCTAAACCGTACCCTAACCCTAACCCTAAGCCTAACCCTAACCCTAGGCTACCCTTGACTGCTTCTGCCTCCAATAGATTTCCTAAGCACTAGTGTTTTAAGGAACAGCTTAAAAAGAGAATCCTAATGTGATTTCTTTATAATGGGTGTGTTCCTTATCTTATCCTAGTGTCTAAACTCTTCTCCATTGCTGGACACCCAAATAATATTCCTTTACGTGCTAAGGGGTATCTAGAGAGTGGGATAGGTTTAATAACTACCCTAACCCTAACGCGTACCCTAAGCCTAACCCCTACCCTAACCCTAACACGTACCCTAATCCTAACCCGTACCCTAAACCGAGCCCTAACCCTAACCCTAACCCTAACCCTAACCCTAACCTCTAATCTAAACCTAACACGTACCCTAATCCTAACCCGTACCCTAAAACGAGCCCTAACCCTAAAACTAACCCTAACCCTAACCCATACCCTATGCCGTACCCGAACCCTTCCCCGAAACCGTACCCTAAGCCGTACCCTAACCCTAACCCTAAGCCTAACCCTAACCCTAGGCTACCCTTGACTGCTTCTGCCTCCAATAGATTTCCTAAGCACTAGTGTTTTAAGGAACAGCTTAAAAAGAGAATCCTAATGTGATTTCTTTATAATGGGTGTGTTCCTTATCTTATCCTAGTGTCTAAAGTCTTCTCCATGGCTGGACCCCCAAATCATATTCCTTTACGTGCTAAGGGGTATCTAGAGAGTGGGATAGGTTTAATAACTACCCTAAAACTAACCCGTACCCTAACCCTAACCCCTAACCTAACCCTAACGTGTACCCAAACCCTAACCCCTACCCTAACCCTAACACGTACCCTAATCCTAACCCGTACCCTAAACCGAGCCCTAACCCTGACACTAACCCTAACCCTAACCCTAACCCATACCCTATGCCGTACCCGATCCCCTCCCCGAACCCGTACCCTAAGCCGTCCCCTAACCCTAACCCTAAGCCTAACCCTAACCCTAGGCTACCCTTGACTGCTTCTGCCTCCAATAGATTTCCTAAGCACTAGTGTTTTAAGGAACAGCTTAAAAGGGAATCCTAATGTGATTTCTTTATAATGGGTGTGTTCCTTATCTTATCCTAGTGTCTAAAATCTTCTCCATGGCTGGACACCCAAATAATATTCCTTTACGAGCTAAGGGGTATCTAGAGAGTGGGATAGGTTTAATAACTACCCTAACCCTAAAGCGTACCCTAACCCTAACCCCTACCCGAACCCTAACACGTACCCTAATCCTAACCCGTACCCTAAACCGAGCCCTAACCCTAACACTAACCCTAACCCTAACCCTAACCCATACCCTACGCCGTACCCGAAACCCTCCCCGAACCCGTACCCTAAACCGTACCCTAACCCTAACCCTAAGCCTAACCCTAACCCTAGGCTACCCTTGACTGCTTCTGCCTCCAATAGATTTCCTAAGCACTAGTGTTTTAAGGAACAGCTTAAAAAGAGAATCCTAATGTGATTTCTTTATAATGGGTGTGTTCCTCATCTTATCCCAGTGTATTAACTCTTCTCCATGGCTGGACCCGCAAATAATATTCCTGTACGTGCTAAGGGGTATCTAGAGAGTGGGATAGGTTTAATAACTACCCTAACCCTAACGCATACCCTAACCCTAACCCCTACCCTAACCCTAACACGTACCCTAATCCTAACCCGTACCCTAAACCGAGCCGTAACCCTAAAACTAACCCTAACCCTAACCCTAACCCATACCCTACGTCGTACCCGAACCCCTCCCCGAACCCTTACCCTAAGCCGTAACCTAACCCAAACCCTAAGCCTCACCCAAACCCTAGGCTACCCTTGACTGCTTCTGCCTCCAATAGATTTCCTAAGCACTAGTGTTTTAAGGAATAGTTTAAAAAGAGAATCCTAATGTGATTTCTTTATAATGGGTGTGTTCCTTATCTTATCCTAGTGTCTAAACTCTTCTCCATGGCTGGAACCCCAAATAATATTCCTTTACGTGCTAAGGGGTATCTAGAGAGTGGGATAGGTTTAATAACTACCCTAACCCTAACGCGTACCCTAACCCTAACCCCTACCCTAACCCTAACACGTACCCTAATACTAACCCGTACCCTAAACCGAGCCCTAACCCTAACCCTAACCCTAACCCTAACCCATACCCTACGCCGTACCCGAGC
Organism: Balaenoptera borealis; assembly: GCF_965194805.1. NCBI lineage: Eukaryota > Metazoa > Chordata > Mammalia > Artiodactyla > Balaenopteridae > Balaenoptera > Balaenoptera borealis. The sequence continues at coordinate 29,601 of NW_028123339.1, forward strand.
CCCTCCCCGAACCCGTACTCTATGCCGTACCCTAACTCTAACCCTAAGCCTAACCCTAACCCTAGGCTACCCTTGACTGTTTCTCCCTCCAATAGATTTCCTAAGCACTAGTGTTTTAAGGAACAGCTTAAAAAGTGAATCCTAATGTGATTTCTTTATAATGGGTGTGTTCCTTATCTTATCCTAGTGTCTAAACTCTTCTCCATGGCTGGACCCCCAAATAATATTCCTTTACGTGCTAAGGGGTATCTAGAGAGTGGGATAGGTTTAATAACTACCCTAACCCTAACGCGTACCCTAACCGTAACGCGTACCCTAACCCTAACACGTACCCTAATCCTATCCCGTACCCTAAACCGAGCCCTAACCCTAACACTAACCCTAACCCTAACACATACCCTACGCCGTACCCGAACCCTTCCCCGAAACCGTACTCTAAGCCGTACCCTAACCCTAACCCTAAGCCTAACCCTAACCCTTGGCTACCCTTGACTGCTTCTGCCTCCAATAGATTTCCTAAGCACTAGTGTTTTAAGGAACAGCTTAAAAAGAGAATCCTAATGTGATTTCTTTATAATGGGTGTGTTCCTTATCTTATCCTAGTGTCTAAAGTCTTCTCCATGGCTGGACCCCCAAATCATATTCCTTTACGTGCTAAGGGGTATCTAGAGAGTGGGATAGGTTTAATAACTACCCTAAAACTAACGCGTACCCTAACCCTAACCCCTAACCTAAACCTAACGTGTACCCTAACCCTAACCCTAACCCTAACCCTAACGAGTAACCTAACCCTAACACGTACCCTAATCCTAACCCGTACCGTAAACCGAGCCCTAACCCTAACACTAACCCTAACCCTAACCCTAACCCATACCCTACGCCGTACCCGAACCCCTCCCCGAACCCGTACCCTAAGCCGTACCCTAACCCTAACCCTAAGCCTAACCCTAACCCTAGGCTACCCTTGACTGCTTCTGCCTTCAATAGATTTCCTAAGCACTAGTGTTTTAAGGAACAGCTTAAAAAGAGAATCCTAATGTGATTTCTTTATAATGGGTGTGTTCCTTATCTTATCCTAGTGTCTAAACTCTTCTCCATGCCTGGACCCCCAAATCATATTCCTTTACGTGCTAAGTGGTATCTAGAGAGTGGGATACGTTTAATAAATACCCTAAACCTAACACGTACCCTAATCCTATCCCATACTCTAAACCTAGCCCTAACCCTAAAACTAACCCTAACCCTAACCCTAACCCGTACCCTACGCCGTACCCAAACCCGTACCCAAACCCGTACCCTAAGCCGTACCCTAACCCTAACCCTAACCCTAAACTACCCTTGACTGCTTCTGCCTCCAATAGATTTCCTAAGCACTAGTGTTTTAAGGAACAGCTTAAAAAGAGAATCCTAATGTGATTTCTTTATAATGGGTGTGTTCCTTATCTTATCCTAGTGTCTAAAGTCTTCTCCATGGCTGGACCCCCAAATCATATTCCTTTACGTGCTAAGGGGTATCTAGAGAGTGGGATAGGTTTAATAACTACCCTAAAACTAACGCGTACCCTAACCCTAACCCCTATCCTAACCCTAACGCGTACCCTAACCCGTACCCGTACCCTAAACCGAGCCCTAACCGTAACACTAACCCTAACCCTAACCCTAACCCATACCCTCCGCCGTACCCGAACCCCTCCCCGAACCCGTACCCTATGTTGTACCCTAACCCTAACCCCTAACCTAACCCTAACGCGTACCCTAACCCTAACCCCTACCCTAACCCTAACACGTACCCTAAACCTAACCCGTACCCTAAACCGAGCCCTAACCCTAACACTAACCCTAACCCTAACCCTAACCCATACCCTCCGCCGTACCCGAACCCCTCACCGAACCCGTACCCTATGCCGTACCCTAACCCTAACCCTAAGCCTAACCCTAACCCTAGGCTACCCTTGACTGCTTCTGCCTCCAATAGATTTCCTAAGCACTAGTGTTTTAAGGAACAGCTTAAAAAGAGAATCCTAATGTGATTTCTTTATAATGGGTGTGTTCCTTATCTTATCCTAGTGTCTAAACTCTTCTCCATGGCTGGACCCCCAAATCATATTCCTTTACGTGCTAAGGGGTATCTAGAGAGTGGGATAGGTTTAATAACTACCCTAACCCTAACGCGTACCCTAACCCTAACCCCTACCCTAACCCTAACACGTACCCTAATCCTAACCCCTACCCTAAACCGAGCCCTAACCCTAACACTAACCCTAACCCTAACCCTAACCCATACCCTATGCCGTACCCGAACCCCTCCCCGAACCCGTACCCTAAGCCGTACCCTAACCCTAACCCTAAGCCTAACCCTAACCCTAGGCTACCCTTGACTGCTTCTGCCTCCAATAGATTTCCTAAGCACTAGTGTTTTAAGGAACAGCTTAAAAAGAGAATCCTAATGTGATTTCTTTATAATGGGTGTGTTCCTTATCTTATCCTAGTGTCTAAAGTCTTCTCCATGGCTGGACCCCCAAATCATATTCCTTTACGTGCTAAGGGGTGTCTAGAGAGTGGGATAGGTTTAATAACTACCCTAAAACTAACACGTACCCTAACCCTAACCCCTATCCTAACCCTAACGCGTACCCTAACCCTAACCCGTACCCTAAACCGAGCCCTAACCGTAACACTAACCCTAACCCTAACCCTAACCCATACCCTCCGCCGTACCCGAACCCCTCCCCGAACCCGTACCCTATGTTGTACCCTAACCCTAACCCCTAACCTAACCCTAACGCGTACCCTAACCCTAACCCCTACCCTAACCCTAACACGTACCCTAAACCTAACCCGTACCCTAAACCGAGCCCTAACCCTAACCCTAACCCTAACCCTAACCCTAACCCTAACCCATACCCTCCGCCGTACCCGAACCCCTCCCCGAACCCATACCCTATGCCGTACCCTAACCCTAACCCTAAGCCTAACCCTAACCCTAGGCTACCCTTGACTGCTTCTGCCTCCAATAGATTTCCTAAGCACTAGTGTTTTAAGGAACAGCTTAAAAAGAGAATCCTAATGTGATTTCTTTATAATGGGTGTGTTCCTTATCTTATCCTAGTGTCTAAACTCTTCTCCATGGCTGGACCCCCAAATAATATTCCTTTACGTGCTAAGGGGTATCTAGAGAGTGGGATAGGTTTAATAACTACCCTAACCCTAACGCGTACCCTAACCGTAACGCGTACCCTAACCCTAACACGTACCCTAATCCTATCCCGTACCCTAAACCGAGCCCTAACCCTAACACTAACCCTAACCCTAACACATACCCTACGCCGTACCCGAGCCCCTCCCCGAACCCGTTCCCTATGCCGTACCCTAACCCTAACCCTAAGCCTAACCCTCACTCTAGGCTACCCTTGACTACTTCTGCCTCCAGTAGATTTCCTAAGCACTGGTGTTTTAAGGAACAGCTTAAAAAGAGAATCCTAATGTGATTTCTTTATAATGGGTGTGTTCCTTATCTTATCCTAGTGTCTAAACTCTTCTCCATGGCTGGACACCCAAATAATATTCCTTTACGTGCTAAGGGGTATCTAGAGAGTGGGATAGGTTTAATAACTACCCTAACCCTAACGCGTACCCTAACCCTAACCCCTACCCTAACCCTAACACGTACCCTAATCCTAACCCGTACCCTAAACCGAGCCCTAACCCTAACACTAACCCTAACCCTAACCCTAACCCATACCCTACGCCGTACCCGAACCCCTCCCCGAACCCGTACCCTAAGCCGTCCCCTAACCCTAACCCTAAGCCTAACCCAAACCCTAGGCTACCCTTGACTGCTTCTGCCTCCAATAGATTTCCTAAGCACTACTGTTTTAAGGAACAGCTTAAAAAGAGAATCCTAATGTGATTTCTTTATAATGGGTGTGTTCCTTATCTTATCCTAGTGTCTAAAGTCTTCTCCATGGCTGGACCCCCAAATCATATTCCTTTACGTGCTAAGGGGTATCTAGAGAGTGGGATAGGTTTAATAACTACCCTAAAACTAACGCGTACCCTAACCCTAACCCCTATCCTAACCCTAACGCGTACCCTAACCCGTACCCGTACCCTAAACCGAGCCCTAACCGTAACACTAACCCTAACCCTAACCCTAACCCATACCCTCCGCCGTACCCGAACCCCTCCCCGAACCCGTACCCTATGTTGTACCCTAACCCTAACCCCTAACCTAACCCTAACGCGTACCCTAACCCTAACCCCTACCCTAACCCTAACACGTACCCTAAACCTAACCCGTACCCTAAACCGAGCCCTAACCCTAACACTAACCCTAACCCTAACCCTAACCCATACCCTCCGCCGTACCCGAACCCCTCACCGAACCCGTACCCTATTCCGTACCCTAACCCTAACCCTAAGCCTAACCCTAACCCTAGGCTACCCTTGACTGCTTCTGCCTCCAATAGATTTCCTAAGCACTAGTGTTTTAAGGAACAGCTTAAAAAGAGAATCCTAATGTGATTTCTTTATAATGGGTGTGTTCCTTATCTTATCCTAGTGTCTAAACTCTTCTCCATGGCTGGACCCCCAAATCATATTCCTTTACGTGCTAAGGGGTATCTAGAGAGTGGGATAGGTTTAATAACTACCCTAACCCTAACGCGTACCCTAACCCTAACCCCTACCCTAACCCTAACACGTACCCTAATCCTAACCCCTACCCTAAACCGAGCCCTAACCCTAACACTAACCCTAACCCTAACCCTAACCCATACCCTATGCCGTACCCGAACCCCTCCCCGAACCCGTACCCTAAGCCGTACCCTAACCCTAACCCTAAGCCTAACCCTAACCCTAGGCTACCCTTGACTGCTTCTGCCTCCAATAGATTTCCTAAGCACTAGTGTTTTAAGGAACAGCTTAAAAAGAGAATCCTAATGTGATTTCTTTATAATGGGTGTGTTCCTTATCTTATCCTAGTGTCTAAAGTCTTCTCCATGGCTGGACCCCCAAATCATATTCCTTTACGTGCTAAGGGGTATCTAGAGAGTGGGATAGGTTTAATAACTACCCTAAAACTAACACGTACCCTAACCCTAACCCCTATCCTAACCCTAACGCGTACCCTAACCCTAACCCGTACCCTAAACCGAGCCCTAACCGTAACACTAACCCTAACCCTAACCCTAACCCATACCCTCCGCCGTACCCGAACCCCTCCCCGAACCCGTACCCTATGTTGTACCCTAACCCTAACCCCTAACCTAACCCTAACGCGTACCCTAACCCTAACCCCTACCCTAACCCTAACACGTACCCTAAACCTAACCCGTACCCTAAACCGAGCCCTAACCCTAACCCTAACCCTAACCCTAACCCTAACCCATACCCTCCGCCGTACCCGAACCCCTCCCCGAACCCATACCCTATGCCGTACCCTAACCCTAACCCTAAGCCTAACCCTAACCCTAGGCTACCCTTGACTGCTTCTGCCTCCAATAGATTTCCTAAGCACTAGTGTTTTAAGGAACAGCTTAAAAAGAGAATCCTAATGTGATTTCTTTATAATGGGTGTGTTCCTTATCTTATCCTAGTGTCTAAACTCTTCTCCATGGCTGGACCCCCAAATAATATTCCTTTACGTGCTAAGGGGTATCTAGAGAGTGGGATAGGTTTAATAACTACCCTAACCCTAACGCGTACCCTAACCGTAACGCGTACCCTAACCCTAACACGTACCCTAATCCTATCCCGTACCCTAAACCGAGCCCTAACCCTAACACTAACCCTAACCCTAACACATACCCTACGCCGTACCCGAGCCCCTCCCCGAACCCGTTCCCTATGCCGTACCCTAACCCTAACCCTAAGCCTAACCCTCACTCTAGGCTACCCTTGACTACTTCTGCCTCCAGTAGATTTCCTAAGCACTGGTGTTTTAAGGAACAGCTTAAAAAGAGAATCCTAATGTGATTTCTTTATAATGGGTGTGTTCCTTATCTTATCCTAGTGTCTAAACTCTTCTCCATGGCTGGACACCCAAATAATATTCCTTTACGTGCTAAGGGGTATCTAGAGAGTGGGATAGGTTTAATAACTACCCTAACCCTAACGCGTACCCTAACCCTAACCCCTACCCTAACCCTAACACGTACCCTAATCCTAACCCTTACCCTAAACCGAGCCCTAACCCTAACACTAACCCTAACCCTAACCCTAACCCTAACCCATACCCTACGCCGTACCCGAACCCCTCCCCGAACCCGTACCCTAAGCCGTCCCCTAACCCTAACCCTAAGCCTAACCCAAACCCTAGGCTACCCTTGACTGCTTCTGCCTCCAATAGATTTCCTAAGCACTACTGTTTTAAGGAACAGCTTAAAAAGAGAATCCTAATGTGATTTCTTTATAATGGGTGTGTTCCTTATCTTATCCTAGTGTCTAAACTCTTCTCCATGGCTGGACACCCAAATAATATTCCTTTACGAGCTAAGGGGTATCTAGAGAGTGGGATAGGTTTAATAACTACCCTAACCCTAACGCGTACCCTAACCCTAACCCCTAACCTAAACCTAACACGTACCCTAATCCTAACCCGTACCCTAAAACGAGCCCTAACCCTAACACTAACCCTAACCCTAACCCATACCCTACGCCGTACCTGAACCCTTCCCCGAAACCGTACTCTAAGCCGTACCCTAACCCTAACCCTAAGCCTAACCCTAACCCTAGGCTACCCTTGACTGCTTCTGCCTCCAATAGATTTCCTAAGCACTAGTGTTTTAAGGAACAGCTTAAAAAGAGAATCCTAATGTGATTTCTTTATAATGGGTGTGTTCCTTATCTTATCCTAGTGTCTAAACTCTTCTCCATGGCTGGACCCCCAAATCATATTCCTTTACGTGCTAAGGGGTATCTAGAGAGTGGGATAGGTTTAATAACTACCCTAACCCTAACGCGTACCCTAACCCTAACCCCTACCCTAACCCTAACACGTACCCTAATCCTAACCCCTACCCTAAACCGAGCCCTAACCCTAACACTAACCCTAACCCTAACCCTAACCCATACCCTATGCCGTACCCGAACCCCTCCCCGAACCCGTACCCTAAGCCGTACCCTAACCCTAACCCTAAGCCTAACCCTAACCCTAGGCTACCCTTGACTGCTTCTGCCTCCAATAGATTTCCTAAGCACTAGTGTTTTAAGGAACAGCTTAAAAAGAGAATCCTAATGTGATTTCTTTATAATGGGTGTGTTCCTTATCTTATCCTAGTGTCTAAAGTCTTCTCCATGGCTGGACCCCCAAATCATATTCCTTTACGTGCTAAGGGGTATCTAGAGAGTGGGATAGGTTTAATAACTACCCTAAAACTAACGCGTACCCTAACCCTAACCCCTAACCTAACCCTAACGTGTACCCTAACCCTAACCCCTACCCGAACCCTAACACGTACCCTAATCCTAACCCGTACCCTAAACCGAGCCCTAACCCTAACACTAACCCTAACCCTAACCCTAACCCATACCCTACGCCGTACCCGAACCCCTCCCCGAACCCGTACCCTAAACCGTACCCTAACCCTAACCCTAAGCCTAACCCTAACCCTAGGCTACCCTTGACTGCTTCTGCCTCCAATAGATTTCCTAAGCACTAGTGTTTTAAGGAACAGCTTAAAAAGAGAATCCTAATGTGATTTCTTTATAATGGGTGTGTTCCTTATCTTATCCTAGTGTATTAACTCTTCTCCATGGCTGGACCCGCAAATAATATTCCTGTACGTGCTAAGGGGTATCTAGAGAGTGGGATAGGTTTAATAACTACCCTAACCCTAACGCATACCCTAACCCTAACCCCTACCCTAACCCTAACACGTACCCTAATCCTAACCCGTACCCTAAACCGAGCCGTAACCCTAAAACTAACCCTAACCCTAACCCTAACCCATACCCTACGCCGTACCCGAACCCCTCCCCGAACCCGTACCCTAAGCCGTAACCTAACCCAAACCCTAAGCCTAACCCAAACCCTAGGCTACCCTTCACTGCTTCTGCCTCCAATAGATTTCCTAAGCACTAGTGTTTTAAGGAATAGTTTAAAAAGAGAATCCTAATGTGATTTCTTTATAATGGGTGTGTTCCTTATCTTATCCTAGTGTCTAAACTCTTCTCCATGGCTGGAACCCCAAATAATATTCCTTTACGTGCTAAGGGGTATCTAGAGAGTGGGATAGGTTTAATAACTACCCTAACCCTAACGTGTACCCTAACCCTAACCCCTACCCTAACCCTAACACGTACCCTAATACTAACCCGTACCCGAAACCGAGCCCTAACCCTAACACTAACCCTAACCCTAACCCTAACCCATACCCTACGCCGTACCCGAGCCCCTCCCCGAACCCGTACTCTATGCCGTACCCTAACTCTAACCCTAAGCCTAACCCTAACCCTAGGCTACCCTTGACTGTTTCTCCCTCCAATAGATTTCCTAAGCACTAGTGTTTTAAGGAACAGCTTAAAAAGTGAATCCTAATGTGATTTCTTTATAATGGGTGTGTTCCTTATCTTATCCTAGTGTCTAAACTCTTCTCCATGGCTGGACCCCCAAATAATATTCCTTTACGTGCTAAGGGGTATCTAGAGAGTGGGATAGGTTTAATAACTACCCTAACCCTAACGCGTACCCTAACCGTAACGCGTACCCTAACCCTAACACGTACCCTAATCCTATCCCGTACCCTAAACCGAGCCCTAACCCTAACACTAACCCTAACCCTAACACATACCCTACGCCGTACCCGAGCCCCTCCCCGAACCCGTTCCCTATGCCGTACCCTAACCCTAACCCTAAGCCTAACCCTCACTCTAGGCTACCCTTGACTACTTCTGCCTCCAGTAGATTTCCTAAGCACTGGTGTTTTAAGGAACAGCTTAAAAAGAGAATCCTAATGTGATTTCTTTATAATGGGTGTGTTCCTTATCTTATCCTAGTGTCTAAACTCTTCTCCATGGCTGGACACCCAAATAATATTCCTTTACGTGCTAAGGGGTATCTAGAGAGTGGGATAGGTTTAATAACTACCCTAACCCTAACGCGTACCCTAACCCTAACCCCTACCCTAACCCTAACACGTACCCTAATCCTAACCCGTACCCTAAACCGAGCCCTAACCCTAACACTAACCCTAACCCTAACCCTAACCCTAACCCATACCCTACGCCGTACCCGAACCCCTCCCCGAACCCGTACCCTAAGCCGTCCCCTAACCCTAACCCTAAGCCTAACCCAAACCCTAGGCTACCCTTGACTGCTTCTGCCTCCAATAGATTTCCTAAGCACTACTGTTTTAAGGAACAGCTTAAAAAGAGAATCCTAATGTGATTTCTTTATAATGGGTGTGTTCCTTATCTTATCCTAGTGTCTAAACTCTTCTCCATGGCTGGACCCCCAAATAATATTCCTTTACGAGCTAAGGGGTATCTAGAGAGTGGGATAGGTTTAATAACTACCCTAACCCTAACGCGTACCCTAACCCTAACCCCTAACCTAAACCTAACACGTACCCTAATCCTAACCCGTACCCTAAAACGAGCCCTAACCCTAACACTAACCCTAACCCTAACCCATACCCTACGCCGTACCCGAACCCTTCCCCGAAACCGTACTCTAAGCCGTACCCTAACCCTAACCCTAAGCCTAACCCTAACCCTAGGCTACCCTTGACTGCTTCTGCCTCCAATAGATTTCCTAAGCACTAGTGTTTTAAGGAACAGCTTAAAAAGAGAATCCTAATGTGATTTCTTTATAATGGGTGTGTTCCTTATCTTATCCTAGTGTCGAAACTCTTCTCCATGGCTGGAACCCCAAATAATATTCCTTTACGTGCTAAGGGGTATCTAGAGAGTGGGATAGGTTTAATAACTACCCTAACCCTAACGCGTACCCTAACCCTAACCCCTACCCTAACCCTAACACATACCCTAATCCTAACCCGTACCCTAAACCGAGCCCTAACCCTAACACTAACCCTAACACTAACCCTAACCCTAACCCTAACCCATACCCTATGCCATACCCGAGCCCCTCCCCGAACCCATACCCTAAGCCGTCCCCTAACCCTAACCCTAAGCCTAACCCTAACCCTAGGCTACCCTTGACTGCTTCTGCCTCCAATAGATTTCCTAAGCACTAGTGTTTTAAGGAACAGCTTAAAAAGAGAATCCTAATGTGATTTCTTTATAATGGGTGTGTTCCTTATCTTATCCTAGTGTCTAAACTCTTCTCCATGGCTGGACCCCCAAATCATATTCCTTTACGTGCTAAGGGGTATCTAGAGAGTGGGATAGGTTTAATATCTACCCTAACCCTAACGCGTACCCTAACCCTAACCCCTACCCTAACCCTAACACGTACCCTAATCCTAACCCCTACCCTAAACCGAGCCCTAAACCTAACACTAACCCTAACCCTAACCCTAACCCATACCCTATGCCGTACCCGAACCCCTCCCCGAACCCGTACCCTAAGCCGTACCCTAACCCTAACCCTAAGCCTAACCCTAACCCTAGGCTACCCTTGACTGCTTCTGCCTCCAATAGATTTCCTAAGCACTAGTGTTTTAAGGAACAGCTTAAAAAGAGAATCCTAATGTGATTTCTTTATAATGGGTGTGTTCCTTATCTTATCCTAGTGTCTAAAGTCTTCTCCATGGCTGGACCCCCAAATCATATTCCTTTACGTGCTAAGGGGTATCTAGAGAGTGGGATAGGTTTAATAACTACCCTAAAACTAACACGTACCCTAACCCTAACCCCTATCCTAACCCTAACGCGTACCCTAACCCTAACCCGTACCCTAAACCGAGCCCTAACCGTAACACTAACCCTAACCCTAACCCTAACCCATACCCTCCGCCGTACCCGAACCCCTCCCCGAACCCGTACCCTATGTTGTACCCTAACCCTAACCCCTAACCTAACCCTAACGCGTACCCTAACCCTAACCCCTACCCTAACCCTAACACGTACCCTAAACCTAACCCGTACCCTAAACCGAGCCCTAACCCTAACCCTAACCCTAACCCTAACCCTAACCCATACCCTCCGCCGTACCCGAACCCCTCCCCGAACCCATACCCTATGCCGTACCCTAACCCTAACCCTAAGCCTAACCCTAACCCTAGGCTACCCTTGACTGCTTCTGCCTCCAATAGATTTCCTAAGCAGTAGTGTTTTAAGGAACAGCTTAAAAAGAGAATCCTAATGTGATTTCTTTATAATGGGTGTGTTCCTTATCTTATCCTAGTGTCTAAACTCTTCTCCATGGCTGGACCCCCAAATCATATTCCTTTACGTGCTAAGGGGTATCTAGAGAGTGGGATAGGTTTAATAACTACCCTAACCCTAACGCGTACCCTAACCCTAACCCCTACCCTAACCCTAACACGTACCCTAATCCTAACCCCTACCCTAAACCGAGCCCTAACCCTAACACTAACCCTAACCCTAACCCTAATCCATACCCTATGCCGTACCCGAACCCCTCCCCGAACCCGTACCCTAAGCCGTACCCTAACCCTAACCCTAAGCCTAACCTTAACCCTAGGCTACCCTTGACTGCTTCTGCCTCCAATAGATTTCCTAAGCACTAGTGTTGTAAGGAACAGCTTAAAAAGAGAATCCTAATGTGATTTCTTTATAATGGGTGTGTTCCTTATCTTATCCTAGTGTCTAAAGTCTTCTCCATGGCTGGACCCCCAAATCATATTCCTTTACGTGCTAAGGGGTATCTAGAGAGTGGGATAGGTTTAATAACTACCCTAAAACTAACGCGTACCCTAACCCTAACCCCTAACCTAACCCTAACGTGTACCCTAACCCTAACCCCTACCCGAACCCTAACACGTACCCTAATCCTAACCCGTACCCTAAAGCGAGCCCTAACCCTAACACTAACCCTAACCCTAACCCTAACCCATACCCTACGCCGTACCCGAACCCCTCCCCGAACCCGTACCCTAAACCGTACCCTAACTCTAACCCTAAGCCTAACCCTAACCCTAGGCTACCCTTGACTGCTTCTGCCTCCAATAGATTTCCTAAGCACTAGTGTTTTAAGGAACAGCTTAAAAAGAGAATCCTAATGTGATTTCTTTATAATGGGTGTGTTCCTTATCTTATCCTAGTGTATTAACTCTTCTCCATGGCTGGACCCGCAAATAATATTCCTGTACGTGCTAAGGGGTATCTAGAGAGTGGGATAGGTTTAATAACTACCCTAACCCTAACGCATACCCTAACCCTAACCCCTACCCTAACCCTAACACGTACCCTAATCCTAACCAGTACCCTAAACCGAGCCGTAACCCTAAAACTAACCCTAACCCTAACCCTAACCCATACCCTACGCCGTACCCGAACCCCTCCCCGAACCCGTACCCTAAGCCGTAACCTAACCCAAACCCTAAGCCTAACCCAAACCCTAGGCTACCCTTGACTGCTTCTGCCTCCAATAGATTTCCTAAGCACTAGTGTTTTAAGGAATAGTTTAAAAAGAGAATCCTAATGTGATTTCTTTATAATGGGTGTGTTCCTTATCTTATCCTAGTGTCTAAACTCTTCTCCATGGCTGGAACCCCAAATAATATTCCTTTACGTGCTAAGGGGTATCTAGAGAGTGGGATAGGTTTAATAACTACCCTAACCCTAACGTGTACCCTAACCCTAACCCCTACCCTAACCCTAACACGTACCCTAATACTAACCCGTACCCTAAACCGAGCCCTAACCCTAACACTAACCCTAACCCTAACCCTAACCCATACCCTACGCCGTACCCGAGCCCCTCCCCGAACCCGTACTCTATGCCGTACCCTAACTCTAACCCTAAGCCTAACCCTAACCCTAGGCTACCCTTGACTGTTTCTCCCTCCAGTAGATTTCCTAAGCACTAGTGTTTTAAGGAACAGCTTAAAAAGTGAATCCTAATGTGATTTCTTTATAATGGGTGTGTTCCTTATCTTATCCTAGTGTCTAAACTCTTCTCCATGGCTGGACCCCCAAATAATATTCCTTTACGTGCTAAGGGGTATCTAGAGAGTGGGATAGGTTTAATAACTACCCTAACCCTAACGCGTACCCTAACCGTAATGCGTACCCTAACCCTAACACGTACCCTAATCCTATCCCGTACCCTAAACCGAGCCCTAACCCTAACACTAACCCTAACCCTAACCCATACCCTACGCCGTACCCGAGCCCCTCCCCGAACCCGTTCCCTATGCCGTACCCTAACCCTAACCCTAAGCCTAACCCAAACCCTAGGCTACCCTTGACTGCTTCTGCCTCCAATAGATTTCCTAAGCACTACTGTTTTAAGGAACAGCTTAAAAAGAGAATCCTAATGTGATTTCTTTATAATGGGTGTGTTCCTTATCTTATCCTAGTGTCTAAACTCTTCTCCATGGCTGGACACCCAAATAATATTCCTTTACGAGCTAAGGGGTATCTAGAGAGTGGGATAGGTTTAATAACTACCCTAACCCTAACGCGTACCCTAACCCTAACCCCTAACCTAAACCTAACACGTACCCTAATCCTAACCCGTACCCTAAAACGAGCCCTAACCCTAACACTAACCCTAACCCTAACCCATACCCTACGCCGTACCTGAACCCTTCCCCGAAACCGTACTCTAAGCCGTACCCTAACCCTAACCCTAAGCCTAACCCTAACCCTAGGCTACCCTTGACTGCTTCTGCCTCCAATAGATTTCCTAAGCACTAGTGTTTTAAGGAACAGCTTAAAAAGAGAATCCTAATGTGATTTCTTTATAATGGGTGTGTTCCTTATCTTATCCTAGTGTCTAAACTCTTCTCCATGGCTGGACCCCCAAATCATATTCCTTTACGTGCTAAGGGGTATCTAGAGAGTGGGATAGGTTTAATAACTACCCTAACCCTAACGCGTACCCTAACCCTAACCCCTACCCTAACCCTAACACGTACCCTAATCCTAACCCCTACCCTAAACCGAGCCCTAACCCTAACACTAACCCTAACCCTAACCCTAACCCATACCCTATGCCGTACCCGAACCCCTCCCCGAACCCGTACCCTAAGCCGTACCCTAACCCTAACCCTAAGCCTAACCCTAACCCTAGGCTACCCTTGACTGCTTCTGCCTCCAATAGATTTCCTAAGCACTAGTGTTTTAAGGAACAGCTTAAAAAGAGAATCCTAATGTGATTTCTTTATAATGGGTGTGTTCCTTATCTTATCCTAGTGTCTAAAGTCTTCTCCATGGCTGGACCCCCAAATCATATTCCTTTACGTGCTAAGGGGTATCTAGAGAGTGGGATAGGTTTAATAACTACCCTAAAACTAACGCGTACCCTAACCCTAACCCCTAACCTAACCCTAACGTGTACCCTAACCCTAACCCCTACCCGAACCCTAACACGTACCCTAATCCTAACCCGTACCCTAAACCGAGCCCTAACCCTAACACTAACCCTAACCCTAACCCTAACCCATACCCTACGCCGTACCCGAACCCCTCCCCGAACCCGTACCCTAAACCGTACCCTAACCCTAACCCTAAGCCTAACCCTAACCCTAGGCTACCCTTGACTGCTTCTGCCTCCAATAGATTTCCTAAGCACTAGTGTTTTAAGGAACAGCTTAAAAAGAGAATCCTAATGTGATTTCTTTATAATGGGTGTGTTCCTTATCTTATCCTAGTGTATTAACTCTTCTCCATGGCTGGACCCGCAAATAATATTCCTGTACGTGCTAAGGGGTATCTAGAGAGTGGGATAGGTTTAATAACTACCCTAACCCTAACGCATACCCTAACCCTAACCCCTACCCTAACCCTAACACGTACCCTAATCCTAACCCGTACCCTAAACCGAGCCGTAACCCTAAAACTAACCCTAACCCTAACCCTAACCCATACCCTACGCCGTACCCGAACCCCTCCCCGAACCCGTACCCTAAGCCGTAACCTAACCCAAACCCTAAGCCTAACCCAAACCCTAGGCTACCCTTCACTGCTTCTGCCTCCAATAGATTTCCTAAGCACTAGTGTTTTAAGGAATAGTTTAAAAAGAGAATCCTAATGTGATTTCTTTATAATGGGTGTGTTCCTTATCTTATCCTAGTGTCTAAACTCTTCTCCATGGCTGGAACCCCAAATAATATTCCTTTACGTGCTAAGGGGTATCTAGAGAGTGGGATAGGTTTAATAACTACCCTAACCCTAACGTGTACCCTAACCCTAACCCCTACCCTAACCCTAACACGTACCCTAATACTAACCCGTACCCGAAACCGAGCCCTAACCCTAACACTAACCCTAACCCTAACCCTAACCCATACCCTACGCCGTACCCGAGCCCCTCCCCGAACCCGTACTCTATGCCGTACCCTAACTCTAACCCTAAGCCTAACCCTAACCCTAGGCTACCCTTGACTGTTTCTCCCTCCAATAGATTTCCTAAGCACTAGTGTTTTAAGGAACAGCTTAAAAAGTGAATCCTAATGTGATTTCTTTATAATGGGTGTGTTCCTTATCTTATCCTAGTGTCTAAACTCTTCTCCATGGCTGGACCCCCAAATAATATTCCTTTACGTGCTAAGGGGTATCTAGAGAGTGGGATAGGTTTAATAACTACCCTAACCCTAACGCGTACCCTAACCGTAACGCGTACCCTAACCCTAACACGTACCCTAATCCTATCCCGTACCCTAAACCGAGCCCTAACCCTAACACTAACCCTAACCCTAACACATACCCTACGCCGTACCCGAGCCCCTCCCCGAACCCGTTCCCTATGCCGTACCCTAACCCTAACCCTAAGCCTAACCCTCACTCTAGGCTACCCTTGACTACTTCTGCCTCCAGTAGATTTCCTAAGCACTGGTGTTTTAAGGAACAGCTTAAAAAGAGAATCCTAATGTGATTTCTTTATAATGGGTGTGTTCCTTATCTTATCCTAGTGTCTAAACTCTTCTCCATGGCTGGACACCCAAATAATATTCCTTTACGTGCTAAGGGGTATCTAGAGAGTGGGATAGGTTTAATAACTACCCTAACCCTAACGCGTACCCTAACCCTAACCCCTACCCTAACCCTAACACGTACCCTAATCCTAACCCGTACCCTAAACCGAGCCCTAACCCTAACACTAACCCTAACCCTAACCCTAACCCTAACCCATACCCTACGCCGTACCCGAACCCCTCCCCGAACCCGTACCCTAAGCCGTCCCCTAACCCTAACCCTAAGCCTAACCCAAACCCTAGGCTACCCTTGACTGCTTCTGCCTCCAATAGATTTCCTAAGCACTACTGTTTTAAGGAACAGCTTAAAAAGAGAATCCTAATGTGATTTCTTTATAATGGGTGTGTTCCTTATCTTATCCTAGTGTCTAAACTCTTCTCCATGGCTGGACCCCCAAATAATATTCCTTTACGAGCTAAGGGGTATCTAGAGAGTGGGATAGGTTTAATAACTACCCTAACCCTAACGCGTACCCTAACCCTAACCCCTAACCTAAACCTAACACGTACCCTAATCCTAACCCGTACCCTAAAACGAGCCCTAACCCTAACACTAACCCTAACCCTAACCCATACCCTACGCCGTACCCGAACCCTTCCCCGAAACCGTACCCTAAGCCGTACCCTAACCCTAACCCTAAGCCTAACCCTAACCCTAGGCTACCCTTGACTGCTTCTGCCTCCAATAGATTTCCTAAGCACTAGTGTTTTAAGGAACAGCTTAAAAAGAGAATCCTAATGTGATTTCTTTATAATGGGTGTGTTCCTTATCTTATCCTAGTGTCTAAAGTCTTCTCCATGGCTGGACCCCCAAATCATATTCCTTTACGTGCTAAGGGGTATCTAGAGAGTGGGATAGGTTTAATAACTACCCTAAAACTAACCCGTACCCTAACCCTAACCCCTAACCTAACCCTAACGTGTACCCAAACCCTAACCCCTACCCTAACCCTAACACGTACCCTAATCCTAACCCGTACCCTAAACCGAGCCCTAACCCTGACACTAACCCTAACCCTAACCCTAACCCATACCCTATGCCGTACCCGATCCCCTCCCCGAACCCGTACCCTAAGCCGTCCCCTAACCCTAACCCTAAGCCTAACCCTAACCCTAGGCTACCCTTGACTGCTTCTGCCTCCAATAGATTTCCTAAGCACTAGTGTTTTAAGGAACAGCTTAAAAAGAGAATCCTAATGTGATTTCTTTATAATGGGTGTGTTCCTTATCTTATCCTAGTGTCTAAAATCTTCTCCATGGCTGGACACCCAAATAATATTCCTTTACGAGCTAAGGGGTATCTAGAGAGTGGGATAGGTTTAATAACTACCCTAACCCTAAAGCGTACCCTAACCCTAACCCCTACCCGAACCCTAACACGTACCCTAATCCTAACCCGTACCCTAAAACGAGCCCTAACCCTAACACTAACCCTAACCCTAACCCTAACCCATACCCTACGCCGTACCCGAAACCCTCCCCGAACCCGTACCCTAAGCCGTACCCTAACCCTAACCCTAAGCCTAACCCTAACCCTAGGCTACCCTTGACTGCTTCTGCCTCCAATAGATTTCCTAAGCACTAGTGTTTTAAGGAACAGCTTAAAAAGAGAATCCTAATGTGATTTCTTTATAATGGGTGTGTTCCTCATCTTATCCCAGTGTATTAACTCTTCTCCATGGCTGGACCCGCAAATAATATTCCTGTACGTGCTAAGGGGTATCTAGAGAGTGGGATAGGTTTAATAACTACCCTAACCCTAACGCATACCCTAACCCTAACCCCTACCCTAACCCTAACACGTACCCTAATCCTAACCCGTACCCTAAACCGAGCCGTAACCCTAAAACTAACCCTAACCCTAACCCTAACCCATACCCTACGTCGTACCCGAACCCCTCCCCGAACCCTTACCCTAAGCCGTAACCTAACCCAAACCCTAAGCCTCACCCAAACCCTAGGCTACCCTTGACTGCTTCTGCCTCCAATAGATTTCCTAAGCACTAGTGTTTTAAGGAATAGTTTAAAAAGAGAATCCTAATGTGATTTCTTTATAATGGGTGTGTTCCTTATCTTATCCTAGTGTCTAAACTCTTCTCCATGGCTGGAACCCCAAATAATATTCCTTTACGTGCTAAGGGGTATCTAGAGAGTGGGATAGGTTTAATAACTACCCTAACCCTAACGCGTACCCTAACCCTAACCCCTACCCTAACCCTAACACGTACCCTAATACTAACCCGTACCCTAAACCGAGCCCTAACCCTAACCCTAACCCTAACCCTAACCCATACCCTACGCCGTACCCGAGCCCCTCCCCGAACCCGTACTCTATGCCGTACCCTAACTCTAACCCTAAGCCTAACCCTAACCCTAGGCTACCCTTGACTGTTTCTCCCTCCAATAGATTTCCTAAGCACTAGTGTTTTAAGGAACAGCTTAAAAAGTGAATCCTAATGTGATTTCTTTATAATGGGTGTGTTCCTTATCTTATCCTAGTGTCTAAACTCTTCTCCATGGCTGGACCCCCAAATAATATTCCTTTACGTGCTAAGGGGTATCTAGAGAGTGGGATAGGTTTAATAACTACCCTAACCCTAACGCGTACCCTAACCGTAACGCGTACCCTAACCCTAACACGTACCCTAATCCTATCCCGTACCCTAAACCGAGCCCTAACCCTAACACTAACCCTAACCCTAACACATACCCTACGCCGTACCCGAACCCTTCCCCGAAACCGTACTCTAAGCCGTACCCTAACCCTAACCCTAAGCCTAACCCTAACCCTTGGCTACCCTTGACTGCTTCTGCCTCCAATAGATTTCCTAAGCACTAGTGTTTTAAGGAACAGCTTAAAAAGAGAATCCTAATGTGATTTCTTTATAATGGGTGTGTTCCTTATCTTATCCTAGTGTCTAAAGTCTTCTCCATGGCTGGACCCCCAAATCATATTCCTTTACGTGCTAAGGGGTATCTAGAGAGTGGGATAGGTTTAATAACTACCCTAAAACTAACGCGTACCCTAACCCTAACCCCTAACCTAAACCTAACGTGTACCCTAACCCTAACCCTAACCCTAACGCGTACCCTAACCCTAACACGTACCCTAATCCTAACCCGTACCGTAAACCGAGCCCTAACCCTAACACTAACCCTAACCCTAACCCTAACCCATACCCTACGCCGTACCCGAACCCCTCCCCGAACCCGTACCCTAAGCCGTACCCTAACCCTAACCCTAAGCCTAACCCTAACCCTAGGCTACCCTTGACTGCTTCTGCCTTCAATAGATTTCCTAAGCACTAGTGTTTTAAGGAACAGCTTAAAAAGAGAATCCTAATGTGATTTCTTTATAATGGGTGTGTTCCTTATCTTATCCTAGTGTCTAAACTCTTCTCCATGCCTGGACCCCCAAATCATATTCCTTTACGTGCTAAGTGGTATCTAGAGAGTGGGATACGTTTAATAAATACCCTAAACCTAACACGTACCCTAATCCTATCCCATACTCTAAACCTAGCCCTAACCCTAAAACTAACCCTAACCCTAACCCTAACCCGTACCCTACGCCGTACCCGAACCCGTACCCAAACCCGTACCCTAAGCCGTACCCTAACCCTAACCCTAACCCTAAACTACTCTTGACTGCTTCTGCCTCCAATAGATTTCCTAAGCACTAGTGTTTTAAGGAACAGCTTAAAAAGAGAATCCTAATGTGATTTCTTTATAATGGGTGTGTTCCTTATCTTATCCTAGTGTCTAAAGTCTTCTCCATGGCTGGACCCCCAAATCATATTCCTTTACGTGCTAAGGGGTATCTCGAGAGTGTGATAGGTTTAATAACTACCCTAAAACTAACGCGTACCCTAACCCTAACCCCTATCCTAACCCTAACGCGTACCCTAACCCGTACCCGTACCCTAAACCGAGCCCTAACCGTAACACTAACCCTAACCCTAACCCTAACCCATACCCTCCGCCGTACCCGAACCCCTCCCCGAACCCGTACCCTATGTTGTACCCTAACCCTAACCCCTAACCTAACCCTAATGCGTACCCTAACCCTAACCCCTACCCTAACCCTAACACGTACCCTAAACCTAACCCGTACCCTAAACAGAGCCCTAACCCTAACACTAACCCTAACCCTAACCCTAACCCATACCCTCCGCCGTACCCGAACCCCTCACCGAACCCGTACCCTATGCCGTACCCTAACCCTAACCCTAAGCCTAACCCTAACCCTAGGCTACCCTTGACTGCTTCTGCCTCCAATAGATTTCCTAAGCACTAGTGTTTTAAGGAACAGCTTAAAAAGAGAATCCTAATGTGATTTCTTTATAATGGGTGTGTTCCTTATCTTATCCTAGTGTCTAAACTCTTCTCCATGGCTGGACCCCCAAATCATATTCCTTTACGTGCTAAGGGGTATCTAGAGAGTGGGATAGGTTTAATAACTACCCTAACCCTAACGCGTACCCTAACCCTAACCCCTACCCTAACCCTAACACGTACCCTAATCCTAACCCCTACCCTAAACCGAGCCCTAACCCTAACACTAACCCTAACCCTAACCCTAACCCATACCCTATGCCGTACCCGAACCCCTCCCCGAACCCGTACCCTAAGCCGTACCCTAACCCTAACCCTAAGCCTAACCCTAACCCTAGGCTACCCTTGACTGCTTCTGCCTCCAATAGATTTCCTAAGCACTAGTGTTTTAAGGAACAGCTTAAAAAGAGAATCCTAATGTGATTTCTTTATAATGGGTGTGTTCCTTATCTTATCCTAGTGTCTAAAGTCTTCTCCATGGCTGGACCCCCAAATCATATTCCTTTACGTGCTAAGGGGTATCTAGAGAGTGGGATAGGTTTAATAACTACCCTAAAACTAACACGTACCCTAACCCTAACCCCTATCCTAACCCTAACGCGTACCCTAACCCTAACCCGTACCCTAAACCGAGCCCTAACCGTAACACTAACCCTAACCCTAACCCTAACCCATACCCTCCGCCGTACCCGAACCCCTCCCCGAACCCGTACCCTATGTTGTACCCTAACCCTAACCCCTAACCTAACCCTAACGCGTACCCTAACCCTAACCCCTACCCTAACCCTAACACGTACCCTAAACCTAACCCGTACCCTAAACCGAGCCCTAACCCTAACCCTAACCCTAACCCTAACCCTAACCCATACCCTCCGCCGTACCCGAACCCCTCCCCGAACCCATACCCTATGCCGTACCCTAACCCTAACCCTAAGCCTAACCCTAACCCTAGGCTACCCTTGACTGCTTCTGCCTCCAATAGATTTCCTAAGCACTAGTGTTTTAAGGAACAGCTTAAAAAGAGAATCCTAATGTGATTTCTTTATAATGGGTGTGTTCCTTATCTTATCCTAGTGTCTAAACTCTTCTCCATGGCTGGACCCCCAAATAATATTCCTTTACGTGCTAAGGGGTATCTAGAGAGTGGGATAGGTTTAATAACTACCCTAACCCTAACGCGTACCCTAACCGTAACGCGTACCCTAACCCTAACACGTACCCTAATCCTATCCCGTACCCTAAACCGAGCCCTAACCCTAACACTAACCCTAACCCTAACACATACCCTACGCCGTACCCGAGCCCCTCCCCGAACCCGTTCCCTATGCCGTACCCTAACCCTAACCCTAAGCCTAACCCTCACTCTAGGCTACCCTTGACTACTTCTGCCTCCAGTAGATTTCCTAAGCACTGGTGTTTTAAGGAACAGCTTAAAAAGAGAATCCTAATGTGATTTCTTTATAATGGGTGTGTTCCTTATCTTATCCTAGTGTCTAAACTCTTCTCCATGGCTGGACACCCAAATAATATTCCTTTACGTGCTAAGGGGTATCTAGAGAGTGGGATAGGTTTAATAACTACCCTAACCCTAACGCGTACCCTAACCCTAACCCCTACCCTAACCCTAACACGTACCCTAATACTAACCCGTACCCTAAACCGAGCCCTAACCCTAACACTAACCCTAACCCTAACCCTAACCCTAACCCATACCCTACGCCGTACCCGAACCCCTACCCGAACCCGTACCCTAAGCCGTCCCCTAACCCTAACCCTAAGCCTAACCCAAACCCTAGGCTACCCTTGACTGCTTCTGCCTCCAATAGATTTCCTAAGCACTACTGTTTTAAGGAACAGCTTAAAAAGAGAATCCTAATGTGATTTCTTTATAATGGGTGTGTTCCTTATCTTATCCTAGTGTCTAAACTCTTCTCCATGGCTGGACACCCAAATAATATTCCTTTACGAGCTAAGGGGTATCTAGAGAGTGGGATAGGTTTAATAACTACCCTAACCCTAACGCGTACCCTAACCCTAACCCCTACCCTAACCCTAACACGTACCCTAATCCTAACCCCTACCCTAAACCGAGCCCTAACCCTAACACTAACCCTAACCCTAACCCTAACCCATACCCTATGCCGTACCCGAACCCCTCCCCGAACCCGTACCCTAAGCCGTACCCTAACCCTAACCCTAAGCCTAACCCTAACCCTAGGCTACCCTTGACTGCTTCTGCCTCCAATAGATTTCCTAAGCACTAGTGTTGTAAGGAACAGCTTAAAAAGAGAATCCTAATGTGATTTCTTTATAATGGGTGTGTTCCTTATCTTATCCTAGTGTCTAAAGTCTTCTCCATGGCTGGACCCCCAAATCATATTCCTTTACGTGCTAAGGGGTATCTAGAGAGTGGGATAGGTTTAATAACTACCCTAAAACTAACGCGTACCCTAACCCTAACCCCTAACCTAACCCTAACGCGTACCCTAAGCCTAACCCCTACCCTAACCCTAACACGTACCCTAATCCTAACCCGTACCCTAAACCGAGCCCTAACCCTAACACTAACCCTAACCCTAACCCTAACCCATACCCTCCGCCGTACCCGAACCCCTCCCCGAACCCGTACCCTATGCCGTACCCTAACCCTAACCCTAAGCCTAACCCTAACCCTAGGCTACCCTTGACTGCTTCTGCCTCCAATAGATTTCCTAAGCACTAGTGTTTTAAGGAACAGCTTAAAAAGAGAATCCTAATGTGATTTCTTTATAATGGGTGTGTTCCTTATCTTATCCTAGTGTCTAAACTCTTCTCCATTGCTGGACACCCAAATAATATTCCTTTACGTGCTAAGGGGTATCTAGAGAGTGGGATAGGTTTAATAACTACCCTAACCCTAACGCGTACCCTAAGCCTAACCCCTACCCTAACCCTAACACGTACCCTAATCCTAACCCGTACCCTAAACCGAGCCCTAACCCTAACCCTAACCCTAACCCTAACCCTAACCTCTAATCTAAACCTAACACGTACCCTAATCCTAACCCGTACCCTAAAACGAGCCCTAACCCTAAAACTAACCCTAACCCTAACCCATACCCTACGCCGTACCCGAACCCTTCCCCGAAACCGTACCCTAAGCCGTACCCTAACCCTAACCCTAAGCCTAACCCTAACCCTAGGCTACCCTTGACTGCTTCTGCCTCCAATAGATTTCCTAAGCACTAGTGTTTTAAGGAACAGCTTAAAAAGAGAATCCTAATGTGATTTCTTTATAATGGGTGTGTTCCTTATCTTATCCTAGTGTCTAAAGTCTTCTCCATGGCTGGACCCCCAAATCATATTCCTTTACGTGCTAAGGGGTATCTAGAGAGTGGGATAGGTTTAATAACTACCCTAAAACTAACCCGTACCCTAACCCTAACCCCTAACCTAACCCTAACGTGTACCCAAACCCTAACCCCTACCCTAACCCTAACACGTACCCTAATCCTAACCCGTACCTTAAACCGAGCCCTAACCCTAACACTAAACCTAACCCTAACCCTAACCCATACACTACGCCGTACCCGAACCCCTCCCCGAACCCGTGCCATAAGCCGTCCCCTAACCCTAACACTAACCCTAGGCTACCCTTGACTGCTTCTGCCTCCAATAGATTTCCTAAGCACTAGTGTTTTAAGGAACAGCTTAAAAAGAGAATCCTAATGTGATTTCTTTATAATGGGTGTGTTCCTTATCTTATCCTAGTGTCTAAACTCTTCTCCATGGCTGGACACCCAAATAATATTCCTTTACGTGCTAACGGGTATCTAGAGAGTGGGATAGGTTTAATAACTACCCTAACCCTAACGCGTACCCTAAGCCTAACCCCTACCCTAACCCTAACACGTACCCTAATCCTAACCCGTACCCTAAACCGAGCCCTAACCCTAACACTAACCCTAACCCTAACCCTAACCCATACCCTCCGCCGTACCCGAACCCCTCCCCGAACCCGTAACCTATGCCGTACCCTAACCCTAACCCTAAGCCTAACCCTAACCCTAGGCTACCCTTGACTGCTTCTGCCTCCAATAGATTTCCTAAGCACTAGTGTTTTAAGGAACAGCTTAAAAAGAGAATCCTAATGTGATTTCTTTATAATGGGTGTGTTCCTTATCTTATCCTAGTGTCTAAACTCTTCTCCATGGCTGGACCCCCAAATCATATTCCTTTACGTGCTAAGGGGTATCTAGAGAGTGGGATAGGTTTAATAACTACCCTAACCCTAACGCGTACCCTAACCCTAACCCCTACCCTAACCCTAACACGTACCCTAATCCTAACCCGTACCCTAAACCGAGCCCTAACCCTAACACTAACCCTAACCCTAACCCTAACCCATACACTATGCCGTACCCGAGCCCCTCCCCGAACCCGTGCCCTAAGCCGTCCCCTAACCCTAACCCTAAGCCTAACCCTAACCCTAGGCTACCCTTGACTGCTTCTGCCTCCAATAGATTTCCTAAGCACTAGTGTTTTAAGGAACAGCTTAAAAAGGGAATCCTAATGTGATTTCTTTATAATGGGTGTGTTCCTTATCTTATCCTAGTGTCTAAAGACTTCTCCATGGCTGGAACCCCAAATAATATTCCTTTACGTGCTAAGGGGTATCTAGAGAGTGGGATAGGTTTAATAACTACCCTATCCCTAACGCGTACCCTACCCCTAACCACTACCCTAACCCTAACACGTACCCTAATCCTAACCCGTACCCTAAACCGAGCCCTAATCCTAACACTAACCCTAACCCTAACCCTAACCCATACCCTACGCCGTACCCGAACCCCTCCCCGAACCCGTACCCTAAGCTGTACCCTAAACCTAACCCTAAGCCTAACCCTAACCCTAGGCTACCCTTGACTGCTTCTGCCTCCAATAGATTTCCTAAGCACTAGTGTTTTAAGGAACAGCTTAAAAAGAGAATCCTAATGTGATTTCTTTATAATGGGTGTGTTCCTTATCTTATCCTAGTGTCTAAACTCTTCTCCATTGCTGGACACCCAAATAATATTCCTTTACGTGCTAAGGGGTATCTAGAGAGTGGGATAGGTTTAATAACTACCCTAACCCTAACGCGTACCCTAAGCCTAACCCCTACCCTAACCCTAACACGTACCCTAATCCTAACCCGTACCCTAAACCGAGCCCTAACCCTAACCCTAACCCTAACCCTAACCCTAAACTCTAATCTAAACCTAACACGTACCCTAATCCTAACCCGTACCCTAAAACGAGCCCTAACCCTAAAACTAACCCTAACCCTAACCCATACCCTACGCCGTACCCGAACCCTTCCCCGAAACCGTACCCTAAGCCGTACCCTAACCCTAACCCTAAGCCTAACCCTAACCCTAGGCTACCCTTGACTGCTTCTGCCTCCAATAGATTTCCTAAGCACTAGTGTTTTAAGGAACAGCTTAAAAAGAGAATCCTAATGTGATTTCTTTATAATGGGTGTGTTCCTTATCTTATCCTAGTGTCTAAAGTCTTCTCCATGGCTGGACCCCCAAATCATATTCCTTTACGTGCTAAGGGGTATCTAGAGAGTGGGATAGGTTTAATAACTACCCTAAAACTAACCCGTACCCTAACCCTAACCCCTAACCTAACCCTAACGTGTACCCAAACCCTAACCCCTACCCTAACCCTAACACGTACCCTAATCCTAACCCGTACCCTAAACCGAGCCCTAACCCTGACACTAACCCTAACCCTAACCCTAACCCATACCCTATGCCGTACCCGATCCCCTCCCCGAACCCGTACCCTAAGCCGTCCCCTAACCCTAACCCTAAGCCTAACCCTAACCCTAGGCTACCCTTGACTGCTTCTGCCTCCAATAGATTTCCTAAGCACTAGTGTTTTAAGGAACAGCTTAAAAAGAGAATCCTAATGTGATTTCTTTATAATGGGTGTGTTCCTTATCTTATCCTAGTGTCTAAACTCTTCTCCATGGCTGGACACCCAAATAATATTCCTTTACGAGCTAAGGGGTATCTAGAGAGTGGGATAGGTTTAATAACTACCCTAACCCTAAAGCGTACCCTAACCCTAACCCCTACCCGAACCCTAACACGTACCCTAATCCTAACCCGTACCCTAAACCGAGCCCTAACCCTAATACTAACCCTAACCCTAACCCTAACCCATACCCTACGCCGTACCCGAAACCCTCCCCGAACCCGTACCCTAAACCGTACCCTAACCCTAACCCTAAGCCTAACCCTAACCCTAGGCTACCCTTGACTGCTTCTGCCTCCAATAGATTTCCTAAGCACTAGTGTTTTAAGGAACAGCTTAAAAAGAGAATCCTAATGTGATTTCTTTATAATGGGTGTGTTCCTCATCTTATCCTAGTGTATTAACTCTTCTCCATGGCTGGACCCGCAAATAATATTCCTGTACGTGCTAAGGGGTATCTAGAGAGTGGGATAGGTTTAATAACTACCCTAACCCTAACGCATACCCTAACCCTAACCCCTACCCTAACCCTAACACGTACCCTAATCCTAACCCGTACCCTAAACCGAGCCGTAACCCTAAAACTAACCCTAACCCTAACCCTAACCCATACCCTACGTCGTACCCGAACCCCTCCCCGAACCCTTACCCTAAGCCGTAACCTAACCCAAACCCTAAGCCTCACCCAAACCCTAGGCTACCCTTCACTGCTTCTGCCTCCAATAGATTTCCTAAGCACTAGTGTTTTAAGGATTAGTTTAAAAAGAGAATCCTAATGTGATTTCTTTATAATGGGTGTGTTCCTTATCTTATCCTAGTGTCTAAACTCTTCTCCATGGCTGGAACCCCAAATAATATTCCTTTACGTGCTAAGGGGTATCTAGAGAGTGGGATAGGTTTAATAACTACCCTAACCCTAACGCGTACCCTAACCGTAACGCGTACCCTAACCCTAACACGTACCCTAATCCTATCCCGTACCCTAAACCGAGCCCTAACCCTAACACTAACCCTAACCCTAACACATACCCTACGCCGTACCCGAACCCTTCCCCGAAACCGTACTCTAAGCCGTACCCTAACCCTAACCCTAAGCCTAACCCTAACCCTTGGCTACCCTTGACTGCTTCTGCCTCCAATAGATTTCCTAAGCACTAGTGTTTTAAGGAACAGCTTAAAAAGAGAATCCTAATGTGATTTCTTTATAATGGGTGTGTTCCTTATCTTATCCTAGTGTCTAAAGTCTTCTCCATGGCTGGACCCCCAAATCATATTCCTTTACGTGCTAAGGGGTATCTAGAGAGTGGGATAGGTTTAATAACTACCCTAAAACTAACGCGTACCCTAACCCTAACCCCTAACCTAAACCTAACGTGTACCCTAACCCTAACCCTAACCCTAACGCGTACCCTAACCCTAACACGTACCCTAATCCTAACCCGTACCGTAAACCGAGCCCTAACCCTAACACTAACCCTAACCCTAACCCTAACCCATACCCTACGCCGTACCCGAACCCCTTCCCGAACCCGTACCCTAAGCCGTACCCTAACCCTAACCCTAAGCCTAACCCTAACCCTAGGCTACCCTTGACTGCTTCTGCCTTCAATAGATTTCCTAAGCACTAGTGTTTTAAGGAACAGCTTAAAAAGAGAATCCTAATGTGATTTCTTTATAATGGGTGTGTTCCTTATCTTATCCTAGTGTCTAAACTCTTCTCCATGCCTGGACCCCCAAATCATATTCCTTTACGTGCTAAGTGGTATCTAGAGAGTGGGATACGTTTAATAAATACCCTAAACCTAACACGTACCCTAATCCTATCCCATACTCTAAACCTAGCCCTAACCCTAAAACTAACCGTAACCCTAACCCTAACCCGTACCCTACGCCGTACCCGAACCCGTACCCAAACCCGTACCCTAAGCCGTACCCTAACCCTAACCCTAACCCTAAACTACCCTTGACTGCTTCTGCCTCCAATAGATTTCCTAAGCACTAGTGTTTTAAGGAACAGCTTAAAAAGAGAATCCTAATGTGATTTCTTTATAATGGGTGTGTTCCTTATCTTATCCTAGTGTCTAAAGTCTTCTCCATGGCTGGACCCCCAAATCATATTCCTTTACGTGCTAAGGGGTATCTCGAGAGTGTGATAGGTTTAATAACTACCCTAAAACTAACGCGTACCCTAACCCTAACCCCTATCCTAACCCTAACGCGTACCCTAACCCGTACCCGTACCCTAAACCGAGCCCTAACCGTAACACTAACCCTAACCCTAACCCATACCCTCCGCCGTACCCGAACCCCTCCCCGAACCCGTACCCTATGTTGTACCCTAACCCTAACCCCTAAACTAACCCTAACGCATACCCTAACCCTAACCCCTACCCTAACCCTAACACGTACCCTAAACCTAACCCGTACCCTAAACCGAGCCCTAACCCTAACACTAACCCTAACCCTAACCCTAACCCATACCCTCCGCCGTACCCGAACCCCTCACCGAACCCGTACCCTATGCCGTACCCTAACCCTAACCCTAAGCCTAACCCTAACCCTAGGCTACCCTTGACTGCTTCTGCCTCCAATAGATTTCCTAAGCACTAGTGTTTTAAGGAACAGCTTAAAAAGAGAATCCTAATGTGATTTCTTTATAATGGGTGTGTTCCTTATCTTATCCTAGTGTCTAAACTCTTCTCCATGGCTGGACCCCCAAATCATATTCCTTTACGTGCTAAGGGGTATCTAGAGAGTGGGATAGGTTTAATAACTACCCTAACCCTAACGCGTACCCTAACCCTAACCCCTACCCTAACCCTAACACGTACCCTAATCCTAACCCCTACCCTAAACCGAGCCCTAACCCTAACACTAACCCTAACCCTAACCCTAACCCATACCCTATGCCGTACCCGAACCCCTCCCCGAACCCGTACCCTAAGCCGTACCCTAACCCTAACCCTAAGCCTAACCCTAACCCTAGGCTACCCTTGACTGCTTCTGCCTCCAATAGATTTCCTAAGCACTAGTGTTTTAAGGAACAGCTTAAAAAGAGAATCCTAATGTGATTTCTTTATAATGGGTGTGTTCCTTATCTTATCCTAGTGTCTAAAGTCTTCTCCATGGCTGGACCCCCAAATCATATTCCTTTACGTGCTAAGGGGTATCTAGAGAGTGGGATAGGTTTAATAACTACCCTAAAACTAACACGTACCCTAACCCTAACCCCTATCCTAACCCTAACGCGTACCCTAACCCTAACCCGTACCCTAAACCGAGCCCTAACCGTAACACTAACCCTAACCCTAACCCTAACCCATACCCTCCGCCGTACCCGAACCCCTCCCTGAACCCGTACCCTATGTTGTACCCTAACCCTAACCCCTAACCTAACCCTAACGCGTACCCTAACCCTAACCCCTACCCTAACCCTAACACGTACCCTAAACCTAACCCGTACCCTAAACCGAGCCCTAACCCTAACCCTAACCCTAACCCATACCCTCCGCCGTACCCGAACCCCTCCCCGAACCCATACCCTATGCCGTACCCTAACCCTAACCCTAAGCCTAACCCTAACCCTAGGCTACCCTTGACTGCTTCTGCCTCCAATAGATTTCCTAAGCACTAGTGTTTTAAGGAACAGCTTAAAAAGAGAATCCTAATGTGATTTCTTTATAATGGGTGTGTTCCTTATCTTATCCTAGTGTCTAAACTCTTCTCCATGGCTGGACCCCCAAATCATATTCCTTTACGTGCTAAGGGGTATCTAGAGAGTGGGATAGGTTTAATAACTACCCTAACCCTAACGCGTACCCTAACCGTAACGCGTACCCTAACCCTAACACGTACCCTAATCCTATCCCGTACCCTAAACCGAGCCCTAACCCTAACACTAACCCTAACCCTAACACATACCCTACGCCGTACCCGAGCCCCTCCCCGAACCCGTTCCCTATGCCGTACCCTAACCCTAACCCTAAGCCTAACCCTCACTCTAGGCTACCCTTGACTACTTCTGCCTCCAGTAGATTTCCTAAGCACTGGTGTTTTAAGGAACAGCTTAAAAAGAGAATCCTAATGTGATTTCTTTATAATGGGTGTGTTCCTTATCTTATCCTAGTGTCTAAACTCTTCTCCATGGCTGGACACCCAAATAATATTCCTTTACGTGCTAAGGGGTATCTAGAGAGTGGGATAGGTTTAATAACTACCCTAACCCTAACGCGTACCCTAAGCCTAACCCTTACCCTAACCCTAACACGTACCCTAATCCTAACCCGTACCCTAAACCGAGCCCTAACCCTAACCCTAACCCTAACCCTAACCCTAACCTCTAATCTAAACCTAACACGTACCCTAATCCTAACCCGTACCCTAAAACGAGCCCTAACCCTAACACTAACCCTAACCCTAACCCATACCCTACGCCGTACCCGAACCCTTCCCCGAAACCGTACCCTAAGCCGTACCCTAACCCTAACCCTAAGCCTAACCCTAACCCTAGGCTACCCTTGACTGCTTCTGCCTCCAATAGATTTCCTAAGCACTAGTGTTTTAAGGAACAGCTTAAAAAGAGAATCCTAATGTGATTTCTTTATAATGGGTGTGTTCCTTATCTTATCCTAGTGTCTAAAGTCTTCTCCATGGCTGGACCCCCAAATCATATTCCTTTACGTGCTAAGGGGTATCTAGAGAGTGGGATAGGTTTAATAACTACCCTAAAACTAACCCGTACCCTAACCCTAACCCCTAACCTAACCCTAACGTGTACCCAAACCCTAACCCCTACCCTAACCCTAACACGTACCCTAATCCTAACCCATACCCTAAACCGAGCCCTAACCCTGACACTAACCCTAACCCTAACCCTAACCCATACCCTATGCCGTACCCGATCCCCTCCCCGAACCCGTACCCTAAGCCGTCCCCTAACCCTAACCCTAAGCCTAACCCTAACCCTAGGCTACCCTTGACTGCTTCTGCCTCCAATAGATTTCCTAAGCACTAGTGTTTTAAGGAACAGCTTAAAAAGAGAATCCTAATGTGATTTCTTTATAATGGGTGTGTTCCTTATCTTATCCTAGTGTCTAAAATCTTCTCCATGGCTGGACACCCAAATAATATTCCTTTACGAGCTAAGGGGTATCTAGAGAGTGGGATAGGTTTAATAACTACCCTAACCCTAAAGCGTACCCTAACCCTAACCCCTACCCGAACCCTAACACGTACCCTAATCCTAACCCGTACCCTAAACCGAGCCCTAACCCTAACACTAACCCTAACCCTAACCCTAACCCATACCCTACGCCGTACCCGAAACCCTCCCCGAACCCGTACCCTAAACCGTACCCTAACCCTAACCCTAAGCCTAACCCTAACCCTAGGCTACCCTTGACTGCTTCTGCCTCCAATAGATTTCCTAAGCACTAGTGTTTTAAGGAACAGCTTAAAAAGAGAATCCTAATGTGATTTCTTTATAATGGGTGTGTTCCTCATCTTATCCCAGTGTATTAACTCTTCTCCATGGCTGGACCCGCAAATAATATTCCTGTACGTGCTAAGGGGTATCTAGAGAGTGGGATAGGTTTAATAACTACCCTAACCCTAACGCATACCCTAACCCTAACCCCTACCCTAACCCTAACACGTACCCTAATCCTAACCCGTACCCTAAACCGAGCCGTAACCCTAAAACTAACCCTAACCCTAACCCTAACCCATACCCTACGTCGTACCCGAACCCCTCCCCGAACCCTTACCCTAAGCCGTAACCTAACCCAAACCCTAAGCCTCACCCAAACCCTAGGCTACCCTTGACTGCTTCTGCCTCCAATAGATTTCCTAAGCACTAGTGTTTTAAGGAATAGTTTAAAAAGAGAATCCTAATGTGATTTCTTTATAATGGGTGTGTTCCTTATCTTATCCTAGTGTCTAAACTCTTCTCCATGGCTGGAACCCCAAATAATATTCCTTTACGTGCTAAGGGGTATCTAGAGAGTGGGATAGGTTTAATAACTACCCTAACCCTAACGCGTACCCTAACCCTAACCCCTACCCTAACCCTAACACGTACCCTAATACTAACCCGTACCCTAAACCGAGCCCTAACCCTAACCCTAACCCTAACCCTAACCCATACCCTACGCCGTACCCGAGCCCCTCCCCGAACCCGTACTCTATGCCGTACCCTAACTCTAACCCTAAGCCTAACCCTAACCCTAGGCTACCCTTGACTGTTTCTCCCTCCAATAGATTTCCTAAGCACTAGTGTTTTAAGGAACAGCTTAAAAAGTGAATCCTAATGTGATTTCTTTATAATGGGTGTGTTCCTTATCTTATCCTAGTGTCTAAACTCTTCTCCATGGCTGGACCCCCAAATAATATTCCTTTACGTGCTAAGGGGTATCTAGAGAGTGGGATAGGTTTAATAACTACCCTAACCCTAACGCGTACCCTAACCGTAACGCGTACCCTAACCCTAACACGTACCCTAATCCTATCCCGTACCCTAAACCGAGCCCTAACCCTAACACTAACCCTAACCCTAACACATACCCTACGCCGTACCCGAACCCTTCCCCGAAACCGTACTCTAAGCCGTACCCTAACCCTAACCCTAAGCCTAACCCTAACCCTTGGCTACCCTTGACTGCTTCTGCCTCCAATAGATTTCCTAAGCACTAGTGTTTTAAGGAACAGCTTAAAAAGAGAATCCTAATGTGATTTCTTTATAATGGGTGTGTTCCTTATCTTATCCTAGTGTCTAAAGTCTTCTCCATGGCTGGACCCCCAAATCATATTCCTTTACGTGCTAAGGGGTATCTAGAGAGTGGGATAGGTTTAATAACTACCCTAAAACTAACGCGTACCCTAACCCTAACCCCTAACCTAAACCTAACGTGTACCCTAACCCTAACCCTAACCCTAACGCGTACCCTAACCCTAACACGTACCCTAATCCTAACCCGTACCGTAAACCGAGCCCTAACCCTAACACTAACCCTAACCCTAACCCTAACCCGTATCCTACGCCGTACCCGAACCCGTACCCAAACCCGTACCCTAAGCCATACCCTAACCCTAACCCTAACCCTAAACTACCCTTGACTGCTTCTGCCTCCAATAGATTTCCTAAGCACTAGTGTTTTAAGGAACAGCTTAAAAAGAGAATCCTAATGTGATTTCTTTATAATGGGTGTGTTCCTTATCTTATCCTAGTGTCTAAAGTCTTCTCCATGGCTGGACCCCCAAATCATATTCCTTTACGTGCTAAGGGGTATCTCGAGAGTGTGATAGATTTAATAACTACCCTAAAACTAACGCGTACCCTAACCCTAACCCCTATCCTAACCCTAACGCGTACCCTAACCCGTACCCGTACCCTAAACCGAGCCCTAACCGTAACACTAACCCTAACCCTAACCCTAACCCATACCCTCCGCCGTACCCGAACCCCTCCCCGAACCCGTACCCTATGTTGTACCCTAACCCTAACCCCTAACCTAACCCTAACGCGTACCCTAACCCTAACCCCTACCCTAACCCTAACACGTACCCTAAACCTAACCCGTACCCTAAACCGAGCCCTAACCCTAACACTAACCCTAACCCTAACCCTAACCCATACCCTCCGCCGTACCCGAACCCCTCACCGAACCCGTACCCTATGCCGTACCCTAACCCTAACCCTAAGCCTAACCCTAACCCTAGGCTACCCTTGACTGCTTCTGCCTCCAATAGATTTCCTAAGCACTAGTGTTTTAAGGAACAGCTTAAAAAGAGAATCCTAATGTGATTTCTTTATAATGGGTGTGTTCCTTATCTTATCCTAGTGTCTAAACTCTTCTCCATGGCTGGACCCCCAAATCATATTCCTTTACGTGCTAAGGGGTATCTAGAGAGTGGGATAGGTTTAATAACTACCCTAACCCTAACGCGTACCCTAACCCTAACCCCTACCCTAACCCTAACACGTACCCTAATCCTAACCCCTACCCTAAACCGAGCCCTAACCCTAACACTAACCCTAACCCTAACCCTAACCCATACCCTATGCCGTACCCGAACCCCTCCCCGAACCCGTACCCTAAGCCGTACCCTAACCCTAACCCTAAGCCTAACCCTAACCCTAGGCTACCCTTGACTGCTTCTGCCTCCAATAGATTTCCTAAGCACTAGTGTTTTAAGGAACAGCTTAAAAAGAGAATCCTAATGTGATTTCTTTATAATGGGTGTGTTCCTTATATTATCCTAGTGTCTAAAGTCTTCTCCATGGCTGGACCCCCAAATCATATTCCTTTACGTGCTAAGGGGTATCTAGAGAGTGGGATAGGTTTAATAACTACCCTAAAACTAACACGTACCCTAACCCTAACCCCTATCCTAACCCTAACGCGTACCCTAACCCTAACCCGTACCCTAAACCGAGCCCTAACCGTAACACTAACCCTAACCCTAACCCTAACCCATACCCTCCGCCGTACCCGAACCCCTCCCCGAACCCGTACCCTATGTTGTACCCTAACCCTAACCCCTAACCTAACCCTAACGCGTACCCTAACCCTAACCCCTACTCTAACCCTAACACGTACCCTAAACCTAACCCGTACCCTAAACCGAGCCCTAACCCTAACCCTAACCCTAACCCTAACCCATACCCTCCGCCGTACCCGAACCCCTCCCCGAACCCATACCCTATGCCGTACCCTAACCCTAACCCTAAGCCTAACCCTAACCCTAGGCTACCCTTGACTGCTTCTGCCTCCAATAGATTTCCTAAGCACTAGTGTTTTAAGGAACAGCTTAAAAAGAGAATCCTAATGTGATTTCTTTATAATGGGTGTGTTCCTTATCTTATCCTAGTGTCTAAACTCTTCTCCATGGCTGGACCCCCAAATAATATTCCTTTACGTGCTAAGGGGTATCTAGAGAGTGGGATAGGTTTAATAACTACCCTAACCCTAACGCGTACCCTAACCGTAACGCGTACCCTAACCCTAACACGTACCCTAATCCTATCCCGTACCCTAAACCGAGCCCTAACCCTAACACTAACCCTAACCCTAACACATACCCTACGCCGTACCCGAGCCCCTCCCCGAACCCGTTCCCTATGCCGTACCCTAACCCTAACCCTAAGCCTAACCCTCACTCTAGGCTACCCTTGACTACTTCTGCCTCCAGTAGATTTCCTAAGCACTGGTGTTTTAAGGAACAGCTTAAAAAGAGAATCCTAATGTGATTTCTTTATAATGGGTGTGTTCCTTATCTTATCCTAGTGTCTAAACTCTTCTCCATGGCTGGACACCCAAATAATATTCCTTTACGTGCTAAGGGGTATCTAGAGAGTGGGATAGGTTTAATAACTACCCTAACCCTAACGCGTACCCTAACCCTAACCCCTACCCTAACCCTAACACGTACCCTAATCCTAACCCGTACCCTAAACCGAGCCCTAACCCTAACACTAACCCTAACCCTAACCCTAACCCTAACCCATACCCTACGCCGTACCCGAACCCCTACCCGAACCCGTACCCTAAGCCGTCCCCTAACCCTAACCCTAAGCCTAACCCAAACCCTAGGCTACCCTTGACTGCTTCTGCCTCCAATAGATTTCCTAAGCACTACTGTTTTAAGGAACAGCTTAAAAAGAGAATCCTAATGTGATTTCTTTATAATGGGTGTGTTCCTTATCTTATCCTAGTGTCTAAACTCTTCTCCATGGCTGGACACCCAAATAATATTCCTTTACGAGCTAAGGGGTATCTAGAGAGTGTGATAGGTTTAATAACTACCCTAACCCTAACGCGTACCCTAACCCTAACCCCTACCCTAACCCTAACACGTACCCTAATCCTAACCCGTACCCTAAACCGAGCCCTAACCCTAACCCTAACCCTAACCCTAACCCTAACCTCTAATCTAAACCTAACACGTACCCTAATCCTAACCCGTACCCTAAAACGAGCCCTAACCCTAAAACTAACCCTAACCCTAACCCATACCCTACGCCGTACCCGAACCCTTCCCCGAAACCGTACCCTAAGCCGTACCCTAACCCTAACCCTAAGCCTAACCCTAACCCTAGGCTACCCTTGACTGCTTCTGCCTCCAATAGATTTCCTAAGCACTAGTGTTTTAAGGAACAGCTTAAAAAGAGAATCCTAATGTGATTTCTTTATAATGGGTGTGTTCCTTATCTTATCCTAGTGTCTAAAGTCTTCTCCATGGCTGGACCCCCAAATCATATTCCTTTACGTGCTAAGGGGTATCTAGAGAGTGGGATAGGTTTAATAACTACCCTAAAACTAACCCGTACCCTAACCCTAACCCCTAACCTAACCCTAACGTGTACCCAAACCCTAACCCCTACCCTAACCCTAACACGTACCCTAATCCTAACCCGTACCCTAAACCAAGCCCTAACCCTGACACTAACCCTAACCCTAACCCTAACCCATACCCTATGCCGTACCCGATCCCCTCCCCGAACCCGTACCCTAAGCCGTCCCCTAACCCTAACCCTAAGCCTAACCCTAACCCTAGGCTACCCTTGACTGCTTCTGCCTCCAATAGATTTCCTAAGCACTAGTGTTTTAAGGAACAGCTTAAAAAGAGAATCCTAATGTGATTTCTTTATAATGGGTGTGTTCCTTATCTTATCCTAGTGTCTAAACTCTTCTCCATGGCTGGACACCCAAATAATATTCCTTTACGAGCTAAGGGGTATCTAGAGAGTGGGATAGGTTTAATAACTACCCTAACCCTAAAGCGTACCCTAACCCTAACCCCTACCCGAACCCTAACATGTACCCTAATCCTAACCCGTACCCTAAACCGAGCCCTAACCCTAACACTAACCCTAACCCTAACCCTAACCCATACCCTACGCCGTACCCGAAACCCTCCCCGAACCCGTACCCTAAACCGTACCCTAACCCTAACCCTAAGCCTAACCCTAACCCTAGGCTACCCTTGACTGCTTCTGCCTCCAATAGATTTCCTAAGCACTAGTGTTTTAAGGAACAGCTTAAAAAGAGAATCCTAATGTGATTTCTTTATAATGGGTGTGTTCCTCATCTTATCCCAGTGTATTAACTCTTCTCCATGGCTGGACCCGCAAATAATATTCCTGTACGTGCTAAGGGGTATCTAGAGAGTGGGATAGGTTTAATAACTACCCTAACCCTAACGCATACCCTAACCCTAACCCCTACCCTAACCCTAACACGTACCCTAATCCTAACCCGTACCCTAAACCGAGCCGTAACCCTAAAACTAACCCTAACCCTAACCCTAACCCATACCCTACGTCGTACCCGAACCCCTCCCCGAACCCTTACCCTAAGCCGTACCCTAACCCTAACCCTAAGCCTAACCCTAACCCTAGGCTACCCTTGACTGCTTCTGCCTCCAATAGATTTCCTAAGCACTAGTGTTTTAAGGAATAGTTTAAAAAGAGAATCCTAATGTGATTTCTTTATAATGGGTGTGTTCCTTATCTTATCCTAGTGTCTAAACTCTTCTCCATGGCTGGAACCCCAAATAATATTCCTTTACGTGCTAAGGGGTATCTAGAGAGTGGGATAGGTTTAATAACTACCCTAACCCTAACGCGAACCCTAACCCTAACCCCTACCCTAACCCTAACACGTACCCTAATACTAACCCGTACCCTAAACCGAGCCCTAACCCTAACCCTAACCCTAACCCTAACCCATACCCTACGCCGTACCCGAGCCCCTCCCCGAACCCGTACCCTATGTTGTACCCTAACCCTAACCCCTAACCTAACCCTAACGCGTACCCTAACCCTAACCCCTACCCTAACCCTAACACGTACCCTAAACCTAACCCGTACCCTAAACCGAGCCCTAACCCTAACACTAACCCTAACCCTAACCCTAACCCATACCCTCCGCCGTACCCGAACCCCTCACCGAACCCGTACCCTATGCCGTACCCTAACCCTAACCCTAAGCCTAACCCTAACCCTAGGCTACCCTTGACTGCTTCTGCCTCCAATAGATTTCCTAAGCACTAGTGTTTTAAGGAACAGCTTAAAAAGAGAATCCTAATGTGATTTCTTTATAATGGGTGTGTTCCTTATCTTATCCTAGTGTCTAAACTCTTCTCCATGGCTGGACCCCCAAATCATATTCCTTTACGTGCTAAGGGGTATCTAGAGAGTGGGATAGGTTTAATAACTACCCTAACCCTAACGCGTACCCTAACCCTAACCCCTACCCTAACCCTAACACGTACCCTAATCCTAACCCCTACCCTAAACCGAGCCCTAACCCTAACACTAACCCTAACCCTAACCCTAACCCATACCCTATGCCGTACCCGAACCCCTCCCCGAACCCGTACCCTAAGCCGTACCCTAACCCTAACCCTAAGCCTAACCCTAACCCTAGGCTACCCATGACTGCTTCTGCCTCCAATAGATTTCCTAAGCACTAGTGTTTTAAGGAACAGCTTAAAAAGAGAATCCTAATGTGATTTCTTTATAATGGGTGTGTTCCTTATCTTATCCTAGTGTCTAAAGTCTTCTCCATGGCTGGACCCCCAAATCATATTCCTTTACTTGCTAAGGGGTATCTAGAGAGTGGGATAGGTTTAATAACTACCCTAAAACTAACACGTACCCTTACCCTAACCCCTATCCTAACCCTAACGCGTACCCTAACCCTAACCCGTACCCTAAACCGAGCCCTAACCGTAACACTAACCCTAACCCTAACCCTAACCCATACCCTCCGCCGTACCCGAACCCCTCCCCGAACCCGTACCCTATGTTGTACCCTAACCCTAACCCCTAACCTAACCCTAACGCGTACCCTAACCCTAACCCCTACCCTAACCCTAACACGTACCCTAAACCTAACCCGTACCCTAAACCGAGCCCTAACCCTAACCCTAACCCTAACCCTAACCCTAACCCATACCCTC
This sequence comes from Balaenoptera borealis, assembly GCF_965194805.1. Lineage (NCBI taxonomy): Eukaryota > Metazoa > Chordata > Mammalia > Artiodactyla > Balaenopteridae > Balaenoptera > Balaenoptera borealis. The sequence continues at coordinate 68,975 of NW_028123339.1, forward strand.
CGCCGTACCCGAACCCCTCCCCGAACCCATACCCTATGCCGTACCCTAACCCTAACCCTAAGCCTAACCCTAACCCTAGGCTACCCTTGACTGCTTCTGCCTCCAATAGATTTCCTAAGCACTAGTGTTTTAAGGAACAGCTTAAAAAGAGAATCCTAATGTGATTTCTTTATAATGGGTGTGTTCCTTATCTTATCCTAGTGTCTAAACTCTTCTCCATGGCTGGACCCCCAAATAATATTCCTTTACGTGCTAAGGGGTATCTAGAGAGTGGGATAGGTTTAATAACTACCCTAACCCTAACGCGTACCCTAACCGTAACGCGTACCCTAACCCTAACACGTACCCTAATCCTATCTCGTACCCTAAACCGAGCCCTAACCCTAACACTAACCCTAACCCTAACACATACCCTACGCCGTACCCGAGCCCCTCCCCGAACCCGTTCCCTATGCCGTACCCTAACCCTAACCCTAAGCCTAACCCTCACTCTAGGCTACCCTTGACTACTTCTGCCTCCAGTAGATTTCCTAAGCACTGGTGTTTTAAGGAACAGCTTAAAAAGAGAATCCTAATGTGATTTCTTTATAATGGGTGTGTTCCTTATCTTATCCTAGTGTCTAAACTCTTCTCCATGGCTGGACACCCAAATAATATTCCTTTACGTGCTAAGGGGTATCTAGAGAGTGGGATAGGTTTAATAACTACCCTAACCCTAACGCGTACCCTAACCCTAACCCCTACCCTAACCCTAACACGTACCCTAATCCTAACCCATACCCTAAACCGAGCCCTAACCCTAACACTAACCCTAACCCTAACCCTAACCCTAACCCATACCCTACGCCGTACCCGAACCCCTCCCCGAACCCGTACCCTAAGCCGTCCCCTAACCCTAACCCTAAGCCTAACCCAAACCCTAGGCTACCCTTGACTGCTTCTGCCTCCAATAGATTTCCTAAGCACTAGTGTTTTAAGGAACAGCTTAAAAAGAGAATCCTAATGTGATTTCTTTATAATGGGTGTGTTCCTTATCTTATCCTAGTGTCTAAAGTCTTCTCCATGGCTGGACCCCCAAATCATATTCCTTTACGTGCTAAGGGGTATCTAGAGAGTGGGATAGGTTTAATAACTACCCTAAAACTAACGCGTACCCTAACCCTAACCCCTATCCTAACCCTAACGCGTACCCTAACCCGTACCCGTACCCTAAACCGAGCCCTAACCGTAACACTAACCCTAACCCTAACCCTAACCCATACCCTCCGCCGTACCCGAACCCCTCCCCGAACCCGTACCCTATGTTGTACCCTAACCCTAACCCCTAACCTAACCCTAACGCGTACCCTAACCCTAACGCGTACCCTAACCCTAACACGTACCCTAAACCTAACCCGTACCCTAAACCGAGCCCTAACCCTAACACTAACCCTAACCCTAACCCTAACCCATACCCTCCGCCGTACCCGAACCCCTCACCGAACCCGTACCCTATGCCGTACCCTAACCCTAACCCTAAGCCTAACCCTAACCCTAGGCTACCCTTGACTGCTTCTGCCTCCAATAGATTTCCTAAGCACTAGTGTTTTAAGGAACAGCTTAAAAAGAGAATCCTAATGTGATTTCTTTATAATGGGTGTGTTCCTTATCTTATCCTAGTGTCTAAACTCTTCTCCATGGCTGGACCCCCAAATCATATTCCTTTACGTGCTAAGGGGTATCTAGAGAGTGGGATAGGTTTAATAACTACCCTAACCCTAACGCGTACCCTAACCCTAACCCCTACCCTAACCCTAACACGTACCCTAATCCTAACCCCTACCCTAAACCGAGCCCTAACCCTAACACTAACCCTAACCCTAACCCTAACCCATACCCTATGCCGTACCCGAACCCCTCCCCGAACCCGTACCCTAAGCCGTACCCTAACCCTAACCCTAAGCCTAACCCTAACCCTAGGCTACCCTTGACTGCTTCTGCCTCCAATAGATTTCCTAAGCACTAGTGTTTTAAGGAACAGCTTAAAAAGAGAATCCTAATGTGATTTCTTTATAATGGGTGTGTTCCTTATCTTATCCTAGTGTCTAAAGTCTTCTCCATGGCTGGACCCCCAAATCATATTCCTTTACGTGCTAAGGGGTATCTAGAGAGTGGGATAGGTTTAATAACTACCCTAAAACTAACACGTACCCTAACCCTAACCCCTATCCTAACCCTAACGCGTACCCTAACCCTAACCCGTACCCTAAACCGAGCCCTAACCGTAACACTAACCCTAACCCTAACCCTAACCCATACCCTCCGCCGTACCCGAACCCCTCCCCGAACCCGTACCCTATGTTGTACCCTAACCCTAACCCCTAACCTAACCCTAACGCGTACCCTAACCCTAACCCCTACCCTAACCCTAACACGTACCCTAAACCTAACCCGTACCCTAAACCGAGCCCTAACCCTAACCCTAACCCTAACCCTAACCCTAACCCATACCCTCCGCCGTACCCGAACCCCTCCCCGAACCCATACCCTATGCCGTACCCTAACCCTAACCCTAAGCCTAACCCTAACCCTAGGCTACCCTTGACTACTTCTGCCTCCAGTAGATTTCCTAAGCACTGGTGTTTTAAGGAACAGCTTAAAAAGAGAATCCTAATGTGATTTCTTTATAATGGGTGTGTTCCTTATCTTATCCTAATGTCTAAACTCTTCTCCATGTCTGGACACCCAAATAATATTCCTTTACGTGCTAAGGGGTATCTAGAGAGTGGGATAGGTTTAATAACTACCCTAACCCTAACGCGTACCCTAATCCTAACCCCTACCCTAACCCTAACACGTACCCTAATCCTAACCCGTACCCTAAACCGAGCCCTAACCCTAACACTAACCCTAACCCTAACCCTAACCCTAACCCATACCCTACGCCGTACCCGAACCCCTCCCCGAACCCGTACCCTAAGCCGTCCCCTAACCCTAACCCTAAGCCTAACCCAAACCCTAGGCTACCCTTGACTGCTTCTGCCTCCAATAGATTTCCTAAGCACTACTGTTTTAAGGAACAGCTTAAAAAGAGAATCCTAATGTGATTTCTTTATAATGGGTGTGTTTCTTATCTTATCCTAGTGTCTAAACTCTTCTCCATGGCTGGACACCCAAATAATATTCCTTTACGAGCTAAGGGGTATCTAGAGAGTGGGATAGGTTTAATAACTACCCTAACCCTAACGCGTACCCTAACCCTAACCCCTAACCTAAACCTAACACGTACCCTAATCCTAACCCGTACCCTAAAACGAGCCCTAACCCTAACACTAACCCTAACCCTAAAACTAACCCTAACCCTAACCCATACCCTACGCCGTACCCGAACCCTTCCCCGAAACCGTACCCTAAGCCGTACCCTAACCCTAACCCTAAGCCTAACCCTAACCCTAGGCTACCCTTGACTGCTTCTGCCTCCAATAGATTTCCTAAGCACTAGTGTTTTAAGGAACAGCTTAAAAAGAGAATCCTAATGTGATTTCTTTATAATGGGTGTGTTCCTTATCTTATCCTAGTGTCTAAAGTCTTCTCCATGGCTGGACCCCCAAATCATATTCCTTTACGTGCTAAGGGGTATCTAGAGAGTGGGATAGGTTTAATAACTACCCTAAAACTAACCCGTACCCTAACCCTAACCCCTAACCTAACCCTAACGTGTACCCAAACCCTAACCCCTACCCTAACCCTAACACGTACCCTAATCCTAACCCGTACCCTAAACCGAGCCCTAACCCTGACACTAACCCTAACCCTAACCCTAACCCATACCCTATGCCGTACCCGATCCCCTCCCCGAACCCGTACCCTAAGCCGTCCCCTAACCCTAACCCTAAGCCTAACCCTAACCCTAGGCTACCCTTGACTGCTTCTGCCTCCAATAGATTTCCTAAGCACTAGTGTTTTAAGGAACAGCTTAAAAAGAGAATCCTAATGTGATTTCTTTATAATGGGTGTGTTCCTTATCTTATCCTAGTGTCTAAACTCTTCTCCATGGCTGGACCCCCAAATAATATTCCTTTACGTGCTAAGGGGTATCTAGAGAGTGGGATAGGTTTAATAACTACCCTAACCCTAACGCGTACCCTAACCGTAACGCGTACCCTAACCCTAACACGTACCCTAATCCTATCCCGTACCCTAAACCGAGCCCTAACCCTAACACTAACCCTAACCCTAACACATACCCTACGCCGTACCCGAGCCCCTCCCCGAACCCGTTCCCTATGCCGTACCCTAACCCTAACCCTAAGCCTAACCCTCACTCTAGGCTACCCTTGACTACTTCTGCCTCCAGTAGATTTCCTAAGCACTGGTGTTTTAAGGAACAGCTTAAAAAGAGAATCCTAATGTGATTTCTTTATAATGGGTGTGTTCCTTATCTTATCCTAGTGTCTAAACTCTTCTCCATGGCTGGACACCCAAATAATATTCCTTTACGTGCTAAGGGGTATCTAGAGAGTGGGATAGGTTTAATAACTACCCTAACCCTAACGCGTACCCTAACCCTAACCCCTACCCTAACCCTAACACGTACCCTAATCCTAACCCGTACCCTAAACCGAGCCCTAACCCTAACACTAACCCTAACCCTAACCCTAACCCTAACCCATACCCTACGCCGTACCCGAACCCCTCCCCGAACCCGTACCCTAAGCCGTCCCCTAACCCTAACCCTAAGCCTAACCCAAACCCTAGGCTACCCTTGACTGCTTCTGCCTCCAATAGATTTCCTAAGCACTAGTGTTTTAAGGAACAGCTTAAAAAGAGAATCCTAATGTGATTTCTTTATAATGGGTGTGTTCCTTATCTTATCCTAGTGTCTAAAGTCTTCTCCATGGCTGGACCCCCAAATCATATTCCTTTACGTGCTAAGGGGTATCTAGAGAGTGGGATAGGTTTAATAACTACCCTAAAACTAACGCGTACCCTAACCCTAACCCCTATCCTAACCCTAACGCGTACCCTAACCCGTACCCGTACCCTAAACCGAGCCCTAACCGTAACACTAACCCTAACCCTAACCCTAACCCATACCCTCCGCCGTACCCGAACCCCTCCCCGAACCCGTACCCTATGTTGTACCCTAACCCTAACCCCTAACCTAACCCTAACGCGTACCCTAACCCTAACGCGTACCCTAACCCTAACACGTACCCTAAACCTAACCCGTACCCTAAACCGAGCCCTAACCCTAACACTAACCCTAACCCTAACACTAACCCATACCCTCCGCCGTACCCGAACCCCTCACCGAACCCGTACCCTATGCCGTACCCTAACCCTAACCCTAAGCCTAACCCTAACCCTAGGCTACCCTTGACTGCTTCTGCCTCCAATAGATTTCCTAAGCACTAGTGTTTTAAGGAACAGCTTAAAAAGAGAATCCTAATGTGATTTCTTTATAATGGGTGTGTTCCTTATCTTATCCTAGTGTCTAAACTCTTCTCCATGGCTGGACCCCCAAATCATATTCCTTTACGTGCTAAGGGGTATCTAGAGAGTGGGATAGGTTTAATAACTACCCTAACCCTAACGCGTACCCTAACCCTAACCCCTACCCTAACCCTAACACGTACCCTAATCCTAACCCCTACCCTAAACCGAGCCCTAACCCTAACACTAACCCTAACCCTAACCCTAACCCATACCCTATGCCGTACCCGAACCCCTCCCCGAACCCGTACCCTAAGCCGTACCCTAACCCTAACCCTAAGCCTAACCCTAACCCTAGGCTACCCTTGACTGCTTCTGCCTCCAATAGATTTCCTAAGCACTAGTGTTTTAAGGAACAGCTTAAAAAGAGAATCCTAATGTGATTTCTTTATAATGGGTGTGTTCCTTATCTTATCCTAGTGTCTAAAGTCTTCTCCATGGCTGGACCCCCAAATCATATTCCTTTACGTGCTAAGGGGTATCTAGAGAGTGGGATAGGTTTAATAACTACCCTAAAACTAACACGTACCCTAACCCTAACCCCTATCCTAACCCTAACGCGTACCCTAACCCTAACCCGTACCCTAAACCGAGCCCTAACCGTAACACTAACCCTAACCCTAACCCTAACCCATACCCTCCGCCGTACCCGAACCCCTCCCCGAACCCGTACCCTATGTTGTACCCTAACCCTAACCCCTAACCTAACCCTAACGCGTACCCTAACCCTAACCCCTACCCTAACCCTAACACGTACCCTAAACCTAACCCGTACCCTAAACCGAGCCCTAACCCTAACCCTAACCCTAACCCTAACCCTAACCCATACCCTCCGCCGTACCCGAACCCCTCCCCGAACCCATACCCTATGCCGTACCCTAACCCTAACCCTAAGCCTAACCCTAACCCTAGGCTACCCTTGACTGCTTCTGCCTCCAATAGATTTCCTAAGCACTACTGTTTTAAGGAACAGCTTAAAAAGAGAATCCTAATGTGATTTCTTTATAATGGGTGTGTTCCTTATCTTATCCTAGTGTCTAAACTCTTCTCCATGGCTGGACCCCCAAATAATATTCCTTTACGTGCTAAGGGGTATCTAGAGAGTGGGATAGGTTTAATAACTACCCTAACCCTAACGCGTACCCTAACCGTAACGCGTACCCTAACCCTAACACGTACCCTAATCCTATCCCGTACCCTAAACCGAGCCCTAACCCTAACACTAACCCTAACCCTAACACATACCCTACGCCGTACCCGAGCCCCTCCCCGAACCCGTTCCCTATGCCGTACCCTAACCCTAACCCTAAGCCTAACCCTCACTCTAGGCTACCCTTGACTACTTCTGCCTCCAGTAGATTTCCTAAGCACTGGTGTTTTAAGGAACAGCTTAAAAAGAGAATCCTAATGTGATTTCTTTATAATGGGTGTGTTCCTTATCTTATCCTAGTGTCTAAACTCTTCTCCATGTCTGGACACCCAAATAATATTCCTTTACGTGCTAAGGGGTATCTAGAGAGTGGGATAGGTTTAATAACTACCCTAACCCTAACGCGTACCCTAACCCTAACCCCTACCCTAACCCTAACACGTACCCTAATCCTAACCCGTACCCTAAACCGAGCCCTAACCCTAACACTAACCCTAACCCTAACCCTAACCCTAACCCATACCCTACGCCGTACCCGAACCCCTCCCCGAACCGGTACCCTAAGCCGTCCCCTAACCCTAACCCTAAGCCTAACCCAAACCCTAGGCTACCCTTGACTGCTTCTGCCTCCAATAGATTTCCTAAGCACTACTGTTTTAAGGAACAGCTTAAAAAGAGAATCCTAATGTGATTTCTTTATAATGGGTGTGTTCCTTATCTTATCCTAGTGTCTAAACTCTTCTCCATGGCTGGACACCCAAATAATATTCCTTTACGAGCTAAGGGGTATCTAGAGAGTGGGATAGGTTTAATAACTACCCTAACCCTAACGCGTACCCTAACCCTAACCCCTAACCTAAACCTAACACGTACCCTATTCCTAACCCGTACCCTAAAACGAGCCCTAACCCTAACACTAACCCTAACCCTAACCCATACCCTACGCCGTACCCGAACCCTTCCCCGAAACCGTACTCTAAGCCGTACCCTAACCCTAACCCTAAGCCTAACCCTAACCCTAGGCTACCCTTGACTGCTTCTGCCTCCAATAGATTTCCTAAGCACTAGTGTTTTAAGGAACAGCTTAAAAAGAGAATCCTAATGTGATTTCTTTATAATGGGTGTGTTCCTTATCTTATCCTAGTGTCTAAACTCTTCTCCATGGCTGGACCCCCAAATCATATTCCTTTACGTGCTAAGGGGTATCTAGAGAGTGGGATAGGTTTAATAACTACCCTAACCCTAACGCGTACCCTAACCCTAACCCCTACCCTAACCCTAACACGTACCCTAATCCTAACCCCTACCCTAAACCGAGCCCTAACCCTAACACTAACCCTAACCCTAACCCTAACCCATACCCTATGCCGTACCCGAACCCCTCCCCGAACCCGTACCCTAAGCCGTACCCTAACCCTAACCCTAAGCCTAACCCTAACCCTAGGCTACCCTTGACTGCTTCTGCCTCCAATAGATTTCCTAAGCACTAGTGTTGTAAGGAACAGCTTAAAAAGAGAATCCTAATGTGATTTCTTTATAATGGGTGTGTTCCTTATCTTATCCTAGTGTCTAAAGTCTTCTCCATGGCTGGACCCCCAAATCATATTCCTTTACGTGCTAAGGGGTATCTAGAGAGTGGGATAGGTTTAATAACTACCCTAAAACTAACGCGTACCCTAACCCTAACCCCTAACCTAACCCTAACGTGTACCCTAACCCTAACCCCTACCCGAACCCTAACACGTACCCTAATCCTAACCCGTACCCTAAACCGAGCCCTAACCCTAACACTAACCCTAACCCTAACCCTAACCCATACCCTACGCCGTACCCGAACCCCTCCCCGAACCCGTACCCTAAACCGTACCCTAACCCTAACCCTAAGCCTAACCCTAACCCTAGGCTACCCTTGACTGCTTCTGCCTCCAATAGATTTCCTAAGCACTAGTGTTTTAAGGAACAGCTTAAAAAGAGAATCCTAATGTGATTTCTTTATAATGGGTGTGTTCCTTATATTATCCTAGTGTCTAAACTCTTCTCCATTGCTGGACACCCAAATAATATTACTTTACGTGCTAAGGGGTATCTAGAGAGTGGGATAGGTTTAATAACTACCCTAACCCTAACGCGTACCCTAAGCCTAACCCCTACCCTAACCCTAACACGTACCCTAATCCTAACCCGTACCCTAAACCGAGCCCTAACCCTAACCCTAACCCTAACCCTAACCCTAACCTCTAATCTAAACCTAACACGTACCCTAATCCTAACCCGTACCCTAAAACGAGCCCTAACCCTAAAACTAACCCTAACCCTAACCCATACCCTACGCCGTACCCGAACCCTTCCCCGAAACCGTACCCTAAGCCGTACCCTAACCCTAACCCTAAGCCTAACCCTAACCCTAGGCTACCCTTGACTGCTTCTGCCTCCAATAGATTTCCTAAGCACTAGTGTTTTAAGGAACAGCTTAAAAAGAGAATCCTAATGTGATTTCTTTATAATGGGTGTGTTCCTTATCTTATCCTAGTGTCTAAAGTCTTCTCCATGGCTGGACCCCCAAATCATATTCCTTTACGTGCTAAGGGGTATCTAGAGAGTGGGATAGGTTTAATAACTACCCTAAAACTAACCCGTACCCTAACCCTAACCCCTAACCTAACCCTAACGTGTACCCAAACCCTAACCCCTACCCTAACCCTAACACGTACCCTAATCCTAACCCGTACCCTAAACCGAGCCCTAACCCTAACACTAACCCTAACCCTAACCCTAACCCATACCCTCCGCCGTACCCGAACCCCTCCCCGAACCCGTACCCTATGTTGTACCCTAACCCTAACCCCTAACCTAACCCTAACGCGTACCCTAACCCTAACGCGTACCCTAACCCTAACACGTACCCTAAACCTAACCCGTACCCTAAACCGAGCCCTAACCCTAACACTAACCCTAACCCTAACACTAACCCATACCCTCCGCCGTACCCGAACCCCTCACCGAACCCGTACCCTATGCCGTACCCTAACCCTAACCCTAAGCCTAACCCTAACCCTAGGCTACCCTTGACTGCTTCTGCCTCCAATAGATTTCCTAAGCACTAGTGTTTTAAGGAACAGCTTAAAAAGAGAATCCTAATGTGATTTCTTTATAATGGGTGTGTTCCTTATCTTATCCTAGTGTCTAAACTCTTCTCCATGGCTGGACCCCCAAATCATATTCCTTTACGTGCTAAGGGGTATCTAGAGAGTGGGATAGGTTTAATAACTACCCTAACCCTAACGCGTACCCTAACCCTAACCCCTACCCTAACCCTAACACGTACCCTAATCCTAACCCCTACCCTAAACCGAGCCCTAACCCTAACACTAACCCTAACCCTAACCCTAACCCATACCCTATGCCGTACCCGAACCCCTCCCCGAACCCGTACCCTAAGCCGTACCCTAACCCTAACCCTAAGCCTAACCCTAACCCTAGGCTACCCTTGACTGCTTCTGCCTCCAATAGATTTCCTAAGCACTAGTGTTTTAAGGAACAGCTTAAAAAGAGAATCCTAATGTGATTTCTTTATAATGGGTGTGTTCCTTATCTTATCCTAGTGTCTAAAGTCTTCTCCATGGCTGGACCCCCAAATCATATTCCTTTACGTGCTAAGGGGTATCTAGAGAGTGGGATAGGTTTAATAACTACCCTAAAACTAACACGTACCCTAACCCTAACCCCTATCCTAACCCTAACGCGTACCCTAACCCTAACCCGTACCCTAAACCGAGCCCTAACCGTAACACTAACCCTAACCCTAACCCTAACCCATACCCTCCGCCGTACCCGAACCCCTCCCCGAACCCGTACCCTATGTTGTACCCTAACCCTAACCCCTAACCTAACCCTAACGCGTACCCTAACCCTAACCCCTACCCTAACCCTAACACGTACCCTAAACCTAACCCGTACCCTAAACCGAGCCCTAACCCTAACCCTAACCCTAACCCTAACCCTAACCCATACCCTCCGCCGTACCCGAACCCCTCCCCGAACCCATACCCTATGCCGTACCCTAACCCTAACCCTAAGCCTAACCCTAACCCTAGGCTACCCTTGACTGCTTCTGCCTCCAATAGATTTCCTAAGCACTACTGTTTTAAGGAACAGCTTAAAAAGAGAATCCTAATGTGATTTCTTTATAATGGGTGTGTTCCTTATCTTATCCTAGTGTCTAAACTCTTCTCCATGGCTGGACCCCCAAATAATATTCCTTTACGTGCTAAGGGGTATCTAGAGAGTGGGATAGGTTTAATAACTACCCTAACCCTAACGCGTACCCTAACCGTAACGCGTACCCTAACCCTAACACGTACCCTAATCCTATCCCGTACCCTAAACCGAGCCCTAACCCTAACACTAACCCTAACCCTAACACATACCCTACGCCGTACCCGAGCCCCTCCCCGAACCCGTTCCCTATGCCGTACCCTAACCCTAACCCTAAGCCTAACCCTCACTCTAGGCTACCCTTGACTACTTCTGCCTCCAGTAGATTTCCTAAGCACTGGTGTTTTAAGGAACAGCTTAAAAAGAGAATCCTAATGTGATTTCTTTATAATGGGTGTGTTCCTTATCTTATCCTAGTGTCTAAACTCTTCTCCATGTCTGGACACCCAAATAATATTCCTTTACGTGCTAAGGGGTATCTAGAGAGTGGGATAGGTTTAATAACTACCCTAACCCTAACGCGTACCCTAACCCTAACCCCTACCCTAACCCTAACACGTACCCTAATCCTAACCCGTACCCTAAACCGAGCCCTAACCCTAACACTAACCCTAACCCTAACCCTAACCCTAACCCATACCCTACGCCGTACCCGAACCCCTCCCCGAACCGGTACCCTAAGCCGTCCCCTAACCCTAACCCTAAGCCTAACCCAAACCCTAGGCTACCCTTGACTGCTTCTGCCTCCAATAGATTTCCTAAGCACTACTGTTTTAAGGAACAGCTTAAAAAGAGAATCCTAATGTGATTTCTTTATAATGGGTGTGTTCCTTATCTTATCCTAGTGTCTAAACTCTTCTCCATGGCTGGACACCCAAATAATATTCCTTTACGAGCTAAGGGGTATCTAGAGAGTGGGATAGGTTTAATAACTACCCTAACCCTAACGCGTACCCTAACCCTAACCCCTAACCTAAACCTAACACGTACCCTATTCCTAACCCGTACCCTAAAACGAGCCCTAACCCTAACACTAACCCTAACCCTAACCCATACCCTACGCCGTACCCGAACCCTTCCCCGAAACCGTACTCTAAGCCGTACCCTAACCCTAACCCTAAGCCTAACCCTAACCCTAGGCTACCCTTGACTGCTTCTGCCTCCAATAGATTTCCTAAGCACTAGTGTTTTAAGGAACAGCTTAAAAAGAGAATCCTAATGTGATTTCTTTATAATGGGTGTGTTCCTTATCTTATCCTAGTGTCTAAACTCTTCTCCATGGCTGGACCCCCAAATCATATTCCTTTACGTGCTAAGGGGTATCTAGAGAGTGGGATAGGTTTAATAACTACCCTAACCCTAACGCGTACCCTAACCCTAACCCCTACCCTAACCCTAACACGTACCCTAATCCTAACCCCTACCCTAAACCGAGCCCTAACCCTAACACTATCCCTAACCCTAACCCTAACCCATACCCTATGCCGTACCCGAACCCCTCCCCGAACCCGTACCCTAAGCCGTACCCTAACCCTAACCCTAAGCCTAACCCTAACCCTAGGCTACCCTTGACTGCTTCTGCCTCCAATAGATTTCCTAAGCACTAGTGTTGTAAGGAACAGCTTAAAAAGAGAATCCTAATGTGATTTCTTTATAATGGGTGTGTTCCTTATCTTATCCTAGTGTCTAAAGTCTTCTCCATGGCTGGACCCCCAAATCATATTCCTTTACGTGCTAAGGGGTATCTAGAGAGTGGGATAGGTTTAATAACTACCCTAAAACTAACGCGTACCCTAACCCTAACCCCTAACCTAACCCTAACGTGTACCCTAACCCTAACCCCTACCCGAACCCTAACACGTACCCTAATCCTAACCCGTACCCTAAACCGAGCCCTAACCCTAACACTAACCCTAACCCTAACCCTAACCCATACCCTACGCCGTACCCGAACCCCTCCCCGAACCCGTACCCTAAACCGTACCCTAACCCTAACCCTAAGCCTAACCCTAACCCTAGGCTACCCTTGACTGCTTCTGCCTCCAATAGATTTCCTAAGCACTAGTGTTTTAAGGAACAGCTTAAAAAGAGAATCCTAATGTGATTTCTTTATAATGGGTGTGTTCCTTATCTTATCCTAGTGTCTAAACTCTTCTCCATTGCTGGACACCCAAATAATATTACTTTACGTGCTAAGGGGTATCTAGAGAGTGGGATAGGTTTAATAACTACCCTAACCCTAACGCGTACCCTAAGCCTAACCCCTACCCTAACCCTAACACGTACCCTAATCCTAACCCGTACCCTAAACCGAGCCCTAACCCTAACCCTAACCCTAACCCTAACCCTAACCTCTAATCTAAACCTAACACGTACCCTAATCCTAACCCGTACCCTAAAACGAGCCCTAACCCTAAAACTAACCCTAACCCTAACCCATACCCTACGCCGTACCCGAACCCTTCCCCGAAACCGTACCCTAAGCCGTACCCTAACCCTAACCCTAAGCCTAACCCTAACCCTAGGCTACCCTTGACTGCTTCTGCCTCCAATAGATTTCCTAAGCACTAGTGTTTTAAGGAACAGCTTAAAAAGAGAATCCTAATGTGATTTCTTTATAATGGGTGTGTTCCTTATCTTATCCTAGTGTCTAAAGTCTTCTCCATGGCTGGACCCCCAAATCATATTCCTTTACGTGCTAAGGGGTATCTAGAGAGTGGGATAGGTTTAATAACTACCCTAAAACTAACCCGTACCCTAACCCTAACCCCTAACCTAACCCTAACGTGTACCCAAACCCTAACCCCTACCCTAACCCTAACACGTACCCTAATCCTAACCCGTACCCTAAACCGAGCCCTAACCCTGACACTAACCCTAACCCTAACCCTAACCCATACCCTATGCCGTACCCGATCCCCTCCCCGAACCCGTACCCTAAGCCGTCCCCTAACCCTAACCCTAAGCCTAACCCTAACCCTAGGCTACCCTTGACTGCTTCTGCCTCCAATAGATTTCCTAAGCACTAGTGTTTTAAGGAACAGCTTAAAAAGAGAATCCTAATGTGATTTCTTTATAATGGGTGTGTTCCTTATCTTATCCTAGTGTCTAAAATCTTCTCCATGGCTGGACACCCAAATAATATTCCTTTACGAGCTAAGGGGTATCTAGAGAGTGGGATAGGTTTAATAACTACCCTAACCCTAAAGCGTACCCTAACCCTAACCCCTACCCGAACCCTAACACGTACCCTAATCCTAACCCGTACCCTAAACCGAGCCCTAACCCTAACACTAACCCTAACCCTAACCCTAACCCATACCCTACGCCGTACCCGAAACCCTCCCCGAACCCGTACCCTAAACCGTACCCTAACCCTAACCCTAAGCCTAACCCTAACCCTAGGCTACCCTTGACTGCTTCTGCCTCCAATAGATTTCCTAAGCACTAGTGTTTTAAGGAACAGCTTAAAAAGAGAATCCTAATGTGATTTCTTTATAATGGGTGTGTTCCTCATCTTATCCCAGTGTATTAACTCTTCTCCATGGCTGGACCCGCAAATAATATTCCTGTACGTGCTAAGGGGTATCTAGAGAGTGGGATAGGTTTAATAACTACCCTAACCCTAACGCATACCCTAACCCTAACCCCTACCCTAACCCTAACACGTACCCTAATCCTAACCCGTACCCTAAACCGAGCCGTAACCCTAAAACTAACCCTAACCCTAACCCTAACCCATACCCTACGTCGTACCCGAACCCCTCCCCGAACCCTTACCCTAAGCCGTAACCTAACCCAAACCCTAAGCCTCACCCAAACCCTAGGCTACCCTTGACTGCTTCTGCCTCCAATAGATTTCCTAAGCACTAGTGTTTTAAGGAATAGTTTAAAAAGAGAATCCTAATGTGATTTCTTTATAATGGGTGTGTTCCTTATCTTATCCTAGTGTCTAAACTCTTCTCCATGGCTGGAACCCCAAATAATATTCCTTTACGTGCTAAGGGGTATCTAGAGAGTGGGATAGGTTTAATAACTACCCTAACCCTAACGCGTACCCTAACCCTAACCCCTACCCTAACCCTAACACGTACCCTAATCCTAACCCGTACCCTAAACCGAGCCCTAACCCTAACACTAACCCTAACCCTAACCCTAACCCTAACCCATACCCTACGCCGTACCCGAACCCCTCCCCGAACCCGTACCCTAAGCCGTCCCCTAACCCTAACCCTAAGCCTAACCCAAACCCTAGGCTACCCTTGACTGCTTCTGCCTCCAATAGATTTCCTAAGCACTAGTGTTTTAAGGAACAGCTTAAAAAGAGAATCCTAATGTGATTTCTTTATAATGGGTGTGTTCCTTATCTTATCCTAGTGTCTAAAGTCTTCTCCATGGCTGGACCCCCAAATCATATTCCTTTACGTGCTAAGGGGTATCTAGAGAGTGGGATAGGTTTAATAACTACCCTAAAACTAACGCGTACCCTAACCCTAACCCCTATCCTAACCCTAACGCGTACCCTAACCCGTACCCGTACCCTAAACCGAGCCCTAACCGTAACACTAACCCTAACCCTAACCCTAACCCATACCCTCCGCCGTACCCGAACCCCTCCCCGAACCCGTACCCTATGTTGTACCCTAACCCTAACCCCTAACCTAACCCTAACGCGTACCCTAACCCTAACGCGTACCCTAACCCTAACACGTACCCTAAACCTAACCCGTACCCTAAACCGAGCCCTAACCCTAACACTAACCCTAACCCTAACACTAACCCATACCCTCCGCCGTACCCGAACCCCTCACCGAACCCGTACCCTATGCCGTACCCTAACCCTAACCCTAAGCCTAACCCTAACCCTAGGCTACCCTTGACTGCTTCTGCCTCCAATAGATTTCCTAAGCACTAGTGTTTTAAGGAACAGCTTAAAAAGAGAATCCTAATGTGATTTCTTTATAATGGGTGTGTTCCTTATCTTATCCTAGTGTCTAAACTCTTCTCCATGGCTGGACCCCCAAATCATATTCCTTTACGTGCTAAGGGGTATCTAGAGAGTGGGATAGGTTTAATAACTACCCTAACCCTAACGCGTACCCTAACCCTAACCCCTACCCTAACCCTAACACGTACCCTAATCCTAACCCCTACCCTAAACCGAGCCCTAACCCTAACACTAACCCTAACCCTAACCCTAACCCATACCCTATGCCGTACCCGAACCCCTCCCCGAACCCGTACCCTAAGCCGTACCCTAACCCTAACCCTAAGCCTAACCCTAACCCTAGGCTACCCTTGACTGCTTCTGCCTCCAATAGATTTCCTAAGCACTAGTGTTTTAAGGAACAGCTTAAAAAGAGAATCCTAATGTGATTTCTTTATAATGGGTGTGTTCCTTATCTTATCCTAGTGTCTAAAGTCTTCTCCATGGCTGGACCCCCAAATCATATTCCTTTACGTGCTAAGGGGTATCTAGAGAGTGGGATAGGTTTAATAACTACCCTAAAACTAACACGTACCCTAACCCTAACCCCTATCCTAACCCTAACGCGTACCCTAACCCTAACCCGTACCCTAAACCGAGCCCTAACCGTAACACTAACCCTAACCCTAACCCTAACCCATACCCTCCGCCGTACCCGAACCCCTCCCCGAACCCGTACCCTATGTTGTACCCTAACCCTAACCCCTAACCTAACCCTAACGCGTACCCTAACCCTAACCCCTACCCTAACCCTAACACGTACCCTAAACCTAACCCGTACCCTAAACCGAGCCCTAACCCTAACCCTAACCCTAACCCTAACCCTAACCCATACCCTCCGCCGTACCCGAACCCCTCCCCGAACCCATACCCTATGCCGTACCCTAACCCTAACCCTAAGCCTAACCCTAACCCTAGGCTACCCTTGACTGCTTCTGCCTCCAATAGATTTCCTAAGCACTACTGTTTTAAGGAACAGCTTAAAAAGAGAATCCTAATGTGATTTCTTTATAATGGGTGTGTTCCTTATCTTATCCTAGTGTCTAAACTCTTCTCCATGGCTGGACCCCCAAATAATATTCCTTTACGTGCTAAGGGGTATCTAGAGAGTGGGATAGGTTTAATAACTACCCTAACCCTAACGCGTACCCTAACCGTAACGCGTACCCTAACCCTAACACGTACCCTAATCCTATCCCGTACCCTAAACCGAGCCCTAACCCTAACACTAACCCTAACCCTAACACATACCCTACGCCGTACCCGAGCCCCTCCCCGAACCCGTTCCCTATGCCGTACCCTAACCCTAACCCTAAGCCTAACCCTCACTCTAGGCTACCCTTGACTACTTCTGCCTCCAGTAGATTTCCTAAGCACTGGTGTTTTAAGGAACAGCTTAAAAAGAGAATCCTAATGTGATTTCTTTATAATGGGTGTGTTCCTTATCTTATCCTAGTGTCTAAACTCTTCTCCATGTCTGGACACCCAAATAATATTCCTTTACGTGCTAAGGGGTATCTAGAGAGTGGGATAGGTTTAATAACTACCCTAACCCTAACGCGTACCCTAACCCTAACCCCTACCCTAACCATAACACGTACCCTAATCCTAACCCGTACCCTAAACCGAGCCCTAACCCTAACACTAACCCTAACCCTAACCCTAACCCTAACCCATACCCTACGCCGTACCCGAACCCCTCCCCGAACCGGTACCCTAAGCCGTCCCCTAACCCTAACCCTAAGCCTAACCCAAACCCTAGGCTACCCTTGACTGCTTCTGCCTCCAATAGATTTCCTAAGCACTACTGTTTTAAGGAACAGCTTAAAAAGAGAATCCTAATGTGATTTCTTTATAATGGGTGTGTTCCTTATCTTATCCTAGTGTCTAAACTCTTCTCCATGGCTGGACACCCAAATAATATTCCTTTACGAGCTAAGGGGTATCTAGAGAGTGGGATAGGTTTAATAACTACCCTAACCCTAACGCGTACCCTAACCCTAACCCCTAACCTAAACCTAACACGTACCCTAATCCTAACCCGTACCCTAAAACGAGCCCTAACCCTAACACTAACCCTAACCCTAACCCATACCCTACGCCGTACCCGAACCCTTCCCCGAAACCGTACTCTAAGCCGTACCCTAACCCTAACCCTAAGCCTAACCCTAACCCTAGGCTACCCTTGACTGCTTCTGCCTCCAATAGATTTCCTAAGCACTAGTGTTTTAAGGAACAGCTTAAAAAGAGAATCCTAATGTGATTTCTTTATAATGGGTGTGTTCCTTATCTTATCCTAGTGTCTAAACTCTTCTCCATGGCTGGACCCCCAAATCATATTCCTTTACGTGCTAAGGGGTATCTAGAGAGTGGGATAGGTTTAATAACTACCCTAACCCTAACGCGTACCCTAACCCTAACCCCTACCCTAACCCTAACACGTACCCTAATCCTAACCCCTACCCTAAACCGAGCCCTAACCCTAACACTAACCCTAACCCTAACCCTAACCCATACCCTATGCCGTACCCGAACCCCTCCCCGAACCCGTACCCTAAGCCGTACCCTAACCCTAACCCTAAGCCTAACCCTAACCCTAGGCTACCCTTGACTGCTTCTGCCTCCAATAGATTTCCTAAGCACTAGTGTTGTAAGGAACAGCTTAAAAAGAGAATCCTAATGTGATTTCTTTATAATGGGTGTGTTCCTTATCTTATCCTAGTGTCTAAAGTCTTCTCCATGGCTGGACCCCCAAATCATATTCCTTTACGTGCTAAGGGGTATCTAGAGAGTGGGATAGGTTTAATAACTACCCTAAAACTAACGCGTACCCTAACCCTAACCCCTAACCTAACCCTAACGTGTACCCTAACCCTAACCCCTACCCGAACCCTAACACGTACCCTAATCCTAACCCGTACCCTAAACCGAGCCCTAACCCTAACACTAACCCTAACCCTAACCCTAACCCATACCCTACGCCGTACCCGAACCCCTCCCCGAACCCGTACCCTAAACCGTACCCTAACCCTAACCCTAAGCCTAACCCTAACCCTAGGCTACCCTTGACTGCTTCTGCCTCCAATAGATTTCCTAAGCACTAGTGTTTTAAGGAACAGCTTAAAAAGAGAATCCTAATGTGATTTCTTTATAATGGGTGTGTTCCTTATCTTATCCTAGTGTCTAAACTCTTCTCCATTGCTGGACACCCAAATAATATTACTTTACGTGCTAAGGGGTATCTAGAGAGTGGGATAGGTTTAATAACTACCCTAACCCTAACGCGTACCCTAAGCCTAACCCCTACCCTAACCCTAACACGTACCCTAATCCTAACCCGTACCCTAAACCGAGCCCTAACCCTAACCCTAACCCTAACCCTAACCCTAACCTCTAATCTAAACCTAACACGTACCCTAATCCTAACCCGTACCCTAAAACGAGCCCTAACCCTAAAACTAACCCTAACCCTAACCCATACCCTACGCCGTACCCGAACCCTTCCCCGAAACCGTACCCTAAGCCGTACCCTAACCCTAACCCTAAGCCTAACCCTAACCCTAGGCTACCCTTGACTGCTTCTGCCTCCAATAGATTTCCTAAGCACTAGTGTTTTAAGGAACAGCTTAAAAAGAGAATCCTAATGTGATTTCTTTATAATGGGTGTGTTCCTTATCTTATCCTAGTGTCTAAAGTCTTCTCCATGGCTGGACCCCCAAATCATATTCCTTTACGTGCTAAGGGGTATCTAGAGAGTGGGATAGGTTTAATAACTACCCTAAAACTAACCCGTACCCTAACCCTAACCCCTAACCTAACCCTAACGTGTACCCAAACCCTAACCCCTACCCTAAGCCTAACACGTACCCTAATCCTAACCCGTACCCTAAACCGAGCCCTAACCCTGACACTAACCCTAACCCTAACCCTAACCCATACCCTATGCCGTACCCGATCCCCTCCCCGAACCCGTACCCTAAGCCGTCCCCTAACCCTAACCCTAAGCCTAACCCTAACCCTAGGCTACCCTTGACTGCTTCTGCCTCCAATAGATTTCCTAAGCACTAGTGTTTTAAGGAACAGCTTAAAAAGAGAATCCTAATGTGATTTCTTTATAATGGGTGTGTTCCTTATCTTATCCTAGTGTCTAAAATCTTCTCCATGGCTGGACACCCAAATAATATTCCTTTACGAGCTAAGGGGTATCTAGAGAGTGGGATAGGTTTAATAACTACCCTAACCCTAAAGCGTACCCTAACCCTAACCCCTACCCGAACCCTAACACGTACCCTAATCCTAACCCGTACCCTAAACCGAGCCCTAACCCTAACACTAACCCTAACCCTAACCCTAACCCATACCCTACGCCGTACCCGAAACCCTCCCCGAACCCGTACCCTAAACCGTACCCTAACCCTAACCCTAAGCCTAACCCTAACCCTAGGCTACCCTTGACTGCTTCTGCCTCCAATAGATTTCCTAAGCACTAGTGTTTTAAGGAACAGCTTAAAAAGAGAATCCTAATGTGATTTCTTTATAATGGGTGTGTTCCTCATCTTATCCCAGTGTATTAACTCTTCTCCATGGCTGGACCCGCAAATAATATTCCTGTACGTGCTAAGGGGTATCTAGAGAGTGGGATAGGTTTAATAACTACCCTAACCCTAACGCATACCCTAACCCTAACCCCTACCCTAACCCTAACACGTACCCTAATCCTAACCCGTACCCTAAACCGAGCCGTAACCCTAAAACTAACCCTAACCCTAACCCTAACCCATACCCTACGTCGTACCCGAACCCCTCCCCGAACCCTTACCCTAAGCCGTAACCTAACCCAAACCCTAAGCCTCACCCAAACCCTAGGCTACCCTTGACTGCTTCTGCCTCCAATAGATTTCCTAAGCACTAGTGTTTTAAGGAATAGTTTAAAAAGAGAATCCTAATGTGATTTCTTTATAATGGGTGTGTTCCTTATCTTATCCTAGTGTCTAAACTCTTCTCCATGGCTGGAACCCCAAATAATATTCCTTTACGTGCTAAGGGGTATCTAGAGAGTGGGATAGGTTTAATAACTACCCTAACCCTAACGCGTACCCTAACCCTAACCCCTACCCTAACCCTAACACGTACCCTAATACTAACCCGTACCCTAAACCGAGCCCTAACCCTAACCCTAACCCTAACCCTAACCCATACCCTACGCCGTACCCGAGCCCCTCCCCGAACCCGTACTCTATGCCGTACCCTAACTCTAACCCTAAGCCTAACCCTAACCCTAGGCTACCCTTGACTGTTTCTCCCTCCAATAGATTTCCTAAGCACTAGTGTTTTAAGGAACAGCTTAAAAAGTGAATCCTAATGTGATTTCTTTATAATGGGTGTGTTCCTTATCTTATCCTAGTGTCTAAACTCTTCTCCATGGCTGGACCCCCAAATAATATTCCTTTACGTGCTAAGGGGTATCTAGAGAGTGGGATAGGTTTAATAACTACCCTAACCCTAACGCGTACCCTAACTGTAACGCGTACCCTAACCCTAACACGTACCCTAATCCTATCCCGTACCCTAAACCGAGCCCTAACCCTAACACTAACCCTAACCCTAACACATACCCTACGCCGTACCCGAACCCTTCCCCGAAACCGTACTCTAAGCCGTACCCTAACCCTAACCCTAAGCCTAACCCTAACCCTTGGCTACCCTTTACTGCTTCTGCCTCCAATAGATTTCCTAAGCACTAGTGTTTTAAGGAACAGCTTAAAAAGAGAATCCTAATGTGATTTCTTTATAATGGGTGTGTTCCTTATCTTATCCTAGTGTCTAAAGTCTTCTCCATGGCTGGACCCCCAAATCATATTCCTTTACGTGCTAAGGGGTATCTAGAGAGTGGGATAGGTTTAATAACTACCCTAAAACTAACGCGTACCCTAACCCTAACCCCTAACCTAAACCTAACATGTACCCTAACCCTAACCCTAACCCTAACCCTAACGCGTACCCTAACCCTAACACGTACCCTAATCCTAACCCGTACCGTAAACCGAGCCCTAACCCTAACACTAACCCTAACCCTAACCCTAACCCATACCCTACGCCGTACCCGAACCCCTCCCCGAACCCGTACCCTAAGCCGTACCCTAACCCTAACCCTAAGCCTAACCCTAACCCTAGGCTACCCTTGACTGCTTCTGCCTTCAATAGATTTCCTAAGCACTAGTGTTTTAAGGAACAGCTTAAAAAGAGAATCCTAATGTGATTTCTTTATAATGGGTGTGTTCCTTATCTTATCCTAGTGTCTAAACTCTTCTCCATGCCTGGACCCCCAAATCATATTCCTTTACGTGCTAAGTGGTATCTAGAGAGTGGGATACGTTTAATAAATACCCTAAACCTAACACGTACCCTAATCCTATCCCATACTCTAAACCTAGCCCTAACCCTAAAACTAACCCTAACCCTAACCCTAACCCGTACCCTACGCCGTACCCGAACCCGTACCCAAACCCGTACCCTAAGCCGTACCCTAACCCTAACCCTAACCCTAAACTACCCTTGACTGCTTCTGCCTCCAATAGATTTCCTAAGCACTAGTGTTTTAAGGAACAGCTTAAAAAGAGAATCCTAATGTGATTTCTTTATAATGGGTGTGTTCCTTATCTTATCCTAGTGTCTAAAGTCTTCTCCATGGCTGGACCCCCAAATCATATTCCTTTACGTGCTAAGGGGTATCTAGAGAGTGGGATAGGTTTAATAACTACCCTAAAACTAACGCGTACCCTAACCCTAACCCCTATCCTAACCCTAACGCGTACCCTAACCCTAACCCGTACCCTAAACCGAGCCCTAACCGTAACACTAACCCTAACCCTAACCCTAACCCATACCCTCCGCCGTACCCGAACCCCTCCCCGAACCCGTACCCTATGTTGTACCCTAACCCTAACCCCTAACCTAACCCTAACGCGTACCCTAACCCTAACCCCTACCCTAACCCTAACACGTACCCTAAACCTAACCCGTACCCTAAACCGAGCCCTAACCGTAACCCTAACCCTAACCCTAACCCTAACCCATACCCTCCGCCGTACCCGAACCCCTCCCCGAACCCATACCCTATGCCGTACCCTAACCCTAACCCTAAGCCTAACCCTAACCCTAGGCTACCCTTGACTGCTTCTGCCTCCAATAGATTTCCTAAGCACTAGTGTTTTAAGGAACAGCTTAAAAAGAGAATCCTAATGTGATTTCTTTATAATGGGTGTGTTCCTTATCTTATCCTAGTGTCTAAACTCTTCTCCATGGCTGGACCCCCAAATAATATTCCTTTACGTGCTAAGGGGTATCTAGAGAGTGGGATAGGTTTAATAACTACCCTAACCCTAACGCGTACCCTAACCGTAACGCGTACCCTAACCCTAACACGTACCCTAATCCTATCCCGTACCCTAAACCGAGCCCTAACCCTAACACTAACCCTAACCCTAACACATACCCTACGCCGTACCCGAGCCCCTCCCCGAACCCGTTCCCTATGCCGTACCCTAACCCTAACCCTAAGCCTAACCCTCACTCTGGGCTACCCTTGACTACTTCTGCCTCCAGTAGATTTCCTAAGCACTGGTGTTTTAAGGAACAGCTTAAAAAGAGAATCCTAATGTGATTTCTTTATAATGGGTGTGTTCCTTATCTTATCCTAGTGTCTAAACTCTTCTCCATGGCTGGACACCCAAATAATATTCCTTTACGTGCTAAGGGGTATCTAGAGAGTGGGATAGGTTTAATAACTACCCTAACCCTAACGCGTACCCTAACCCTAACCCCTACCCTAACCCTAACACGTACCCTAATCCTAACCCGTACCCTAAACCGAGCCCTAACCCTAACACTAACCCTAACCCTAACCCTAACCCTAACCCATACCCTACGCCGTACCCGAACCCCTCCCCGAACCCGTACCCTAAGCCGTCCCCTAACCCTAACCCTAAGCCTAACCCAAACCCTAGGCTACCCTTGACTGCTTCTGCCTCCAATAGATTTCCTAAGCACTACTGTTTTAAGGAACAGCTTAAAAAGAGAATCCTAATGTGATTTCTTTATAATGGGTGTGTTCCTTATCTTATCCTAGTGTCTAAACTCTTCTCCATGGCTGGACACCCAAATAATATTCCTTTACGAGCTAAGGGGTATCTAGAGAGTGGGATAGGTTTAATAACTACCCTAAAACTAACACGTACCCTAACCCTAACCCCTATCCTAACCCTAACGCGTACCCTAACCCTAACCCGTACCCTAAACCGAGCCCTAACCGTAACACTAACCCTAACCCTAACCCTAACCCATACCCTCCGCCGTACCCGAACCCCTCCCCGAACCCGTACCCTATGTTGTACCCTAACCCTAACCCCTAACCTAACCCTAACGCGTACCCTAACCCTAACCCCTACCCTAACCCTAACACGTACCCTAAACCTAACCCGTACCCTAAACCGAGCCCTAACCCTAACCCTAACCCTAACCCTAACCCTAACCCATACCCTCCGCCGTACCCGAACCCCTCCCCGAACCCATACCCTATGCCGTACCCTAACCCTAACCCTAAGCCTAACCCTAACCCTAGGCTACCCTTGACTGCTTCTGCCTCCAATAGATTTCCTAAGCACTACTGTTTTAAGGAACAGCTTAAAAAGAGAATCCTAATGTGATTTCTTTATAATGGGTGTGTTCCTTATCTTATCCTAGTGTCTAAACTCTTCTCCATGGCTGGACCCCCAAATAATATTCCTTTACGTGCTAAGGGGTATCTAGAGAGTGGGATAGGTTTAATAACTACCCTAACCCTAACGCGTACCCTAACCGTAACGCGTACCCTAACCCTAACACGTACCCTAATCCTATCCCGTACCCTAAACCGAGCCCTAACCCTAACACTAACCCTAACCCTAACACATACCCTACGCCGTACCCGAGCCCCTCCCCGAACCCGTTCCCTATGCCGTACCCTAACCCTAACCCTAAGCCTAACCCTCACTCTAGGCTACCCTTGACTACTTCTGCCTCCAGTAGATTTCCTAAGCACTGGTGTTTTAAGGAACAGCTTAAAAAGAGAATCCTAATGTGATTTCTTTATAATGGGTGTGTTCCTTATCTTATCCTAGTGTCTAAACTCTTCTCCATGTCTGGACACCCAAATAATATTCCTTTACGTGCTAAGGGGTATCTAGAGAGTGGGATAGGTTTAATAACTACCCTAACCCTAACGCGTACCCTAACCCTAACCCCTACCCTAACCCTAACACGTACCCTAATCCTAACCCGTACCCTAAACCGAGCCCTAACCCTAACACTAACCCTAACCCTAACCCTAACCCTAACCCATACCCTACGCCGTACCCGAACCCCTCCCCGAACCGGTACCCTAAGCCGTCCCCTAACCCTAACCCTAAGCCTAACCCAAACCCTAGGCTACCCTTGACTGCTTCTGCCTCCAATAGATTTCCTAAGCACTACTGTTTTAAGGAACAGCTTAAAAAGAGAATCCTAATGTGATTTCTTTATAATGGGTGTGTTCCTTATCTTATCCTAGTGTCTAAACTCTTCTCCATGGCTGGACACCCAAATAATATTCCTTTACGAGCTAAGGGGTATCTAGAGAGTGGGATAGGTTTAATAACTACCCTAACCCTAACGCGTACCCTAACCCTAACCCCTAACCTAAACCTAACACGTACCCTAATCCTAACCCGTACCCTAAAACGAGCCCTAACCCTAACACTAACCCTAACCCTAACCCATACCCTACGCCGTACCCGAACCCTTCCCCGAAACCGTACTCTAAGCCGTACCCTAACCCTAACCCTAAGCCTAACCCTAACCCTAGGCTACCCTTGACTGCTTCTGCCTCCAATAGATTTCCTAAGCACTAGTGTTTTAAGGAACAGCTTAAAAAGAGAATCCTAATGTGATTTCTTTATAATGGGTGTGTTCCTTATCTTATCCTAGTGTCTAAACTCTTCTCCATGGCTGGACCCCCAAATCATATTCCTTTACGTGCTAAGGGGTATCTAGAGAGTGGGATAGGTTTAATAACTACCCTAACCCTAACGCGTACCCTAACCCTAACCCCTACCCTAACCCTAACACGTACCCTAATCCTAACCCCTACCCTAAACCGAGCCCTAACCCTAACACTAACCCTAACCCTAACCCTAACCCATACCCTATGCCGTACCCGAACCCCTCCCCGAACCCGTACCCTAAGCCGTACCCTAACCCTAACCCTAAGCCTAACCCTAACCCTAGGCTACCCTTGACTGCTTCTGCCTCCAATAGATTTCCTAAGCACTAGTGTTGTAAGGAACAGCTTAAAAAGAGAATCCTAATGTGATTTCTTTATAATGGGTGTGTTCCTTATCTTATCCTAGTGTCTAAAGTCTTCTCCATGGCTGGACCCCCAAATCATATTCCTTTACGTGCTAAGGGGTATCTAGAGAGTGGGATAGGTTTAATAACTACCCTAAAACTAACGCGTACCCTAACCCTAACCCCTAACCTAACCCTAACGTGTACCCTAACCCTAACCCCTACCCGAACCCTAACACGTACCCTAATCCTAACCCGTACCCTAAACCGAGCCCTAACCCTAACACTAACCCTAACCCTAACCCTAACCCATACCCTACGCCGTACCCGAACCCCTCCCCGAACCCGTACCCTAAACCGTACCCTAACCCTAACCCTAAGCCTAACCCTAACCCTAGGCTACCCTTGACTGCTTCTGCCTCCAATAGATTTCCTAAGCACTAGTGTTTTAAGGAACAGCTTAAAAAGAGAATCCTAATGTGATTTCTTTATAATGGGTGTGTTCCTTATCTTATCCTAGTGTCTAAACTCTTCTCCATTGCTGGACACCCAAATAATATTACTTTACGTGCTAAGGGGTATCTAGAGAGTGGGATAGGTTTAATAACTACCCTAACCCTAACGCGTACCCTAAGCCTAACCCCTACCCTAACCCTAACACGTACCCTAATCCTAACCCGTACCCTAAACCGAGCCCTAACCCTAACCCTAACCCTAACCCTAACCCTAACCTCTAATCTAAACCTAACACGTACCCTAATCCTAACCCGTACCCTAAAACGAGCCCTAACCCTAAAACTAACCCTAACCCTAACCCATACCCTACGCCGTACCCGAACCCTTCCCCGAAACCGTACCCTAAGCCGTACCCTAACCCTAACCCTAAGCCTAACCCTAACCCTAGGCTACCCTTGACTGCTTCTGCCTCCAATAGATTTCCTAAGCACTACTGTTTTAAGGAACAGCTTAAAAAGAGAATCCTAATGTGATTTCTTTATAATGGGTGTGTTCCTTATCTTATCCTAGTGTCTAAACTCTTCTCCATGGCTGGACCCCCAAATAATATTCCTTTACGTGCTAAGGGGTATCTAGAGAGTGGGATAGGTTTAATAACTACCCTAACCCTAACGCGTACCCTAACCGTAACGCGTACCCTAACCCTAACACGTACCCTAATCCTATCCCGTACCCTAAACCGAGCCCTAACCCTAACACTAACCCTAACCCTAACACATACCCTACGCCGTACCCGAGCCCCTCCCCGAACCCGTTCCCTATGCCGTACCCTAACCCTAACCCTAAGCCTAACCCTCACTCTAGGCTACCCTTGACTACTTCTGCCTCCAGTAGATTTCCTAAGCACTGGTGTTTTAAGGAACAGCTTAAAAAGAGAATCCTAATGTGATTTCTTTATAATGGGTGTGTTCCTTATCTTATCCTAGTGTCTAAACTCTTCTCCATGTCTGGACACCCAAATAATATTCCTTTACGTGCTAAGGGGTATCTAGAGAGTGGGATAGGTTTAATAACTACCCTAACCCTAACGCGTACCCTAACCCTAACCCCTACCCTAACCCTAACACGTACCCTAATCCTAACCCGTACCCTAAACCGAGCCCTAACCCTAACACTAACCCTAACCCTAACCCTAACCCTAACCCATACCCTACGCCGTACCCGAACCCCTCCCCGAACCGGTACCCTAAGCCGTCCCCTAACCCTAACCCTAAGCCTAACCCAAACCCTAGGCTACCCTTGACTGCTTCTGCCTCCAATAGATTTCCTAAGCACTACTGTTTTAAGGAACAGCTTAAAAAGAGAATCCTAATGTGATTTCTTTATAATGGGTGTGTTCCTTATCTTATCCTAGTGTCTAAACTCTTCTCCATGGCTGGACACCCAAATAATATTCCTTTACGAGCTAAGGGGTATCTAGAGAGTGGGATAGGTTTAATAACTACCCTAACCCTAACGCGTACCCTAACCCTAACCCCTAACCTAAACCTAACACGTACCCTAATCCTAACCCGTACCCTAAAACGAGCCCTAACCCTAACACTAACCCTAACCCTAACCCATACCCTACGCCGTACCCGAACCCTTCCCCGAAACCGTACTCTAAGCCGTACCCTAACCCTAACCCTAAGCCTAACCCTAACCCTAGGCTACCCTTGACTGCTTCTGCCTCCAATAGATTTCCTAAGCACTAGTGTTTTAAGGAACAGCTTAAAAAGAGAATCCTAATGTGATTTCTTTATAATGGGTGTGTTCCTTATCTTATCCTAGTGTCTAAACTCTTCTCCATGGCTGGACCCCCAAATCATATTCCTTTACGTGCTAAGGGGTATCTAGAGAGTGGGATAGGTTTAATAACTACCCTAACCCTAACGCGTACCCTAACCCTAACCCCTACCCTAACCCTAACACGTACCCTAATCCTAACCCCTACCCTAAACCGAGCCCTAACCCTAACACTAACCCTAACCCTAACCCTAACCCATACCCTATGCCGTACCCGAACCCCTCCCCGAACCCGTACCCTAAGCCGTACCCTAACCCTAACCCTAAGCCTAACCCTAACCCTAGGCTACCCTTGACTGCTTCTGCCTCCAATAGATTTCCTAAGCACTAGTGTTGTAAGGAACAGCTTAAAAAGAGAATCCTAATGTGATTTCTTTATAATGGGTGTGTTCCTTATCTTATCCTAGTGTCTAAAGTCTTCTCCATGGCTGGACCCCCAAATCATATTCCTTTACGTGCTAAGGGGTATCTAGAGAGTGGGATAGGTTTAATAACTACCCTAAAACTAACGCGTACCCTAACCCTAACCCCTAACCTAACCCTAACGTGTACCCTAACCCTAACCCCTACCCGAACCCTAACACGTACCCTAATCCTAACCCGTACCCTAAACCGAGCCCTAACCCTAACACTAACCCTAACCCTAACCCTAACCCATACCCTACGCCGTACCCGAACCCCTCCCCGAACCCGTACCCTAAACCGTACCCTAACCCTAACCCTAAGCCTAACCCTAACCCTAGGCTACCCTTGACTGCTTCTGCCTCCAATAGATTTCCTAAGCACTAGTGTTTTAAGGAACAGCTTAAAAAGAGAATCCTAATGTGATTTCTTTATAATGGGTGTGTTCCTTATCTTATCCTAGTGTCTAAACTCTTCTCCATTGCTGGACACCCAAATAATATTACTTTACGTGCTAAGGGGTATCTAGAGAGTGGGATAGGTTTAATAACTACCCTAACCCTAACGCGTACCCTAAGCCTAACCCCTACCCTAACCCTAACACGTACCCTAATCCTAACCCGTACCCTAAACCGAGCCCTAACCCTAACCCTAACCCTAACCCTAACCCTAACCTCTAATCTAAACCTAACACGTACCCTAATCCTAACCCGTACCCTAAAACGAGCCCTAACCCTAAAACTAACCCTAACCCTAACCCATACCCTACGCCGTACCCGAACCCTTCCCCGAAACCGTACCCTAAGCCGTACCCTAACCCTAACCCTAAGCCTAACCCTAACCCTAGGCTACCCTTGACTGCTTCTGCCTCCAATAGATTTCCTAAGCACTAGTGTTTTAAGGAACAGCTTAAAAAGAGAATCCTAATGTGATTTCTTTATAATGGGTGTGTTCCTTATCTTATCCTAGTGTCTAAAGTCTTCTCCATGGCTGGACCCCCAAATCATATTCCTTTACGTGCTAAGGGGTATCTAGAGAGTGGGATAGGTTTAATAACTACCCTAAAACTAACCCGTACCCTAACCCTAACCCCTAACCTAACCCTAACGTGTACCCAAACCCTAACCCCTACCCTAACCCTAACACGTACCCTAATCCTAACCCGTACCCTAAACCGAGCCCTAACCCTGACACTAACCCTAACCCTAACCCTAACCCATACCCTATGCCGTACCCGATCCCCTCCCCGAACCCGTACCCTAAGCCGTCCCCTAACCCTAACCCTAAGCCTAACCCTAACCCTAGGCTACCCTTGACTGCTTCTGCCTCCAATAGATTTCCTAAGCACTAGTGTTTTAAGGAACAGCTTAAAAAGAGAATCCTAATGTGATTTCTTTATAATGGGTGTGTTCCTTATCTTATCCTAGTGTCTAAAATCTTCTCCATGGCTGGACACCCAAATAATATTCCTTTACGAGCTAAGGGGTATCTAGAGAGTGGGATAGGTTTAATAACTACCCTAACCCTAAAGCGTACCCTAACCCTAACCCCTACCCGAACCCTAACACGTACCCTAATCCTAACCCGTACCCTAAACCGAGCCCTAACCCTAACACTAACCCTAACCCTAACCCTAACCCATACCCTACGCCGTACCCGAAACCCTCCCCGAACCCGTACCCTAAACCGTACCCTAACCCTAACCCTAAGCCTAACCCTAACCCTAGGCTACCCTTGACTGCTTCTGCCTCCAATAGATTTCCTAAGCACTAGTGTTTTAAGGAACAGCTTAAAAAGAGAATCCTAATGTGATTTCTTTATAATGGGTGTGTTCCTCATCTTATCCCAGTGTATTAACTCTTCTCCATGGCTGGACCCGCAAATAATATTCCTGTACGTGCTAAGGGGTATCTAGAGAGTGGGATAGGTTTAATAACTACCCTAACCCTAACGCATACCCTAACCCTAACCCCTACCCTAACCCTAACACGTACCCTAATCCTAACCCGTACCCTAAACCGAGCCGTAACCCTAAAACTAACCCTAACCCTAACCCTAACCCATACCCTACGTCGTACCCGAACCCCTCCCCGAACCCTTACCCTAAGCCGTAACCTAACCCAAACCCTAAGCCTCACCCAAACCCTAGGCTACCCTTGACTGCTTCTGCCTCCAATAGATTTCCTAAGCACTAGTGTTTTAAGGAATAGTTTAAAAAGAGAATCCTAATGTGATTTCTTTATAATGGGTGTGTTCCTTATCTTATCCTAGTGTCTAAACTCTTCTCCATGGCTGGAACCCCAAATAATATTCCTTTACGTGCTAAGGGGTATCTAGAGAGTGGGATAGGTTTAATAACTACCCTAACCCTAACGCGTACCCTAACCCTAACCCCTACCCTAACCCTAACACGTACCCTAATACTAACCCGTACCCTAAACCGAGCCCTAACCCTAACCCTAACCCTAACCCTAACCCATACCCTACGCCGTACCCGAGCCCCTCCCCGAACCCGTACTCTATGCCGTACCCTAACTCTAACCCTAAGCCTAACCCTAACCCTAGGCTACCCTTGACTGTTTCTCCCTCCAATAGATTTCCTAAGCACTAGTGTTTTAAGGAACAGCTTAAAAAGTGAATCCTAATGTGATTTCTTTATAATGGGTGTGTTCCTTATCTTATCCTAGTGTCTAAACTCTTCTCCATGGCTGGACCCCCAAATAATATTCCTTTACGTGCTAAGGGGTATCTAGAGAGTGGGATAGGTTTAATAACTACCCTAACCCTAACGCGTACCCTAACTGTAACGCGTACCCTAACCCTAACACGTACCCTAATCCTATCCCGTACCCTAAACCGAGCCCTAACCCTAACACTAACCCTAACCCTAACACATACCCTACGCCGTACCCGAACCCTTCCCCGAAACCGTACTCTAAGCCGTACCCTAACCCTAACCCTAAGCCTAACCCTAACCCTTGGCTACCCTTTACTGCTTCTGCCTCCAATAGATTTCCTAAGCACTAGTGTTTTAAGGAACAGCTTAAAAAGAGAATCCTAATGTGATTTCTTTATAATGGGTGTGTTCCTTATCTTATCCTAGTGTCTAAAGTCTTCTCCATGGCTGGACCCCCAAATCATATTCCTTTACGTGCTAAGGGGTATCTAGAGAGTGGGATAGGTTTAATAACTACCCTAAAACTAACGCGTACCCTAACCCTAACCCCTAACCTAAACCTAACATGTACCCTAACCCTAACCCTAACCCTAACCCTAACGCGTACCCTAACCCTAACACGTACCCTAATCCTAACCCGTACCGTAAACCGAGCCCTAACCCTAACACTAACCCTAACCCTAACCCTAACCCATACCCTACGCCGTACCCGAACCCCTCCCCGAACCCGTACCCTAAGCCGTACCCTAACCCTAACCCTAAGCCTAACCCTAACCCTAGGCTACCCTTGACTGCTTCTGCCTTCAATAGATTTCCTAAGCACTAGTGTTTTAAGGAACAGCTTAAAAAGAGAATCCTAATGTGATTTCTTTATAATGGGTGTGTTCCTTATCTTATCCTAGTGTCTAAACTCTTCTCCATGCCTGGACCCCCAAATCATATTCCTTTACGTGCTAAGTGGTATCTAGAGAGTGGGATACGTTTAATAAATACCCTAAACCTAACACGTACCCTAATCCTATCCCATACTCTAAACCTAGCCCTAACCCTAAAACTAACCCTAACCCTAACCCTAACCCGTACCCTACGCCGTACCCGAACCCGTACCCAAACCCGTACCCTAAGCCGTACCCTAACCCTAACCCTAACCCTAAACTACCCTTGACTGCTTCTGCCTCCAATAGATTTCCTAAGCACTAGTGTTTTAAGGAACAGCTTAAAAAGAGAATCCTAATGTGATTTCTTTATAATGGGTGTGTTCCTTATCTTATCCTAGTGTCTAAAGTCTTCTCCATGGCTGGACCCCCAAATCATATTCCTTTACGTGCTAAGGGGTATCTAGAGAGTGGGATAGGTTTAATAACTACCCTAAAACTAACGCGTACCCTAACCCTAACCCCTATCCTAACCCTAACGCGTACCCTAACCCTAACCCGTACCCTAAACCGAGCCCTAACCGTAACACTAACCCTAACCCTAACCCTAACCCATACCCTCCGCCGTACCCGAACCCCTCCCCGAACCCGTACCCTATGTTGTACCCTAACCCTAACCCCTAACCTAACCCTAACGCGTACCCTAACCCTAACCCCTACCCTAACCCTAACACGTACCCTAAACCTAACCCGTACCCTAAACCGAGCCCTAACCGTAACCCTAACCCTAACCCTAACCCTAACCCATACCCTCCGCCGTACCCGAACCCCTCCCCGAACCCATACCCTATGCCGTACCCTAACCCTAACCCTAAGCCTAACCCTAACCCTAGGCTACCCTTGACTGCTTCTGCCTCCAATAGATTTCCTAAGCACTAGTGTTTTAAGGAACAGCTTAAAAAGAGAATCCTAATGTGATTTCTTTATAATGGGTGTGTTCCTTATCTTATCCTAGTGTCTAAACTCTTCTCCATTGCTGGACACCCAAATAATATTACTTTACGTGCTAAGGGGTATCTAGAGAGTGGGATAGGTTTAATAACTACCCTAACCCTAACGCGTACCCTAAGCCTAACCCCTACCCTAACCCTAACACGTACCCTAATCCTAACCCGTACCCTAAACCGAGCCCTAACCCTAACCCTAACCCTAACCCTAACCCTAACCTCTAATCTAAACCTAACACGTACCCTAATCCTAACCCGTACCCTAAAACGAGCCCTAACCCTAAAACTAACCCTAACCCTAACCCATACCCTACGCCGTACCCGAACCCTTCCCCGAAACCGTACCCTAAGCCGTACCCTAACCCTAACCCTAAGCCTAACCCTAACCCTAGGCTACCCTTGACTGCTTCTGCCTCCAATAGATTTCCTAAGCACTAGTGTTTTAAGGAACAGCTTAAAAAGAGAATCCTAATGTGATTTCTTTATAATGGGTGTGTTCCTTATCTTATCCTAGTGTCTAAAGTCTTCTCCATGGCTGGACCCCCAAATCATATTCCTTTACGTGCTAAGGGGTATCTAGAGAGTGGGATAGGTTTAATAACTACCCTAAAACTAACCCGTACCCTAACCCTAACCCCTAACCTAACCCTAACGTGTACCCAAACCCTAACCCCTACCCTAACCCTAACACGTACCCTAATCCTAACCCGTACCCTAAACCGAGCCCTAACCCTGACACTAACCCTAACCCTAACCCTAACCCATACCCTATGCCGTACCCGATCCCCTCCCCGAACCCGTACCCTAAGCCGTCCCCTAACCCTAACCCTAAGCCTAACCCTAACCCTAGGCTACCCTTGACTGCTTCTGCCTCCAATAGATTTCCTAAGCACTAGTGTTTTAAGGAACAGCTTAAAAAGAGAATCCTAATGTGATTTCTTTATAATGGGTGTGTTCCTTATCTTATCCTAGTGTCTAAAATCTTCTCCATGGCTGGACACCCAAATAATATTCCTTTACGAGCTAAGGGGTATCTAGAGAGTGGGATAGGTTTAATAACTACCCTAACCCTAAAGCGTACCCTAACCCTAACCCCTACCCGAACCCTAACACGTACCCTAATCCTAACCCGTACCCTAAACCGAGCCCTAACCCTAACACTAACCCTAACCCTAACCCTAACCCATACCCTACGCCGTACCCGAAACCCTCCCCGAACCCGTACCCTAAACCGTACCCTAACCCTAACCCTAAGCCTAACCCTAACCCTAGGCTACCCTTGACTGCTTCTGCCTCCAATAGATTTCCTAAGCACTAGTGTTTTAAGGAACAGCTTAAAAAGAGAATCCTAATGTGATTTCTTTATAATGGGTGTGTTCCTCATCTTATCCCAGTGTATTAACTCTTCTCCATGGCTGGACCCGCAAATAATATTCCTGTACGTGCTAAGGGGTATCTAGAGAGTGGGATAGGTTTAATAACTACCCTAACCCTAACGCATACCCTAACCCTAACCCCTACCCTAACCCTAACACGTACCCTAATCCTAACCCGTACCCTAAACCGAGCCGTAACCCTAAAACTAACCCTAACCCTAACCCTAACCCATACCCTACGTCGTACCCGAACCCCTCCCCGAACCCTTACCCTAAGCCGTAACCTAACCCAAACCCTAAGCCTCACCCAAACCCTAGGCTACCCTTGACTGCTTCTGCCTCCAATAGATTTCCTAAGCACTAGTGTTTTAAGGAATAGTTTAAAAAGAGAATCCTAATGTGATTTCTTTATAATGGGTGTGTTCCTTATCTTATCCTAGTGTCTAAACTCTTCTCCATGGCTGGAACCCCAAATAATATTCCTTTACGTGCTAAGGGGTATCTAGAGAGTGGGATAGGTTTAATAACTACCCTAACCCTAACGCGTACCCTAACCCTAACCCCTACCCTAACCCTAACACGTACCCTAATACTAACCCGTACCCTAAACCGAGCCCTAACCCTAACCCTAACCCTAACCCTAACCCATACCCTACGCCGTACCCGAGCCCCTCCCCGAACCCGTACTCTATGCCGTACCCTAACTCTAACCCTAAGCCTAACCCTAACCCTAGGCTACCCTTGACTGTTTCTCCCTCCAATAGATTTCCTAAGCACTAGTGTTTTAAGGAACAGCTTAAAAAGTGAATCCTAATGTGATTTCTTTATAATGGGTGTGTTCCTTATCTTATCCTAGTGTCTAAACTCTTCTCCATGGCTGGACCCCCAAATAATATTCCTTTACGTGCTAAGGGGTATCTAGAGAGTGGGATAGGTTTAATAACTACCCTAACCCTAACGCGTACCCTAACTGTAACGCGTACCCTAACCCTAACACGTACCCTAATCCTATCCCGTACCCTAAACCGAGCCCTAACCCTAACACTAACCCTAACCCTAACACATACCCTACGCCGTACCCGAACCCTTCCCCGAAACCGTACTCTAAGCCGTA
The DNA here is from genome assembly GCF_965194805.1 of Balaenoptera borealis. Taxonomy (NCBI): domain Eukaryota; kingdom Metazoa; phylum Chordata; class Mammalia; order Artiodactyla; family Balaenopteridae; genus Balaenoptera; species Balaenoptera borealis. The sequence goes on from NW_028123339.1 coordinate 104,916, forward strand.
CCCTAACCCTAACCCTAAGCCTAACCCTAACCCTTGGCTACCCTTTACTGCTTCTGCCTCCAATAGATTTCCTAAGCACTAGTGTTTTAAGGAACAGCTTAAAAAGAGAATCCTAATGTGATTTCTTTATAATGGGTGTGTTCCTTATCTTATCCTAGTGTCTAAAGTCTTCTCCATGGCTGGACCCCCAAATCATATTCCTTTACGTGCTAAGGGGTATCTAGAGAGTGGGATAGGTTTAATAACTACCCTAAAACTAACGCGTACCCTAACCCTAACCCCTAACCTAAACCTAACATGTACCCTAACCCTAACCCTAACCCTAACCCTAACGCGTACCCTAACCCTAACACGTACCCTAATCCTAACCCGTACCGTAAACCGAGCCCTAACCCTAACACTAACCCTAACCCTAACCCTAACCCATACCCTACGCCGTACCCGAACCCCTCCCCGAACCCGTACCCTAAGCCGTACCCTAACCCTAACCCTAAGCCTAACCCTAACCCTAGGCTACCCTTGACTGCTTCTGCCTTCAATAGATTTCCTAAGCACTAGTGTTTTAAGGAACAGCTTAAAAAGAGAATCCTAATGTGATTTCTTTATAATGGGTGTGTTCCTTATCTTATCCTAGTGTCTAAACTCTTCTCCATGCCTGGACCCCCAAATCATATTCCTTTACGTGCTAAGTGGTATCTAGAGAGTGGGATACGTTTAATAAATACCCTAAACCTAACACGTACCCTAATCCTATCCCATACTCTAAACCTAGCCCTAACCCTAAAACTAACCCTAACCCTAACCCTAACCCGTACCCTACGCCGTACCCGAACCCGTACCCAAACCCGTACCCTAAGCCGTACCCTAACCCTAACCCTAACCCTAAACTACCCTTGACTGCTTCTGCCTCCAATAGATTTCCTAAGCACTAGTGTTTTAAGGAACAGCTTAAAAAGAGAATCCTAATGTGATTTCTTTATAATGGGTGTGTTCCTTATCTTATCCTAGTGTCTAAAGTCTTCTCCATGGCTGGACCCCCAAATCATATTCCTTTACGTGCTAAGGGGTATCTAGAGAGTGGGATAGGTTTAATAACTACCCTAAAACTAACGCGTACCCTAACCCTAACCCCTATCCTAACCCTAACGCGTACCCTAACCCTAACCCGTACCCTAAACCGAGCCCTAACCGTAACACTAACCCTAACCCTAACCCTAACCCATACCCTCCGCCGTACCCGAACCCCTCCCCGAACCCGTACCCTATGTTGTACCCTAACCCTAACCCCTAACCTAACCCTAACGCGTACCCTAACCCTAACCCCTACCCTAACCCTAACACGTACCCTAAACCTAACCCGTACCCTAAACCGAGCCCTAACCGTAACCCTAACCCTAACCCTAACCCTAACCCATACCCTCCGCCGTACCCGAACCCCTCCCCGAACCCATACCCTATGCCGTACCCTAACCCTAACCCTAAGCCTAACCCTAACCCTAGGCTACCCTTGACTGCTTCTGCCTCCAATAGATTTCCTAAGCACTAGTGTTTTAAGGAACAGCTTAAAAAGAGAATCCTAATGTGATTTCTTTATAATGGGTGTGTTCCTTATCTTATCCTAGTGTCTAAACTCTTCTCCATGGCTGGACCCCCAAATAATATTCCTTTACGTGCTAAGGGGTATCTAGAGAGTGGGATAGGTTTAATAACTACCCTAACCCTAACGCGTACCCTAACCGTAACGCGTACCCTAACCCTAACACGTACCCTAATCCTATCCCGTACCCTAAACCGAGCCCTAACCCTAACACTAACCCTAACCCTAACACATACCCTACGCCGTACCCGAGCCCCTCCCCGAACCCGTTCCCTATGCCGTACCCTAACCCTAACCCTAAGCCTAACCCTCACTCTAGGCTACCCTTGACTACTTCTGCCTCCAGTAGATTTCCTAAGCACTGGTGTTTTAAGGAACAGCTTAAAAAGAGAATCCTAATGTGATTTCTTTATAATGGGTGTGTTCCTTATCTTATCCTAGTGTCTAAACTCTTCTCCATGGCTGGACACCCAAATAATATTCCTTTACGTGCTAAGGGGTATCTAGAGAGTGGGATAGGTTTAATAACTACCCTAACCCTAACGCGTACCCTAACCCTAACCCCTACCCTAACCCTAACACGTACCCTAATCCTAACCCGTACCCTAAACCGAGCCCTAACCCTAACACTAACCCTAACCCTAACCCTAACCCTAACCCATACCCTACGCCGTACCCGAACCCCTCCCCGAACCCGTACCCTAAGCCGTCCCCTAACCCTAACCCTAAGCCTAACCCAAACCCTAGGCTACCCTTGACTGCTTCTGCCTCCAATAGATTTCCTAAGCACTACTGTTTTAAGGAACAGCTTAAAAAGAGAATCCTAATGTGATTTCTTTATAATGGGTGTGTTCCTTATCTTATCCTAGTGTCTAAACTCTTCTCCATGGCTGGACACCCAAATAATATTCCTTTACGAGCTAAGGGGTATCTAGAGAGTGGGATAGGTTTAATAACTACCCTAACCCTAACGCGTACCCTAACCCTAACCCCTAACCTAAACCTAACACATACCCTAATCCTAACCCGTACCCTAAAACGAGCCCTAACCCTAACACTAACCCTAACCCTAACCCATACCCTACGCCGTACCCGAACCCTTCCCCGAAACCGTACTCTAAGCCGTACCCTAACCCTAACCCTAAGCCTAACCCTAACCCTAGGCTACCCTTGACTGCTTCTGCCTCCAATAGATTTCCTAAGCACTAGTGTTTTAAGGAACAGCTTAAAAAGAGAATCCTAATGTGATTTCTTTATAATGGGTGTGTTCCTTATCTTATCCTAGTGTCTAAACTCTTCTCCATGGCTGGACCCCCAAATCATATTCCTTTACGTGCTAAGGGGTATCTAGAGAGTGGGATAGGTTTAATAACTACCCTAACCCTAACGCGTACCCTAACCCTAACCCCTACCCTAACCCTAACACGTACCCTAATCCTAATCCCTACCCTAAACCGAGCCCTAACCCTAACACTAACCCTAACCCTAACCCTAACCCATACCCTATGCCGTACCCGAACCCCTCCCTGAACCCGTACCCTAAGCCGTACCCTAACCCTAACCCTAAGCCTAACCCTAACCCTAGGCTACCCTTGACTGCTTCTGCCTCCAATAGATTTCCTAAGCACTAGTGTTGTAAGGAACAGCTTAAAAAGAGAATCCTAATGTGATTTCTTTATAATGGGTGTGTTCCTTATCTTATCCTAGTGTCTAAAGTCTTCTCCATGGCTGGACCCCCAAATCATATTCCTTTACGTGCTAAGGGGTATCTAGAGAGTGGGATAGGTTTAATAACTACCCTAAAACTAACGCGTACCCCAACCCTAACCCCTAACCTAACCCTAACGTGTACCCTAACCCTAACCCCTACCCGAACCCTAACACGTACCCTAATCCTAACCCGTACCCTAAACCGAGCCCTAACCCTAACACTAACCCTAACCCTAACCCTAACCCATACCCTACGCCGTACCCGAACCCCTCCCCGAACCCGTACCCTAAACCGTACCCTAACCCTAACCCTAAGCCTAACCCTAACCCTAGGCTACCCTTGACTGCTTCTGCCTCCAATAGATTTCCTAAGCACTAGTGTTTTAAGGAACAGCTTAAAAAGAGAATCCTAATGTGATTTCTTTATAATGGGTGTGTTCCTTATCTTATCCTAGTGTCTAAACTCTTCTCCATTGCTGGACACCCAAATAATATTCCTTTACGTGCTAAGGGGTATCTAGAGAGTGGGATAGGTTTAATAACTACCCTAACCCTAACGCGTACCCTAAGCCTAACCCCTACCCTAACCCTAACACGTACCCTAATCCTAACCCGTACCCTAAACCGAGCCCTAACCCTAACCCTAACCCTAACCCTAACCCTAACCTCTAATCTAAACCTAACACGTACCCTAATCCTAACCCGTACCCTAAAACGAGCCCTAACCCTAAAACTAACCCTAACCCTAACCCATACCCTATGCCGTACCCGAACCCTTCCCCGAAACCGTACCCTAAGCCGTACCCTAACCCTAACCCTAAGCCTAACCCTAACCCTAGGCTACCCTTGACTGCTTCTGCCTCCAATAGATTTCCTAAGCACTAGTGTTTTAAGGAACAGCTTAAAAAGAGAATCCTAATGTGATTTCTTTATAATGGGTGTGTTCCTTATCTTATCCTAGTGTCTAAAGTCTTCTCCATGGCTGGACCCCCAAATCATATTCCTTTACGTGCTAAGGGGTATCTAGAGAGTGGGATAGGTTTAATAACTACCCTAAAACTAACCCGTACCCTAACCCTAACCCCTAACCTAACCCTAACGTGTACCCAAACCCTAACCCCTACCCTAACCCTAACACGTACCCTAATCCTAACCCGTACCCTAAACCGAGCCCTAACCCTGACACTAACCCTAACCCTAACCCTAACCCATACCCTATGCCGTACCCGATCCCCTCCCCGAACCCGTACCCTAAGCCGTCCCCTAACCCTAACCCTAAGCCTAACCCTAACCCTAGGCTACCCTTGACTGCTTCTGCCTCCAATAGATTTCCTAAGCACTAGTGTTTTAAGGAACAGCTTAAAAGGGAATCCTAATGTGATTTCTTTATAATGGGTGTGTTCCTTATCTTATCCTAGTGTCTAAAATCTTCTCCATGGCTGGACACCCAAATAATATTCCTTTACGAGCTAAGGGGTATCTAGAGAGTGGGATAGGTTTAATAACTACCCTAACCCTAAAGCGTACCCTAACCCTAACCCCTACCCGAACCCTAACACGTACCCTAATCCTAACCCGTACCCTAAACCGAGCCCTAACCCTAACACTAACCCTAACCCTAACCCTAACCCATACCCTACGCCGTACCCGAAACCCTCCCCGAACCCGTACCCTAAACCGTACCCTAACCCTAACCCTAAGCCTAACCCTAACCCTAGGCTACCCTTGACTGCTTCTGCCTCCAATAGATTTCCTAAGCACTAGTGTTTTAAGGAACAGCTTAAAAAGAGAATCCTAATGTGATTTCTTTATAATGGGTGTGTTCCTCATCTTATCCCAGTGTATTAACTCTTCTCCATGGCTGGACCCGCAAATAATATTCCTGTACGTGCTAAGGGGTATCTAGAGAGTGGGATAGGTTTAATAACTACCCTAACCCTAACGCATACCCTAACCCTAACCCCTACCCTAACCCTAACACGTACCCTAATCCTAACCCGTACCCTAAACCGAGCCGTAACCCTAAAACTAACCCTAACCCTAACCCTAACCCATACCCTACGTCGTACCCGAACCCCTCCCCGAACCCTTACCCTAAGCCGTAACCTAACCCAAACCCTAAGCCTCACCCAAACCCTAGGCTACCCTTGACTGCTTCTGCCTCCAATAGATTTCCTAAGCACTAGTGTTTTAAGGAATAGTTTAAAAAGAGAATCCTAATGTGATTTCTTTATAATGGGTGTGTTCCTTATCTTATCCTAGTGTCTAAACTCTTCTCCATGGCTGGAACCCCAAATAATATTCCTTTACGTGCTAAGGGGTATCTAGAGAGTGGGATAGGTTTAATAACTACCCTAACCCTAACGCGTACCCTAACCCTAACCCCTACCCTAACCCTAACACGTACCCTAATACTAACCCGTACCCTAAACCGAGCCCTAACCCTAACCCTAACCCTAACCCTAACCCATACCCTACGCCGTACCCGAGCCCCTCCCCGAACACGTACTCTATGCCGTACCCTAACTCTAACCCTAAGCCTAACCCTAACCCTAGGCTACCCTTGACTGTTTCTCCCTCCAATAGATTTCCTAAGCACTAGTGTTTTAAGGAACAGCTTAAAAAGTGAATCCTAATGTGATTTCTTTATAATGGGTGTGTTCCTTATCTTATCCTAGTGTCTAAACTCTTCTCCATGGCTGGACCCCCAAATAATATTCCTTTACGTGCTAAGGGGTATCTAGAGAGTGGGATAGGTTTAATAACTACCCTAACCCTAACGCGTACCCTAACCGTAACGCGTACCCTAACCCTAACACGTACCCTAATCCTATCCCGTACCCTAAACCGAGCCCTAACCCTAACACTAACCCTAACCCTAACCCTAACCCTAACCCATACCCTACGCCGTACCCGAACCCCTCCCCGAACCCGTACCCTAAGCCGTCCCCTAACCCTAACCCTAAGCCTAACCCAAACCCTAGGCTACCCTTGACTGCTTCTGCCTCCAATAGATTTCCTAAGCACTACTGTTTTAAGGAACAGCTTAAAAAGAGAATCCTAATGTGATTTCTTTATAATGGGTGTGTTCCTTATCTTATCCTAGTGTCTAAACTCTTCTCCATGGCTGGACACCCAAATAATATTCCTTTACGAGCTAAGGGGTATCTAGAGAGTGGGATAGGTTTAATAACTACCCTAACCCTAACGCGTACCCTAACCCTAACCCCTAACCTAAACCTAACACATACCCTAATCCTAACCCGTACCCTAAAACGAGCCCTAACCCTAACACTAACCCTAACCCTAACCCATACCCTACGCCGTACCCGAACCCTTCCCCGAAACCGTACTCTAAGCCGTACCCTAACCCTAACCCTAAGCCTAACCCTAACCCTAGGCTACCCTTGACTGCTTCTGCCTCCAATAGATTTCCTAAGCACTAGTGTTTTAAGGAACAGCTTAAAAAGAGAATCCTAATGTGATTTCTTTATAATGGGTGTGTTCCTTATCTTATCCTAGTGTCTAAACTCTTCTCCATGGCTGGACCCCCAAATCATATTCCTTTACGTGCTAAGGGGTATCTAGAGAGTGGGATAGGTTTAATAACTACCCTAACCCTAACGCGTACCCTAACCCTAACCCCTACCCTAACCCTAACACGTACCCTAATCCTAATCCCTACCCTAAACCGAGCCCTAACCCTAACACTAACCCTAACCCTAACCCTAACCCATACCCTATGCCGTACCCGAACCCCTCCCTGAACCCGTACCCTAAGCCGTACCCTAACCCTAACCCTAAGCCTAACCCTAACCCTAGGCTACCCTTGACTGCTTCTGCCTCCAATAGATTTCCTAAGCACTAGTGTTGTAAGGAACAGCTTAAAAAGAGAATCCTAATGTGATTTCTTTATAATGGGTGTGTTCCTTATCTTATCCTAGTGTCTAAAGTCTTCTCCATGGCTGGACCCCCAAATCATATTCCTTTACGTGCTAAGGGGTATCTAGAGAGTGGGATAGGTTTAATAACTACCCTAAAACTAACGCGTACCCCAACCCTAACCCCTAACCTAACCCTAACGTGTACCCTAACCCTAACCCCTACCCGAACCCTAACACGTACCCTAATCCTAACCCGTACCCTAAACCGAGCCCTAACCCTAACACTAACCCTAACCCTAACCCTAACCCATACCCTACGCCGTACCCGAACCCCTCCCCGAACCCGTACCCTAAACCGTACCCTAACCCTAACCCTAAGCCTAACCCTAACCCTAGGCTACCCTTGACTGCTTCTGCCTCCAATAGATTTCCTAAGCACTAGTGTTTTAAGGAACAGCTTAAAAAGAGAATCCTAATGTGATTTCTTTATAATGGGTGTGTTCCTTATCTTATCCTAGTGTCTAAACTCTTCTCCATTGCTGGACACCCAAATAATATTCCTTTACGTGCTAAGGGGTATCTAGAGAGTGGGATAGGTTTAATAACTACCCTAACCCTAACGCGTACCCTAAGCCTAACCCCTACCCTAACCCTAACACGTACCCTAATCCTAACCCGTACCCTAAACCGAGCCCTAACCCTAACCCTAACCCTAACCCTAACCCTAACCTCTAATCTAAACCTAACACGTACCCTAATCCTAACCCGTACCCTAAAACGAGCCCTAACCCTAAAACTAACCCTAACCCTAACCCATACCCTATGCCGTACCCGAACCCTTCCCCGAAACCGTACCCTAAGCCGTACCCTAACCCTAACCCTAAGCCTAACCCTAACCCTAGGCTACCCTTGACTGCTTCTGCCTCCAATAGATTTCCTAAGCACTAGTGTTTTAAGGAACAGCTTAAAAAGAGAATCCTAATGTGATTTCTTTATAATGGGTGTGTTCCTTATCTTATCCTAGTGTCTAAAGTCTTCTCCATGGCTGGACCCCCAAATCATATTCCTTTACGTGCTAAGGGGTATCTAGAGAGTGGGATAGGTTTAATAACTACCCTAAAACTAACCCGTACCCTAACCCTAACCCCTAACCTAACCCTAACGTGTACCCAAACCCTAACCCCTACCCTAACCCTAACACGTACCCTAATCCTAACCCGTACCCTAAACCGAGCCCTAACCCTGACACTAACCCTAACCCTAACCCTAACCCATACCCTATGCCGTACCCGATCCCCTCCCCGAACCCGTACCCTAAGCCGTCCCCTAACCCTAACCCTAAGCCTAACCCTAACCCTAGGCTACCCTTGACTGCTTCTGCCTCCAATAGATTTCCTAAGCACTAGTGTTTTAAGGAACAGCTTAAAAGGGAATCCTAATGTGATTTCTTTATAATGGGTGTGTTCCTTATCTTATCCTAGTGTCTAAAATCTTCTCCATGGCTGGACACCCAAATAATATTCCTTTACGAGCTAAGGGGTATCTAGAGAGTGGGATAGGTTTAATAACTACCCTAACCCTAAAGCGTACCCTAACCCTAACCCCTACCCGAACCCTAACACGTACCCTAATCCTAACCCGTACCCTAAACCGAGCCCTAACCCTAACACTAACCCTAACCCTAACCCTAACCCATACCCTACGCCGTACCCGAAACCCTCCCCGAACCCGTACCCTAAACCGTACCCTAACCCTAACCCTAAGCCTAACCCTAACCCTAGGCTACCCTTGACTGCTTCTGCCTCCAATAGATTTCCTAAGCACTAGTGTTTTAAGGAACAGCTTAAAAAGAGAATCCTAATGTGATTTCTTTATAATGGGTGTGTTCCTCATCTTATCCCAGTGTATTAACTCTTCTCCATGGCTGGACCCGCAAATAATATTCCTGTACGTGCTAAGGGGTATCTAGAGAGTGGGATAGGTTTAATAACTACCCTAACCCTAACGCATACCCTAACCCTAACCCCTACCCTAACCCTAACACGTACCCTAATCCTAACCCGTACCCTAAACCGAGCCGTAACCCTAAAACTAACCCTAACCCTAACCCTAACCCATACCCTACGTCGTACCCGAACCCCTCCCCGAACCCTTACCCTAAGCCGTAACCTAACCCAAACCCTAAGCCTCACCCAAACCCTAGGCTACCCTTGACTGCTTCTGCCTCCAATAGATTTCCTAAGCACTAGTGTTTTAAGGAATAGTTTAAAAAGAGAATCCTAATGTGATTTCTTTATAATGGGTGTGTTCCTTATCTTATCCTAGTGTCTAAACTCTTCTCCATGGCTGGAACCCCAAATAATATTCCTTTACGTGCTAAGGGGTATCTAGAGAGTGGGATAGGTTTAATAACTACCCTAACCCTAACGCGTACCCTAACCCTAACCCCTACCCTAACCCTAACACGTACCCTAATACTAACCCGTACCCTAAACCGAGCCCTAACCCTAACCCTAACCCTAACCCTAACCCATACCCTACGCCGTACCCGAGCCCCTCCCCGAACCCGTACTCTATGCCGTACCCTAACTCTAACCCTAAGCCTAACCCTAACCCTAGGCTACCCTTGACTGTTTCTCCCTCCAATAGATTTCCTAAGCACTAGTGTTTTAAGGAACAGCTTAAAAAGTGAATCCTAATGTGATTTCTTTATAATGGGTGTGTTCCTTATCTTATCCTAGTGTCTAAACTCTTCTCCATGGCTGGACCCCCAAATAATATTCCTTTACGTGCTAAGGGGTATCTAGAGAGTGGGATAGGTTTAATAACTACCCTAACCCTAACGCGTACCCTAACCGTAACGCGTACCCTAACCCTAACACGTACCCTAATCCTATCCCGTACCCTAAACCGAGCCCTAACCCTAACACTAACCCTAACCCTAACACATACCCTACGCCGTACCCGAACCCTTCCCCGAAACCGTACTCTAAGCCGTACCCTAACCCTAACCCTAAGCCTAACCCTAACCCTTGGCTACCCTTGACTGCTTCTGCCTCCAATAGATTTCCTAAGCACTAGTGTTTTAAGGAACAGCTTAAAAAGAGAATCCTAATGTGATTTCTTTATAATGGGTGTGTTCCTTATCTTATCCTAGTGTCTAAAGTCTTCTCCATGGCTGGACCCCCAAATCATATTCCTTTACGTGCTAAGGGGTATCTAGAGAGTGGGATAGGTTTAATAACTACCCTAAAACTAACGCGTACCCTAACCCTAACCCCTAACCTAAACCTAACGTGTACCCTAACCCTAACCCTAACCCTAACCCTAACGAGTAACCTAACCCTAACACGTACCCTAATCCTAACCCGTACCGTAAACCGAGCCCTAACCCTAACACTAACCCTAACCCTAACCCTAACCCATACCCTACGCCGTACCCGAACCCCTCCCCGAACCCGTACCCTAAGCCGTACCCTAACCCTAACCCTAAGCCTAACCCTAACCCTAGGCTACCCTTGACTGCTTCTGCCTTCAATAGATTTCCTAAGCACTAGTGTTTTAAGGAACAGCTTAAAAAGAGAATCCTAATGTGATTTCTTTATAATGGGTGTGTTCCTTATCTTATCCTAGTGTCTAAACTCTTCTCCATGCCTGGACCCCCAAATCATATTCCTTTACGTGCTAAGTGGTATCTAGAGAGTGGGATACGTTTAATAAATACCCTAAACCTAACACGTACCCTAATCCTATCCCATACTCTAAACCTAGCCCTAACCCTAAAACTAACCCTAACCCTAACCCTAACCCGTACCCTACGCCGTACCCAAACCCGTACCCAAACCCGTACCCTAAGCCGTACCCTAACCCTAACCCTAACCCTAAACTACCCTTGACTGCTTCTGCCTCCAATAGATTTCCTAAGCACTAGTGTTTTAAGGAACAGCTTAAAAAGAGAATCCTAATGTGATTTCTTTATAATGGGTGTGTTCCTTATCTTATCCTAGTGTCTAAAGTCTTCTCCATGGCTGGACCCCCAAATCATATTCCTTTACGTGCTAAGGGGTATCTAGAGAGTGGGATAGGTTTAATAACTACCCTAAAACTAACGCGTACCCTAACCCTAACCCCTATCCTAACCCTAACGCGTACCCTAACCCGTACCCGTACCCTAAACCGAGCCCTAACCGTAACACTAACCCTAACCCTAACCCTAACCCATACCCTCCGCCGTACCCGAACCCCTCCCCGAACCCGTACCCTATGTTGTACCCTAACCCTAACCCCTAACCTAAACCTAACGCGTACCCTAACCCTAACCCCTACCCTAACCCTAACACGTACCCTAAAACTAACCCGTACCCTAAACCGAGCCCTAACCCTAACACTAACCCTAACCCTAACCCTAACCCATACCCTCCGCCGTACCCGAACCCCTCACCGAACCCGTACCCTATGCCGTACCCTAACCCTAACCCTAAGCCTAACCCTAACCCTAGGCTACCCTTGACTGCTTCTGCCTCCAATAGATTTCCTAAGCACTAGTGTTTTAAGGAACAGCTTAAAAAGAGAATCCTAATGTGATTTCTTTATAATGGGTGTGTTCCTTATCTTATCCTAGTGTCTAAACTCTTCTCCATGGCTGGACCCCCAAATCATATTCCTTTACGTGCTAAGGGGTATCTAGAGAGTGGGATAGGTTTAATAACTACCCTAACCCTAACGCGTACCCTAACCCTAACCCCTACCCTAACCCTAACACGTACCCTAATCCTAACCCCTACCCTAAACCGAGCCCTAACCCTAACACTAACCCTAACCCTAACCCTAACCCATACCCTATGCCGTACCCGAACCCCTCCCCGAACCCGTACCCTAAGCCGTACCCTAACCCTAACCCTAAGCCTAACCCTAACCCTAGGCTACCCTTGACTGCTTCTGCCTCCAATAGATTTCCTAAGCACTAGTGTTTTAAGGAACAGCTTAAAAAGAGAATCCTAATGTGATTTCTTTATAATGGGTGTGTTCCTTATCTTATCCTAGTGTCTAAAGTCTTCTCCATGGCTGGACCCCCAAATCATATTCCTTTACGTGCTAAGGGGTGTTTAGAGAGTGGGATAGGTTTAATAACTACCCTAAAACTAACACGTACCCTAACCCTAACCCCTATCCTAACCCTAACGCGTACCCTAACCCTAACCCGTACCCTAAACCGAGCCCTAACCGTAACACTAACCCTAACCCTAACCCTAACCCATACCCTCCGCCGTACCCGAACCCCTCCCCGAACCCGTACCCTATGTTGTACCCTAACCCTAACCCCTAACCTAACCCTAACGCGTACCCTAACCCTAACCCCTACCCTAACCCTAACACGTACCCTAAACCTAACCCGTACCCTAAACCGAGCCCTAACCCTAACCCTAACCCTAACCCTAACCCTAACCCTAACCCATACCCTCCGCCGTACCCGAACCCCTCCCCGAACCCATACCCTATGCCGTACCCTAACCCTAACCCTAAGCCTAACCCTAACCCTAGGCTACCCTTGACTGCTTCTGCCTCCAATAGATTTCCTAAGCACTAGTGTTTTAAGGAACAGCTTAAAAAGAGAATCCTAATGTGATTTCTTTATAATGGGTGTGTTCCTTATCTTATCCTAGTGTCTAAACTCTTCTCCATGGCTGGACCCCCAAATAATATTCCTTTACGTGCTAAGGGGTATCTAGAGAGTGGGATAGGTTTAATAACTACCCTAACCCTAACGCGTACCCTAACCGTAACGCGTACCCTAACCCTAACACGTACCCTAATCCTATCCCGTACCCTAAACCGAGCCCTAACCCTAACACTAACCCTAACCCTAACACATACCCTACGCCGTACCCGAGCCCCTCCCCGAACCCGTTCCCTATGCCGTACCCTAACCCTAACCCTAAGCCTAACCCTCACTCTAGGCTACCCTTGACTACTTCTGCCTCCAGTAGATTTCCTAAGCACTGGTGTTTTAAGGAACAGCTTAAAAAGAGAATCCTAATGTGATTTCTTTATAATGGGTGTGTTCCTTATCTTATCCTAGTGTCTAAACTCTTCTCCATGGCTGGACACCCAAATAATATTCCTTTACGTGCTAAGGGGTATCTAGAGAGTGGGATAGGTTTAATAACTACCCTAACCCTAACGCGTACCCTAACCCTAACCCCTACCCTAACCCTAACACGTACCCTAATCCTAACCCGTACCCTAAACCGAGCCCTAACCCTAACACTAACCCTAACCCTAACCCTAACCCATACCCTACGCCGTACCCGAACCCCTCCCCGAACCCGTACCCTAAGCCGTCCCCTAACCCTAACCCTAAGCCTAACCCAAACCCTAGGCTACCCTTGACTGCTTCTGCCTCCAATAGATTTCCTAAGCACTACTGTTTTAAGGAACAGCTTAAAAAGAGAATCCTAATGTGATTTCTTTATAATGGGTGTGTTCCTTATCTTATCCTAGTGTCTAAAGTCTTCTCCATGGCTGGACCCCCAAATCATATTCCTTTACGTGCTAAGGGGTATCTAGAGAGTGGGATAGGTTTAATAACTACCCTAAAACTAACGCGTACCCTAACCCTAACCCCTATCCTAACCCTAACGCGTACCCTAACCCGTACCCGTACCCTAAACCGAGCCCTAACCGTAACACTAACCCTAACCCTAACCCTAACCCATACCCTCCGCCGTACCCGAACCCCTCCCCGAACCCGTACCCTATGTTGTACCCTAACCCTAACCCCTAACCTAACCCTAACGCGTACCCTAACCCTAACCCCTACCCTAACCCTAACACGTACCCTAAACCTAACCCGTACCCTAAACCGAGCCCTAACCCTAACACTAACCCTAACCCTAACCCTAACCCATACCCTCCGCCGTACCCGAACCCCTCACCGAACCCGTACCCTATGCCGTACCCTAACCCTAACCCTAAGCCTAACCCTAACCCTAGGCTACCCTTGACTGCTTCTGCCTCCAATAGATTTCCTAAGCACTAGTGTTTTAAGGAACAGCTTAAAAAGAGAATCCTAATGTGATTTCTTTATAATGGGTGTGTTCCTTATCTTATCCTAGTGTCTAAACTCTTCTCCATGGCTGGACCCCCAAATCATATTCCTTTACGTGCTAAGGGGTATCTAGAGAGTGGGATAGGTTTAATAACTACCCTAACCCTAACGCGTACCCTAACCCTAACCCCTACCCTAACCCTAACACGTACCCTAATCCTAACCCCTACCCTAAACCGAGCCCTAACCCTAACACTAACCCTAACCCTAACCCTAACCCATACCCTATGCCGTACCCGAACCCCTCCCCGAACCCGTACCCTAAGCCGTACCCTAACCCTAACCCTAAGCCTAACCCTAACCCTAGGCTACCCTTGACTGCTTCTGCCTCCAATAGATTTCCTAAGCACTAGTGTTTTAAGGAACAGCTTAAAAAGAGAATCCTAATGTGATTTCTTTATAATGGGTGTGTTCCTTATCTTATCCTAGTGTCTAAAGTCTTCTCCATGGCTGGACCCCCAAATCATATTCCTTTACGTGCTAAGGGGTATCTAGAGAGTGGGATAGGTTTAATAACTACCCTAAAACTAACACGTACCCTAACCCTAACCCCTATCCTAACCCTAACGCGTACCCTAACCCTAACCCGTACCCTAAACCGAGCCCTAACCGTAACACTAACCCTAACCCTAACCCTAACCCATACCCTCCGCCGTACCCGAACCCCTCCCCGAACCCGTACCCTATGTTGTACCCTAACCCTAACCCCTAACCTAACCCTAACGCGTACCCTAACCCTAACCCCTACCCTAACCCTAACACGTACCCTAAACCTAACCCGTACCCTAAACCGAGCCCTAACCCTAACCCTAACCCTAACCCTAACCCTAACCCATACCCTCCGCCGTACCCGAACCCCTCCCCGAACCCATACCCTATGCCGTACCCTAACCCTAACCCTAAGCCTAACCCTAACCCTAGGCTACCCTTGACTGCTTCTGCCTCCAATAGATTTCCTAAGCACTAGTGTTTTAAGGAACAGCTTAAAAAGAGAATCCTAATGTGATTTCTTTATAATGGGTGTGTTCCTTATCTTATCCTAGTGTCTAAACTCTTCTCCATGGCTGGACCCCCAAATAATATTCCTTTACGTGCTAAGGGGTATCTAGAGAGTGGGATAGGTTTAATAACTACCCTAACCCTAACGCGTACCCTAACCGTAACGCGTACCCTAACCCTAACACGTACCCTAATCCTATCCCGTACCCTAAACCGAGCCCTAACCCTAACACTAACCCTAACCCTAACACATACCCTACGCCGTACCCGAGCCCCTCCCCGAACCCGTTCCCTATGCCGTACCCTAACCCTAACCCTAAGCCTAACCCTCACTCTAGGCTACCCTTGACTACTTCTGCCTCCAGTAGATTTCCTAAGCACTGGTGTTTTAAGGAACAGCTTAAAAAGAGAATCCTAATGTGATTTCTTTATAATGGGTGTGTTCCTTATCTTATCCTAGTGTCTAAACTCTTCTCCATGGCTGGACACCCAAATAATATTCCTTTACGTGCTAAGGGGTATCTAGAGAGTGGGATAGGTTTAATAACTACCCTAACCCTAACGCGTACCCTAACCCTAACCCCTACCCTAACCCTAACACGTACCCTAATCCTAACCCGTACCCTAAACCGAGCCCTAACCCTAACACTAACCCTAACCCTAACCCTAACCCTAACCCATACCCTACGCCGTACCCGAACCCCTCCCCGAACCCGTACCCTAAGCCGTCCCCTAACCCTAACCCTAAGCCTAACCCAAACCCTAGGCTACCCTTGACTGCTTCTGCCTCCAATAGATTTCCTAAGCACTACTGTTTTAAGGAACAGCTTAAAAAGAGAATCCTAATGTGATTTCTTTATAATGGGTGTGTTCCTTATCTTATCCTAGTGTCTAAACTCTTCTCCATGGCTGGACACCCAAATAATATTCCTTTACGAGCTAAGGGGTATCTAGAGAGTGGGATAGGTTTAATAACTACCCTAACCCTAACGCGTACCCTAACCCTAACCCCTAACCTAAACCTAACACGTACCCTAATCCTAACCCGTACCCTAAAACGAGCCCTAACCCTAACACTAACCCTAACCCTAACCCATACCCTACGCCGTACCTGAACCCTTCCCCGAAACCGTACTCTAAGCCGTACCCTAACCCTAACCCTAAGCCTAACCCTAACCCTAGGCTACCCTTGACTGCTTCTGCCTCCAATAGATTTCCTAAGCACTAGTGTTTTAAGGAACAGCTTAAAAAGAGAATCCTAATGTGATTTCTTTATAATGGGTGTGTTCCTTATCTTATCCTAGTGTCTAAACTCTTCTCCATGGCTGGACCCCCAAATCATATTCCTTTACGTGCTAAGGGGTATCTAGAGAGTGGGATAGGTTTAATAACTACCCTAACCCTAACGCGTACCCTAACCCTAACCCCTACCCTAACCCTAACACGTACCCTAATCCTAACCCCTACCCTAAACCGAGCCCTAACCCTAACACTAACCCTAACCCTAACCCTAACCCATACCCTATGCCGTACCCGAACCCCTCCCCGAACCCGTACCCTAAGCCGTACCCTAACCCTAACCCTAAGCCTAACCCTAACCCTAGGCTACCCTTGACTGCTTCTGCCTCCAATAGATTTCCTAAGCACTAGTGTTTTAAGGAACAGCTTAAAAAGAGAATCCTAATGTGATTTCTTTATAATGGGTGTGTTCCTTATCTTATCCTAGTGTCTAAAGTCTTCTCCATGGCTGGACCCCCAAATCATATTCCTTTACGTGCTAAGGGGTATCTAGAGAGTGGGATAGGTTTAATAACTACCCTAAAACTAACGCGTACCCTAACCCTAACCCCTAACCTAACCCTAACGTGTACCCTAACCCTAACCCCTACCCGAACCCTAACACGTACCCTAATCCTAACCCGTACCCTAAACCGAGCCCTAACCCTAACACTAACCCTAACCCTAACCCTAACCCATACCCTACGCCGTACCCGAACCCCTCCCCGAACCCGTACCCTAAACCGTACCCTAACCCTAACCCTAAGCCTAACCCTAACCCTAGGCTACCCTTGACTGCTTCTGCCTCCAATAGATTTCCTAAGCACTAGTGTTTTAAGGAACAGCTTAAAAAGAGAATCCTAATGTGATTTCTTTATAATGGGTGTGTTCCTTATCTTATCCTAGTGTATTAACTCTTCTCCATGGCTGGACCCGCAAATAATATTCCTGTACGTGCTAAGGGGTATCTAGAGAGTGGGATAGGTTTAATAACTACCCTAACCCTAACGCATACCCTAACCCTAACCCCTACCCTAACCCTAACACGTACCCTAATCCTAACCCGTACCCTAAACCGAGCCGTAACCCTAAAACTAACCCTAACCCTAACCCTAACCCATACCCTACGCCGTACCCGAACCCCTCCCCGAACCCGTACCCTAAGCCGTAACCTAACCCAAACCCTAAGCCTAACCCAAACCCTAGGCTACCCTTCACTGCTTCTGCCTCCAATAGATTTCCTAAGCACTAGTGTTTTAAGGAATAGTTTAAAAAGAGAATCCTAATGTGATTTCTTTATAATGGGTGTGTTCCTTATCTTATCCTAGTGTCTAAACTCTTCTCCATGGCTGGAACCCCAAATAATATTCCTTTACGTGCTAAGGGGTATCTAGAGAGTGGGATAGGTTTAATAACTACCCTAACCCTAACGTGTACCCTAACCCTAACCCCTACCCTAACCCTAACACGTACCCTAATACTAACCCGTACCCGAAACCGAGCCCTAACCCTAACACTAACCCTAACCCTAACCCTAACCCATACCCTACGCCGTACCCGAGCCCCTCCCCGAACCCGTACTCTATGCCGTACCCTAACTCTAACCCTAAGCCTAACCCTAACCCTAGGCTACCCTTGACTGTTTCTCCCTCCAATAGATTTCCTAAGCACTAGTGTTTTAAGGAACAGCTTAAAAAGTGAATCCTAATGTGATTTCTTTATAATGGGTGTGTTCCTTATCTTATCCTAGTGTCTAAACTCTTCTCCATGGCTGGACCCCCAAATAATATTCCTTTACGTGCTAAGGGGTATCTAGAGAGTGGGATAGGTTTAATAACTACCCTAACCCTAACGCGTACCCTAACCGTAACGCGTACCCTAACCCTAACACGTACCCTAATCCTATCCCGTACCCTAAACCGAGCCCTAACCCTAACACTAACCCTAACCCTAACACATACCCTACGCCGTACCCGAGCCCCTCCCCGAACCCGTTCCCTATGCCGTACCCTAACCCTAACCCTAAGCCTAACCCTCACTCTAGGCTACCCTTGACTACTTCTGCCTCCAGTAGATTTCCTAAGCACTGGTGTTTTAAGGAACAGCTTAAAAAGAGAATCCTAATGTGATTTCTTTATAATGGGTGTGTTCCTTATCTTATCCTAGTGTCTAAACTCTTCTCCATGGCTGGACACCCAAATAATATTCCTTTACGTGCTAAGGGGTATCTAGAGAGTGGGATAGGTTTAATAACTACCCTAACCCTAACGCGTACCCTAACCCTAACCCCTACCCTAACCCTAACACGTACCCTAATCCTAACCCGTACCCTAAACCGAGCCCTAACCCTAACACTAACCCTAACCCTAACCCTAACCCTAACCCATACCCTACGCCGTACCCGAACCCCTCCCCGAACCCGTACCCTAAGCCGTCCCCTAACCCTAACCCTAAGCCTAACCCAAACCCTAGGCTACCCTTGACTGCTTCTGCCTCCAATAGATTTCCTAAGCACTACTGTTTTAAGGAACAGCTTAAAAAGAGAATCCTAATGTGATTTCTTTATAATGGGTGTGTTCCTTATCTTATCCTAGTGTCTAAACTCTTCTCCATGGCTGGACCCCCAAATAATATTCCTTTACGAGCTAAGGGGTATCTAGAGAGTGGGATAGGTTTAATAACTACCCTAACCCTAACGCGTACCCTAACCCTAACCCCTAACCTAAACCTAACACGTACCCTAATCCTAACCCGTACCCTAAAACGAGCCCTAACCCTAACACTAACCCTAACCCTAACCCATACCCTACGCCGTACCCGAACCCTTCCCCGAAACCGTACTCTAAGCCGTACCCTAACCCTAACCCTAAGCCTAACCCTAACCCTAGGCTACCCTTGACTGCTTCTGCCTCCAATAGATTTCCTAAGCACTAGTGTTTTAAGGAACAGCTTAAAAAGAGAATCCTAATGTGATTTCTTTATAATGGGTGTGTTCCTTATCTTATCCTAGTGTCGAAACTCTTCTCCATGGCTGGAACCCCAAATAATATTCCTTTACGTGCTAAGGGGTATCTAGAGAGTGGGATAGGTTTAATAACTACCCTAACCCTAACGCGTACCCTAACCCTAACCCCTACCCTAACCCTAACACATACCCTAATCCTAACCCGTACCCTAAACCGAGCCCTAACCCTAACACTAACCCTAACACTAACCCTAACCCTAACCCTAACCCATACCCTATGCCATACCCGAGCCCCTCCCCGAACCCATACCCTAAGCCGTCCCCTAACCCTAACCCTAAGCCTAACCCTAACCCTAGGCTACCCTTGACTGCTTCTGCCTCCAATAGATTTCCTAAGCACTAGTGTTTTAAGGAACAGCTTAAAAAGAGAATCCTAATGTGATTTCTTTATAATGGGTGTGTTCCTTATCTTATCCTAGTGTCTAAAGTCTTCTCCATGGCTGGACCCCCAAATCATATTCCTTTACGTGCTAAGGGGTATCTAGAGAGTGGGATAGGTTTAATAACTACCCTAAAACTAACACGTACCCTAACCCTAACCCCTATCCTAACCCTAACGCGTACCCTAACCCTAACCCGTACCCTAAACCGAGCCCTAACCGTAACACTAACCCTAACCCTAACCCTAACCCATACCCTCCGCCGTACCCGAACCCCTCCCCGAACCCGTACCCTATGTTGTACCCTAACCCTAACCCCTAACCTAACCCTAACGCGTACCCTAACCCTAACCCCTACCCTAACCCTAACACGTACCCTAAACCTAACCCGTACCCTAAACCGAGCCCTAACCCTAACCCTAACCCTAACCCTAACCCTAACCCATACCCTCCGCCGTACCCGAACCCCTCCCCGAACCCATACCCTATGCCGTACCCTAACCCTAACCCTAAGCCTAACCCTAACCCTAGGCTACCCTTGACTGCTTCTGCCTCCAATAGATTTCCTAAGCAGTAGTGTTTTAAGGAACAGCTTAAAAAGAGAATCCTAATGTGATTTCTTTATAATGGGTGTGTTCCTTATCTTATCCTAGTGTCTAAACTCTTCTCCATGGCTGGACCCCCAAATCATATTCCTTTACGTGCTAAGGGGTATCTAGAGAGTGGGATAGGTTTAATAACTACCCTAACCCTAACGCGTACCCTAACCCTAACCCCTACCCTAACCCTAACACGTACCCTAATCCTAACCCCTACCCTAAACCGAGCCCTAACCCTAACACTAACCCTAACCCTAACCCTAATCCATACCCTATGCCGTACCCGAACCCCTCCCCGAACCCGTACCCTAAGCCGTACCCTAACCCTAACCCTAAGCCTAACCTTAACCCTAGGCTACCCTTGACTGCTTCTGCCTCCAATAGATTTCCTAAGCACTAGTGTTGTAAGGAACAGCTTAAAAAGAGAATCCTAATGTGATTTCTTTATAATGGGTGTGTTCCTTATCTTATCCTAGTGTCTAAAGTCTTCTCCATGGCTGGACCCCCAAATCATATTCCTTTACGTGCTAAGGGGTATCTAGAGAGTGGGATAGGTTTAATAACTACCCTAAAACTAACGCGTACCCTAACCCTAACCCCTAACCTAACCCTAACGTGTACCCTAACCCTAACCCCTACCCGAACCCTAACACGTACCCTAATCCTAACCCGTACCCTAAAGCGAGCCCTAACCCTAACACTAACCCTAACCCTAACCCTAACCCATACCCTACGCCGTACCCGAGCCCCTCCCCGAACCCGTACTCTATGCCGTACCCTAACTCTAACCCTAAGCCTAACCCTAACCCTAGGCTACCCTTGACTGTTTCTCCCTCCAGTAGATTTCCTAAGCACTAGTGTTTTAAGGAACAGCTTAAAAAGTGAATCCTAATGTGATTTCTTTATAATGGGTGTGTTCCTTATCTTATCCTAGTGTCTAAACTCTTCTCCATGGCTGGACCCCCAAATAATATTCCTTTACGTGCTAAGGGGTATCTAGAGAGTGGGATAGGTTTAATAACTACCCTAACCCTAACGCGTACCCTAACCGTAATGCGTACCCTAACCCTAACACGTACCCTAATCCTATCCCGTACCCTAAACCGAGCCCTAACCCTAACACTAACCCTAACCCTAACCCATACCCTACGCCGTACCCGAGCCCCTCCCCGAACCCGTTCCCTATGCCGTACCCTAACCCTAACCCTAAGCCTAACCCAAACCCTAGGCTACCCTTGACTGCTTCTGCCTCCAATAGATTTCCTAAGCACTACTGTTTTAAGGAACAGCTTAAAAAGAGAATCCTAATGTGATTTCTTTATAATGGGTGTGTTCCTTATCTTATCCTAGTGTCTAAACTCTTCTCCATGGCTGGACACCCAAATAATATTCCTTTACGAGCTAAGGGGTATCTAGAGAGTGGGATAGGTTTAATAACTACCCTAACCCTAACGCGTACCCTAACCCTAACCCCTAACCTAAACCTAACACGTACCCTAATCCTAACCCGTACCCTAAAACGAGCCCTAACCCTAACACTAACCCTAACCCTAACCCATACCCTACGCCGTACCTGAACCCTTCCCCGAAACCGTACTCTAAGCCGTACCCTAACCCTAACCCTAAGCCTAACCCTAACCCTAGGCTACCCTTGACTGCTTCTGCCTCCAATAGATTTCCTAAGCACTAGTGTTTTAAGGAACAGCTTAAAAAGAGAATCCTAATGTGATTTCTTTATAATGGGTGTGTTCCTTATCTTATCCTAGTGTCTAAACTCTTCTCCATGGCTGGACCCCCAAATCATATTCCTTTACGTGCTAAGGGGTATCTAGAGAGTGGGATAGGTTTAATAACTACCCTAACCCTAACGCGTACCCTAACCCTAACCCCTACCCTAACCCTAACACGTACCCTAATCCTAACCCCTACCCTAAACCGAGCCCTAACCCTAACACTAACCCTAACCCTAACCCTAACCCATACCCTATGCCGTACCCGAACCCCTCCCCGAACCCGTACCCTAAGCCGTACCCTAACCCTAACCCTAAGCCTAACCCTAACCCTAGGCTACCCTTGACTGCTTCTGCCTCCAATAGATTTCCTAAGCACTAGTGTTTTAAGGAACAGCTTAAAAAGAGAATCCTAATGTGATTTCTTTATAATGGGTGTGTTCCTTATCTTATCCTAGTGTCTAAAGTCTTCTCCATGGCTGGACCCCCAAATCATATTCCTTTACGTGCTAAGGGGTATCTAGAGAGTGGGATAGGTTTAATAACTACCCTAAAACTAACGCGTACCCTAACCCTAACCCCTAACCTAACCCTAACGTGTACCCTAACCCTAACCCCTACCCGAACCCTAACACGTACCCTAATCCTAACCCGTACCCTAAACCGAGCCCTAACCCTAACACTAACCCTAACCCTAACCCTAACCCATACCCTACGCCGTACCCGAACCCCTCCCCGAACCCGTACCCTAAACCGTACCCTAACCCTAACCCTAAGCCTAACCCTAACCCTAGGCTACCCTTGACTGCTTCTGCCTCCAATAGATTTCCTAAGCACTAGTGTTTTAAGGAACAGCTTAAAAAGAGAATCCTAATGTGATTTCTTTATAATGGGTGTGTTCCTTATCTTATCCTAGTGTATTAACTCTTCTCCATGGCTGGACCCGCAAATAATATTCCTGTACGTGCTAAGGGGTATCTAGAGAGTGGGATAGGTTTAATAACTACCCTAACCCTAACGCATACCCTAACCCTAACCCCTACCCTAACCCTAACACGTACCCTAATCCTAACCCGTACCCTAAACCGAGCCGTAACCCTAAAACTAACCCTAACCCTAACCCTAACCCATACCCTACGCCGTACCCGAACCCCTCCCCGAACCCGTACCCTAAGCCGTAACCTAACCCAAACCCTAAGCCTAACCCAAACCCTAGGCTACCCTTCACTGCTTCTGCCTCCAATAGATTTCCTAAGCACTAGTGTTTTAAGGAATAGTTTAAAAAGAGAATCCTAATGTGATTTCTTTATAATGGGTGTGTTCCTTATCTTATCCTAGTGTCTAAACTCTTCTCCATGGCTGGAACCCCAAATAATATTCCTTTACGTGCTAAGGGGTATCTAGAGAGTGGGATAGGTTTAATAACTACCCTAACCCTAACGTGTACCCTAACCCTAACCCCTACCCTAACCCTAACACGTACCCTAATACTAACCCGTACCCGAAACCGAGCCCTAACCCTAACACTAACCCTAACCCTAACCCTAACCCATACCCTACGCCGTACCCGAGCCCCTCCCCGAACCCGTACTCTATGCCGTACCCTAACTCTAACCCTAAGCCTAACCCTAACCCTAGGCTACCCTTGACTGTTTCTCCCTCCAATAGATTTCCTAAGCACTAGTGTTTTAAGGAACAGCTTAAAAAGTGAATCCTAATGTGATTTCTTTATAATGGGTGTGTTCCTTATCTTATCCTAGTGTCTAAACTCTTCTCCATGGCTGGACCCCCAAATAATATTCCTTTACGTGCTAAGGGGTATCTAGAGAGTGGGATAGGTTTAATAACTACCCTAACCCTAACGCGTACCCTAACCGTAACGCGTACCCTAACCCTAACACGTACCCTAATCCTATCCCGTACCCTAAACCGAGCCCTAACCCTAACACTAACCCTAACCCTAACACATACCCTACGCCGTACCCGAGCCCCTCCCCGAACCCGTTCCCTATGCCGTACCCTAACCCTAACCCTAAGCCTAACCCTCACTCTAGGCTACCCTTGACTACTTCTGCCTCCAGTAGATTTCCTAAGCACTGGTGTTTTAAGGAACAGCTTAAAAAGAGAATCCTAATGTGATTTCTTTATAATGGGTGTGTTCCTTATCTTATCCTAGTGTCTAAACTCTTCTCCATGGCTGGACACCCAAATAATATTCCTTTACGTGCTAAGGGGTATCTAGAGAGTGGGATAGGTTTAATAACTACCCTAACCCTAACGCGTACCCTAACCCTAACCCCTACCCTAACCCTAACACGTACCCTAATCCTAACCCGTACCCTAAACCGAGCCCTAACCCTAACACTAACCCTAACCCTAACCCTAACCCTAACCCATACCCTACGCCGTACCCGAACCCCTCCCCGAACCCGTACCCTAAGCCGTCCCCTAACCCTAACCCTAAGCCTAACCCAAACCCTAGGCTACCCTTGACTGCTTCTGCCTCCAATAGATTTCCTAAGCACTACTGTTTTAAGGAACAGCTTAAAAAGAGAATCCTAATGTGATTTCTTTATAATGGGTGTGTTCCTTATCTTATCCTAGTGTCTAAACTCTTCTCCATGGCTGGACCCCCAAATAATATTCCTTTACGAGCTAAGGGGTATCTAGAGAGTGGGATAGGTTTAATAACTACCCTAACCCTAACGCGTACCCTAACCCTAACCCCTAACCTAAACCTAACACGTACCCTAATCCTAACCCGTACCCTAAAACGAGCCCTAACCCTAACACTAACCCTAACCCTAACCCATACCCTACGCCGTACCCGAACCCTTCCCCGAAACCGTACTCTAAGCCGTACCCTAACCCTAACCCTAAGCCTAACCCTAACCCTAGGCTACCCTTGACTGCTTCTGCCTCCAATAGATTTCCTAAGCACTAGTGTTTTAAGGAACAGCTTAAAAAGAGAATCCTAATGTGATTTCTTTATAATGGGTGTGTTCCTTATCTTATCCTAGTGTCGAAACTCTTCTCCATGGCTGGAACCCCAAATAATATTCCTTTACGTGCTAAGGGGTATCTAGAGAGTGGGATAGGTTTAATAACTACCCTAACCCTAACGCGTACCCTAACCCTAACCCCTACCCTAACCCTAACACATACCCTAATCCTAACCCGTACCCTAAACCGAGCCCTAACCCTAACACTAACCCTAACACTAACCCTAACCCTAACCCTAACCCATACCCTATGCCATACCCGAGCCCCTCCCCGAACCCATACCCTAAGCCGTCCCCTAACCCTAACCCTAAGCCTAACCCTAACCCTAGGCTACCCTTGACTGCTTCTGCCTCCAATAGATTTCCTAAGCACTAGTGTTTTAAGGAACAGCTTAAAAAGAGAATCCTAATGTGATTTCTTTATAATGGGTGTGTTCCTTATCTTATCCTAGTGTCTAAACTCTTCTCCATGGCTGGACCCCCAAATCATATTCCTTTACGTGCTAAGGGGTATCTAGAGAGTGGGATAGGTTTAATAACTACCCTAACCCTAACGCGTACCCTAACCCTAACCCCTACCCTAACCCTAACACGTACCCTAATCCTAACCCCTACCCTAAACCGAGCCCTAAACCTAACACTAACCCTAACCCTAACCCTAACCCATACCCTATGCCGTACCCGAACCCCTCCCCGAACCCGTACCCTAAGCCGTACCCTAACCCTAACCCTAAGCCTAACCCTAACCCTAGGCTACCCTTGACTGCTTCTGCCTCCAATAGATTTCCTAAGCACTAGTGTTTTAAGGAACAGCTTAAAAAGAGAATCCTAATGTGATTTCTTTATAATGGGTGTGTTCCTTATCTTATCCTAGTGTCTAAAGTCTTCTCCATGGCTGGACCCCCAAATCATATTCCTTTACGTGCTAAGGGGTATCTAGAGAGTGGGATAGGTTTAATAACTACCCTAAAACTAACACGTACCCTAACCCTAACCCCTATCCTAACCCTAACGCGTACCCTAACCCTAACCCGTACCCTAAACCGAGCCCTAACCGTAACACTAACCCTAACCCTAACCCTAACCCATACCCTCCGCCGTACCCGAACCCCTCCCCGAACCCGTACCCTATGTTGTACCCTAACCCTAACCCCTAACCTAACCCTAACGCGTACCCTAACCCCTACCCTAACCCTAACACGTACCCTAAACCTAACCCGTACCCTAAACCGAGCCCTAACCCTAACCCTAACCCTAACCCTAACCCTAACCCATACCCTCCGCCGTACCCGAACCCCTCCCCGAACCCATACCCTATGCCGTACCCTAACCCTAACCCTAAGCCTAACCCTAACCCTAGGCTACCCTTGACTGCTTCTGCCTCCAATAGATTTCCTAAGCAGTAGTGTTTTAAGGAACAGCTTAAAAAGAGAATCCTAATGTGATTTCTTTATAATGGGTGTGTTCCTTATCTTATCCTAGTGTCTAAACTCTTCTCCATGGCTGGACCCCCAAATCATATTCCTTTACGTGCTAAGGGGTATCTAGAGAGTGGGATAGGTTTAATAACTACCCTAACCCTAACGCGTACCCTAACCCTAACCCCTACCCTAACCCTAACACGTACCCTAATCCTAACCCCTACCCTAAACCGAGCCCTAACCCTAACACTAACCCTAACCCTAACCCTAATCCATACCCTATGCCGTACCCGAACCCCTCCCCGAACCCGTACCCTAAGCCGTACCCTAACCCTTACCCTAAGCCTAACCTTAACCCTAGGCTACCCTTGACTGCTTCTGCCTCCAATAGATTTCCTAAGCACTAGTGTTGTAAGGAACAGCTTAAAAAGAGAATCCTAATGTGATTTCTTTATAATGGGTGTGTTCCTTATCTTATCCTAGTGTCTAAAGTCTTCTCCATGGCTGGACCCCCAAATCATATTCCTTTACGTGCTAAGGGGTATCTAGAGAGTGGGATAGGTTTAATAACTACCCTAAAACTAACGCGTACCCTAACCCTAACCCCTAACCTAACCCTAACGTGTACCCTAACCCTAACCCCTACCCGAACCCTAACACGTACCCTAATCCTAACCCGTACCCTAAAGCGAGCCCTAACCCTAACACTAACCCTAACCCTAACCCTAACCCATACCCTACGCCGTACCCGAACCCCTCCCCGAACCCGTACCCTAAACCGTACCCTAACTCTAACCCTAAGCCTAACCCTAACCCTAGGCTACCCTTGACTGCTTCTGCCTCCAATAGATTTCCTAAGCACTAGTGTTTTAAGGAACAGCTTAAAAAGAGAATCCTAATGTGATTTCTTTATAATGGGTGTGTTCCTTATCTTATCCTAGTGTATTAACTCTTCTCCATGGCTGGACCCGCAAATAATATTCCTGTACGTGCTAAGGGGTATCTAGAGAGTGGGATAGGTTTAATAACTACCCTAACCCTAACGCATACCCTAACCCTAACCCCTACCCTAACCCTAACACGTACCCTAATCCTAACCAGTACCCTAAACCGAGCCGTAACCCTAAAACTAACCCTAACCCTAACCCTAACCCATACCCTACGCCGTACCCGAACCCCTCCCCGAACCCGTACCCTAAGCCGTAACCTAACCCAAACCCTAAGCCTAACCCAAACCCTAGGCTACCCTTGACTGCTTCTGCCTCCAATAGATTTCCTAAGCACTAGTGTTTTAAGGAATAGTTTAAAAAGAGAATCCTAATGTGATTTCTTTATAATGGGTGTGTTCCTTATCTTATCCTAGTGTCTAAACTCTTCTCCATGGCTGGAACCCCAAATAATATTCCTTTACGTGCTAAGGGGTATCTAGAGAGTGGGATAGGTTTAATAACTACCCTAACCCTAACGTGTACCCTAACCCTAACCCCTACCCTAACCCTAACACGTACCCTAATACTAACCCGTACCCTAAACCGAGCCCTAACCCTAACACTAACCCTAACCCTAACCCTAACCCATACCCTACGCCGTACCCGAGCCCCTCCCCGAACCCGTACTCTATGCCGTACCCTAACTCTAACCCTAAGCCTAACCCTAACCCTAGGCTACCCTTGACTGTTTCTCCCTCCAGTAGATTTCCTAAGCACTAGTGTTTTAAGGAACAGCTTAAAAAGTGAATCCTAATGTGATTTCTTTATAATGGGTGTGTTCCTTATCTTATCCTAGTGTCTAAACTCTTCTCCATGGCTGGACCCCCAAATAATATTCCTTTACGTGCTAAGGGGTATCTAGAGAGTGGGATAGGTTTAATAACTACCCTAACCCTAACGCGTACCCTAACCGTAATGCGTACCCTAACCCTAACACGTACCCTAATCCTATCCCGTACCCTAAACCGAGCCCTAACCCTAACACTAACCCTAACCCTAACACATACCCTACGCCGTACCCGAGCCCCTCCCCGAACCCGTTTCCTATGCCGTACCCTAACCCTAACCCTAAGCCTAACCCTCACTCTAGGCTACCCTTGACTACTTCTGCCTCCAGTAGATTTCCTAAGCACTGGTGTTTTAAGGAACAGCTTAAAAAGAGAATCCTAATGTGATTTCTTTATAATGGGTGTGTTCCTTATCTTATCCTAGTGTCTAAACTCTTCTCCATGGCTGGACACCCAAATAATATTCCTTTACGTGCTAAGGGGTATCTAGAGAGTGGGATAGGTTTAATAACTACCCTAAAACTAACGCGTACCCTAACCCTAACCCCTACCCTAACCCTAACACGTACCCTAATCCTAACCCGTACCCTAAACCGAGCCCTAACCCTAACACTAACCCTAACCCTAACCCTAACCCATACCCTACGCCGTACCCGAACCCCTCCCCGAACCCGTACCCTAAGCCGTCCCCTAAACCTAACCCTAAGCCTAACCCTAACCCTAGGCTACCCTTGACTGCTTCTGCCTCCAATAGATTTCCTAAGCACTACTGTTTTAAGGAACAGCTTAAAAAGAGAATCCTAATGTGATTTCTTTATAATGGGTGTGTTCCTTATCTTATCCTAGTGTCTAATCTCTTCTCCATGGCTGGACACCCAAATAATATTCCTTTACGAGCTAAGGGGTATCTAGAGAGTGGGATAGGTTTAATAACTACCCTAACCCTAACGCGTACCCTAACCCTAACCCCTAACCTAAACCTAACACGTACCCTAATCCTAACCCGTACCCTAAAACGAGCCCTAACCATAAAACTAACCGTAACCCTAACCCATACCCTACGCCGTACCCGAACCCTTCCCCGAAACCGTACTCTAAGCCGTACCCTAACCCTAACCCTAAGCCTAACCCTAACCCTAGGCTACCCTTGACTGCTTCTGCCTCCAATAGATTTCCTAAGCACTAGTGTTTTAAGGAACAGCTTAAAAAGAGAATCCTAATGTGATTTCTTTATAATGGGTGTGTTCCTTATCTTATCCTAGTGTCGAAACTCTTCTCCATGGCTGTAACCCCAAATAATATTCCTTTACGTGCTAAGGGGTATCTAGAGAGTGGGATAGGTTTAATAACTACCCTAACCCTAACGCATACCCTAACCCTAACCCCTACCCTAACCCTAACACATACCCTAATCCTAACCCGTACCCTAAACCGAGCCCTAACCCTAACACTAACCCTAACACTAACCCTAACCCTAACCCTAACCCATACCCTATGCCATACCCGAGCCCCTCCCCGAACCCATACCCTAAGCAGTCCCCTAACCCTAACCCTAAGCCTAACCCTAACCCTAGGCTACCCTTGACTGCTTCTGCCTCCAATAGATTTCCTAAGCACTAGTGTTTTAAGGAACAGCTTAAAAAGAGAATCCTAATGTGATTTCTTTATAATGGGTGTGTTCCTTATCTTATCCTAGTGTCTAAACTCTTCTCCATGGCTGGACCCCCAAATCATATTCCTTTACGTGCTAAGGGGAATCTAGAGATTGGGATAGGTTTAATAACTACCCTAACCCTAACGCGTACCCTAACCCTAACCCCTACCTAACCCTAACGCCTACCCTAATCCTAACCCGTACCCTACACCGAGCCCTAACCCTAACACTAACCCTAACCCTAACCCTAACCCATACCCTACGCCGTACCCGAACCCCTCCCCGAACCCGTGCCCTATGCCGTCCCCTAACCCTAACCCTAACCCTAGGCTACCCTTGACTGCTTCTGCCTCCAATAGATTTCCTAAGCACTAGTGTTTTAAGGAACAGCTTAAAAAGAGAATCCTAATGTGATTTCTTTATAATGGGTGTGTTCCTTATCTTATCCTAGTGTCTAAACTCTTCTCCATGGCTGGACACCCAAATAATATTCCTTTACGAGGTAAGGGGTATCTAGAGAGTGGGATAGGTTTAATAATTACCCTAACCCTAACGCGTACCCTAACTCTAGCCCCTACCCTAACCCTAACCCACCCTAATACTAACCCGTACCCTAAACCGAGCCCTAACCCTAACACTAACCCTAACCCTAACCCTAACCCATACCCTACGCCGTACCCGAACCCCTCCCCGAACCCGTACCCTAAGCCGTACCCTAACCCTAACCCTAAGCCTAACCCTAACCCTAGGCTACCCTTGACTGCTTCTGCCTCCAATAGATTTCCTAAGCACTAGTGTTTTAAGGAACAGCTTAAAAAGAGAATCCTAATGTGATTTCTTTATAATGGGTGTGTTCCTTATCTTATCCTACTGTCTAAACTCTTCTCCATGGCTGGACCCCCAAATAATATTCCTTTACGAGCTAAGGGGTATCTAGACAGTGGGATAGGTTTAATAACTACCCTAACCCTAACGCGTACCCTAACCCTAACCCCTAACCTAAACCTAACACGTACCCTAATCCTATCCCGTACCCTAAAACGAGCCCTAACCCTAAAACTAACCCTAACCCTAACCCTAACCCATACCCTACGCCGTACCCGAACCCTTCCCCGAAACCGTACCCTAAGCCGTACCCTAACCCTAACCCTAAGCCTAACCCTAACCCTAGGCTACCCTTGACTGCTTCTGCCTCCAATAGATTTCCTAAGCACTAGTGTTTTAAGGAACAGCTTAAAAAGAGAATCCTAATGTGATTTCTTTATAATGGGTGTGTTCCTTATCTTATCCTAGTGTGTAAACTCTTCTCCATGGCTGGAACCCCAAATAATATTCCTTTACGTGCTAAGGGGTATCTAGAGAGTGGGATAGGTTTAATAACTACCCTAACCCTAACGTGTACCCTAACCCTAACCCCTACCCTAACCCTAACACGTACCCTAATCCTAACCAGTACCCTAAACCGAGCCGTAACCCTAAAACTAACCCTAACCCTAACCCTAACCCATACCCTACGCCGTACCCGAACCCCTCCCCGAACCCGTACCCTAAGCCGTAACCTAACCCAAACCCTAAGCCTAACCCAAACCCTAGGCTACCCTTGACTGCTTCTGCCTCCAATAGATTTCCTAAGCACTAGTGTTTTAAGGAATAGTTTAAAAAGAGAATCCTAATGTGATTTCTTTATAATGGGTGTGTTCCTTATCTTATCCTAGTGTCTAAACTCTTCTCCATGGCTGGAACCCCAAATAATATTCCTTTACGTGCTAAGGGGTATCTAGAGAGTGGGATAGGTTTAATAACTACCCTAACCCTAACGTGTACCCTAACCCTAACCCCTACCCTAACCCTAACACGTACCCTAATACTAACCCGTACCCTAAACCGAGCCCTAACCCTAACACTAACCCTAACCCTAACCCTAACCCATACCCTACGCCGTACCCGAGCCCCTCCCCGAACCCGTACTCTATGCCGTACCCTAACTCTAACCCTAAGCCTAACCCTAACCCTAGGCTACCCTTGACTGTTTCTCCCTCCAGTAGATTTCCTAAGCACTAGTGTTTTAAGGAACAGCTTAAAAAGTGAATCCTAATGTGATTTCTTTATAATGGGTGTGTTCCTTATCTTATCCTAGTGTCTAAACTCTTCTCCATGGCTGGACCCCCAAATAATATTCCTTTACGTGCTAAGGGGTATCTAGAGAGTGGGATAGGTTTAATAACTACCCTAACCCTAACGCGTACCCTAACCGTAACGCGTACCCTAACCCTAACACGTACCCTAATCCTATCCCGTACCCTAAACCGAGCCCTAACCCTAACACTAACCCTAACCCTAACACATACCCTACGCCGTACCCGAGCCCCTCCCCGAACCCGTTCCCTATGCCGTACCCTAACCCTAACCCTAACCCTAACCCTAAACCGAGCCCTAACCCTAACACTAACCCTAACCCTAACCCTAACCCTAACCCATACCCTACGCCGTACCCGAACCCCTCCCCGAACCCGTACCCTAAGCCGTCCCCTAACCCTAACCCTAAGCCTAACCCTAACCCTAGGCTACCCTTGACTGCTTCTGCCTCCAATAGATTTCCTAAGCACTACTGTTTTAAGGAACAGCTTAAAAAGAGAATCCTAATGTGATTTCTTTATAATGGGTGTGTTCCTTATCTTATCCTAGTGTCTAATCTCTTCTCCATGGCTGGACACCCAAATAATATTCCTTTACGAGCTAAGGGGTATCTAGAGAGTGGGATAGGTTTAATAACTACCCTAACCCTAACGCGTACCCTAACCCTAACCCCTAACCTAAACCTAACACGTACCCTAATCCTAACCCGTACCCTAAAACGAGCCCTAACCATAAAACTAACCGTAACCCTAACCCATACCCTACGCCGTACCCGAACCCTTCCCCGAAACCGTACTCTAAGCCGTACCCTAACCCTAACCCTAAGCCTAACCCTAACCCTAGGCTACCCTTGACTGCTTCTGCCTCCAATAGATTTCCTAAGCACTAGTGTTTTAAGGAACAGCTTAAAAAGAGAATCCTAATGTGATTTCTTTATAATGGGTGTGTTCCTTATCTTATCCTAGTGTCTAAACTCTTCTCCATGGCTGGACCCCCAAATCATATTCCTTTACGTGCTAAGGGGAATCTAGAGATTGGGATAGGTTTAATAACTACCCTAACCCTAACGCGTACCCTAACCCTAACCCCTACCTAACCCTAACGCCTACCCTAATCCTAACCCGTACCCTACACCGAGCCCTAACCCTAACACTAACCCTAACCCTAACCCTAACCCATACCCTACGCCGTACCCGAACCCCTCCCCGAACCCGTGCCCTATGCCGTCCCCTAACCCTAACCCTAAGCCTAACCCTCACTCTAGGCTACCCTTGACTACTTCTGCCTCCAGTAGATTTCCTAAGCACTGGTGTTTTAAGGAACAGCTTAAAAAGAGAATCCTAATGTGATTTCTTTATAATGGGTGTGTTCCTTATCTTATCCTAGTGTCTAAACTCTTCTCCATGGCTGGACACCCAAATAATATTCCTTTACGTGCTAAGGGGTATCTAGAGAGTGGGATAGGTTTAATAACTACCCTAACCCTAACGCGTACCCTAACCCTAACCCCTACCCTAACCCTAACACGTACCCTAATCCTAACCCGTACCCTAAACCGAGCCCTAACCCTAACACTAACCCTAACCCTAACCCTAACCCTAACCCATACCCTACGCCGTACCCGAACCCCTCCCCGAACCCGTACCCTAAGCCGTCCCCTAACCCTAACCCTAAGCCTAACCCAAACCCTAGGCTACCCTTGACTGCTTCTGCCTCCAATAGATTTCCTAAGCACTACTGTTTTAAGGAACAGCTTAAAAAGAGAATCCTAATGTGATTTCTTTATAATGGGTGTGTTCCTTATCTTATCCTAGTGTCTAAACTCTTCTCCATGGCTGGACACCCAAATAATATTCCTTTACGAGCTAAGGGGTATCTAGAGAGTGGGATAGGTTTAATAACTACCCTAACCCTAACGCGTACCCTAACCCTAACCCCTAACCTAAACCTAACACATACCCTAATCCTAACCCGTACCCTAAAACGAGCCCTAACCCTAACACTAACCCTAACCCTAACCCATACCCTACGCCGTACCCGAACCCTTCCCCGAAACCGTACTCTAAGCCGTACCCTAACCCTAACCCTAAGCCTAACCCTAACCCTAGGCTACCCTTGACTGCTTCTGCCTCCAATAGATTTCCTAAGCACTAGTGTTTTAAGGAACAGCTTAAAAAGAGAATCCTAATGTGATTTCTTTATAATGGGTGTGTTCCTCATCTTATCCCAGTGTATTAACTCTTCTCCATGGCTGGACCCGCAAATAATATTCCTGTACGTGCTAAGGGGTATCTAGAGAGTGGGATAGGTTTAATAACTACCCTAACCCTAACGCATACCCTAACCCTAACCCCTACCCTAACCCTAACACGTACCCTAATCCTAACCCGTACCCTAAACCGAGCCGTAACCCTAAAACTAACCCTAACCCTAACCCTAACCCATACCCTACGTCGTACCCGAACCCCTCCCCGAACCCTTACCCTAAGCCGTAACCTAACCCAAACCCTAAGCCTCACCCAAACCCTAGGCTACCCTTGACTGCTTCTGCCTCCAATAGATTTCCTAAGCACTAGTGTTTTAAGGAATAGTTTAAAAAGAGAATCCTAATGTGATTTCTTTATAATGGGTGTGTTCCTTATCTTATCCTAGTGTCTAAACTCTTCTCCATGGCTGGAACCCCAAATAATATTCCTTTACGTGCTAAGGGGTATCTAGAGAGTGGGATAGGTTTAATAACTACCCTAACCCTAACGCGTACCCTAACCCTAACCCCTACCCTAACCCTAACACGTACCCTAATACTAACCCGTACCCTAAACCGAGCCCTAACCCTAACCCTAACCCTAACCCTAACCCATACCCTACGCCGTACCCGAGCCCCTCCCCGAACCCGTACTCTATGCCGTACCCTAACTCTAACCCTAAGCCTA
Source organism: Balaenoptera borealis (assembly GCF_965194805.1). NCBI lineage: Eukaryota > Metazoa > Chordata > Mammalia > Artiodactyla > Balaenopteridae > Balaenoptera > Balaenoptera borealis. The sequence goes on from NW_028123339.1 coordinate 140,149, forward strand.
ACCCTAACCCTAGGCTACCCTTGACTGTTTCTCCCTCCAATAGATTTCCTAAGCACTAGTGTTTTAAGGAACAGCTTAAAAAGTGAATTTCTAATGTGATTTCTTTATAATGGGTGTGTTCCTTATCTTATCCTAGTGTCTAAACTCTTCTCCATGGCTGGACCCCCAAATAATATTCCTTTACGTGCTAAGGGGTATCTAGAGAGTGGGATAGGTTTAATAACTACCCTAACCCTAACGCGTACCCTAACTGTAACGCGTACCCTAACCCTAACACGTACCCTAATCCTATCCCGTACCCTAAACCGAGCCCTAACCCTAACACTAACCCTAACCCTAACACATACCCTACGCCGTACCCGAACCCTTCCCCGAAACCGTACTCTAAGCCGTACCCTAACCCTAACCCTAAGCCTAACCCTAACCCTTGGCTACCCTTTACTGCTTCTGCCTCCAATAGATTTCCTAAGCACTAGTGTTTTAAGGAACAGCTTAAAAAGAGAATCCTAATGTGATTTCTTTATAATGGGTGTGTTCCTTATCTTATCCTAGTGTCTAAAGTCTTCTCCATGGCTGGACCCCCAAATCATATTCCTTTACGTGCTAAGGGGTATCTAGAGAGTGGGATAGGTTTAATAACTACCCTAAAACTAACGCGTACCCTAACCCTAACCCCTAACCTAAACCTAACATGTACCCTAACCCTAACCCTAACCCTAACCCTAACGCGTACCCTAACCCTAACACGTACCCTAATCCTAACCCGTACCGTAAACCGAGCCCTAACCCTAACACTAACCCTAACCCTAACCCTAACCCATACCCTACGCCGTACCCGAACCCCTCCCCGAACCCGTACCCTAAGCCGTACCCTAACCCTAACCCTAAGCCTAACCCTAACCCTAGGCTACCCTTGACTGCTTCTGCCTTCAATAGATTTCCTAAGCACTAGTGTTTTAAGGAACAGCTTAAAAAGAGAATCCTAATGTGATTTCTTTATAATGGGTGTGTTCCTTATCTTATCCTAGTGTCTAAACTCTTCTCCATGCCTGGACCCCCAAATCATATTCCTTTACGTGCTAAGTGGTATCTAGAGAGTGGGATACGTTTAATAAATACCCTAAACCTAACACGTACCCTAATCCTATCCCATACTCTAAACCTAGCCCTAACCCTAAAACTAACCCTAACCCTAACCCTAACCCGTACCCTACGCCGTACCCGAACCCGTACCCAAACCCGTACCCTAAGCCGTACCCTAACCCTAACCCTAACCCTAAACTACCCTTGACTGCTTCTGCCTCCAATAGATTTCCTAAGCACTAGTGTTTTAAGGAACAGCTTAAAAAGAGAATCCTAATGTGATTTCTTTATAATGGGTGTGTTCCTTATCTTATCCTAGTGTCTAAAGTCTTCTCCATGGCTGGACCCCCAAATCATATTCCTTTACGTGCTAAGGGGTATCTAGAGAGTGGGATAGGTTTAATAACTACCCTAAAACTAACGCGTACCCTAACCCTAACCCCTATCCTAACCCTAACGCGTACCCTAACCCTAACCCGTACCCTAAACCGAGCCCTAACCGTAACACTAACCCTAACCCTAACCCTAACCCATACCCTCCGCCGTACCCGAACCCCTCCCCGAACCCGTACCCTATGTTGTACCCTAACCCTAACCCCTAACCTAACCCTAACGCGTACCCTAACCCTAACCCCTACCCTAACCCTAACACGTACCCTAAACCTAACCCGTACCCTAAACCGAGCCCTAACCGTAACCCTAACCCTAACCCTAACCCTAACCCATACCCTCCGCCGTACCCGAACCCCTCCCCGAACCCATACCCTATGCCGTACCCTAACCCTAACCCTAAGCCTAACCCTAACCCTAGGCTACCCTTGACTGCTTCTGCCTCCAATAGATTTCCTAAGCACTAGTGTTTTAAGGAACAGCTTAAAAAGAGAATCCTAATGTGATTTCTTTATAATGGGTGTGTTCCTTATCTTATCCTAGTGTCTAAACTCTTCTCCATGGCTGGACCCCCAAATAATATTCCTTTACGTGCTAAGGGGTATCTAGAGAGTGGGATAGGTTTAATAACTACCCTAACCCTAACGCGTACCCTAACCGTAACGCGTACCCTAACCCTAACACGTACCCTAATCCTATCCCGTACCCTAAACCGAGCCCTAACCCTAACACTAACCCTAACCCTAACACATACCCTACGCCGTACCCGAGCCCCTCCCCGAACCCGTTCCCTATGCCGTACCCTAACCCTAACCCTAAGCCTAACCCTCACTCTAGGCTACCCTTGACTACTTCTGCCTCCAGTAGATTTCCTAAGCACTGGTGTTTTAAGGAACAGCTTAAAAAGAGAATCCTAATGTGATTTCTTTATAATGGGTGTGTTCCTTATCTTATCCTAGTGTCTAAACTCTTCTCCATGGCTGGACACCCAAATAATATTCCTTTACGTGCTAAGGGGTATCTAGAGAGTGGGATAGGTTTAATAACTACCCTAACCCTAACGCGTACCCTAACCCTAACCCCTACCCTAACCCTAACACGTACCCTAATCCTAACCCGTACCCTAAACCGAGCCCTAACCCTAACACTAACCCTAACCCTAACCCTAACCCTAACCCATACCCTACGCCGTACCCGAACCCCTCCCCGAACCCGTACCCTAAGCCGTCCCCTAACCCTAACCCTAAGCCTAACCCAAACCCTAGGCTACCCTTGACTGCTTCTGCCTCCAATAGATTTCCTAAGCACTACTGTTTTAAGGAACAGCTTAAAAAGAGAATCCTAATGTGATTTCTTTATAATGGGTGTGTTCCTTATCTTATCCTAGTGTCTAAACTCTTCTCCATGGCTGGACACCCAAATAATATTCCTTTACGAGCTAAGGGGTATCTAGAGAGTGGGATAGGTTTAATAACTACCCTAACCCTAACGCGTACCCTAACCCTAACCCCTAACCTAAACCTAACACATACCCTAATCCTAACCCGTACCCTAAAACGAGCCCTAACCCTAACACTAACCCTAACCCTAACCCATACCCTACGCCGTACCCGAACCCTTCCCCGAAACCGTACTCTAAGCCGTACCCTAACCCTAACCCTAAGCCTAACCCTAACCCTAGGCTACCCTTGACTGCTTCTGCCTCCAATAGATTTCCTAAGCACTAGTGTTTTAAGGAACAGCTTAAAAAGAGAATCCTAATGTGATTTCTTTATAATGGGTGTGTTCCTCATCTTATCCCAGTGTATTAACTCTTCTCCATGGCTGGACCCGCAAATAATATTCCTGTACGTGCTAAGGGGTATCTAGAGAGTGGGATAGGTTTAATAACTACCCTAACCCTAACGCATACCCTAACCCTAACCCCTACCCTAACCCTAACACGTACCCTAATCCTAACCCGTACCCTAAACCGAGCCGTAACCCTAAAACTAACCCTAACCCTAACCCTAACCCATACCCTACGTCGTACCCGAACCCCTCCCCGAACCCTTACCCTAAGCCGTAACCTAACCCAAACCCTAAGCCTCACCCAAACCCTAGGCTACCCTTGACTGCTTCTGCCTCCAATAGATTTCCTAAGCACTAGTGTTTTAAGGAATAGTTTAAAAAGAGAATCCTAATGTGATTTCTTTATAATGGGTGTGTTCCTTATCTTATCCTAGTGTCTAAACTCTTCTCCATGGCTGGAACCCCAAATAATATTCCTTTACGTGCTAAGGGGTATCTAGAGAGTGGGATAGGTTTAATAACTACCCTAACCCTAACGCGTACCCTAACCCTAACCCCTACCCTAACCCTAACACGTACCCTAATACTAACCCGTACCCTAAACCGAGCCCTAACCCTAACCCTAACCCTAACCCTAACCCATACCCTACGCCGTACCCGAGCCCCTCCCCGAACCCGTACTCTATGCCGTACCCTAACTCTAACCCTAAGCCTAACCCTAACCCTAGGCTACCCTTGACTGTTTCTCCCTCCAATAGATTTCCTAAGCACTAGTGTTTTAAGGAACAGCTTAAAAAGTGAATCCTAATGTGATTTCTTTATAATGGGTGTGTTCCTTATCTTATCCTAGTGTCTAAACTCTTCTCCATGGCTGGACCCCCAAATAATATTCCTTTACGTGCTAAGGGGTATCTAGAGAGTGGGATAGGTTTAATAACTACCCTAACCCTAACGCGTACCCTAACTGTAACGCGTACCCTAACCCTAACACGTACCCTAATCCTATCCCGTACCCTAAACCGAGCCCTAACCCTAACACTAACCCTAACCCTAACACATACCCTACGCCGTACCCGAACCCTTCCCCGAAACCGTACTCTAAGCCGTACCCTAACCCTAACCCTAAGCCTAACCCTAACCCTTGGCTACCCTTTACTGCTTCTGCCTCCAATAGATTTCCTAAGCACTAGTGTTTTAAGGAACAGCTTAAAAAGAGAATCCTAATGTGATTTCTTTATAATGGGTGTGTTCCTTATCTTATCCTAGTGTCTAAAGTCTTCTCCATGGCTGGACCCCCAAATCATATTCCTTTACGTGCTAAGGGGTATCTAGAGAGTGGGATAGGTTTAATAACTACCCTAAAACTAACGCGTACCCTAACCCTAACCCCTAACCTAAACCTAACATGTACCCTAACCCTAACCCTAACCCTAACCCTAACGCGTACCCTAACCCTAACACGTACCCTAATCCTAACCCGTACCGTAAACCGAGCCCTAACCCTAACACTAACCCTAACCCTAACCCTAACCCATACCCTACGCCGTACCCGAACCCCTCCCCGAACCCGTACCCTAAGCCGTACCCTAACCCTAACCCTAAGCCTAACCCTAACCCTAGGCTACCCTTGACTGCTTCTGCCTTCAATAGATTTCCTAAGCACTAGTGTTTTAAGGAACAGCTTAAAAAGAGAATCCTAATGTGATTTCTTTATAATGGGTGTGTTCCTTATCTTATCCTAGTGTCTAAACTCTTCTCCATGCCTGGACCCCCAAATCATATTCCTTTACGTGCTAAGTGGTATCTAGAGAGTGGGATACGTTTAATAAATACCCTAAACCTAACACGTACCCTAATCCTATCCCATACTCTAAACCTAGCCCTAACCCTAAAACTAACCCTAACCCTAACCCTAACCCGTACCCTACGCCGTACCCGAACCCGTACCCAAACCCGTACCCTAAGCCGTACCCTAACCCTAACCCTAACCCTAAACTACCCTTGACTGCTTCTGCCTCCAATAGATTTCCTAAGCACTAGTGTTTTAAGGAACAGCTTAAAAAGAGAATCCTAATGTGATTTCTTTATAATGGGTGTGTTCCTTATCTTATCCTAGTGTCTAAAGTCTTCTCCATGGCTGGACCCCCAAATCATATTCCTTTACGTGCTAAGGGGTATCTAGAGAGTGGGATAGGTTTAATAACTACCCTAAAACTAACGCGTACCCTAACCCTAACCCCTATCCTAACCCTAACGCGTACCCTAACCCTAACCCGTACCCTAAACCGAGCCCTAACCGTAACACTAACCCTAACCCTAACCCTAACCCATACCCTCCGCCGTACCCGAACCCCTCCCCGAACCCGTACCCTATGTTGTACCCTAACCCTAACCCCTAACCTAACCCTAACGCGTACCCTAACCCTAACCCCTACCCTAACCCTAACACGTACCCTAAACCTAACCCGTACCCTAAACCGAGCCCTAACCGTAACCCTAACCCTAACCCTAACCCTAACCCATACCCTCCGCCGTACCCGAACCCCTCCCCGAACCCATACCCTATGCCGTACCCTAACCCTAACCCTAAGCCTAACCCTAACCCTAGGCTACCCTTGACTGCTTCTGCCTCCAATAGATTTCCTAAGCACTAGTGTTTTAAGGAACAGCTTAAAAAGAGAATCCTAATGTGATTTCTTTATAATGGGTGTGTTCCTTATCTTATCCTAGTGTCTAAACTCTTCTCCATGGCTGGACCCCCAAATAATATTCCTTTACGTGCTAAGGGGTATCTAGAGAGTGGGATAGGTTTAATAACTACCCTAACCCTAACGCGTACCCTAACCGTAACGCGTACCCTAACCCTAACACGTACCCTAATCCTATCCCGTACCCTAAACCGAGCCCTAACCCTAACACTAACCCTAACCCTAACACATACCCTACGCCGTACCCGAGCCCCTCCCCGAACCCGTTCCCTATGCCGTACCCTAACCCTAACCCTAAGCCTAACCCTCACTCTAGGCTACCCTTGACTACTTCTGCCTCCAGTAGATTTCCTAAGCACTGGTGTTTTAAGGAACAGCTTAAAAAGAGAATCCTAATGTGATTTCTTTATAATGGGTGTGTTCCTTATCTTATCCTAGTGTCTAAACTCTTCTCCATGGCTGGACACCCAAATAATATTCCTTTACGTGCTAAGGGGTATCTAGAGAGTGGGATAGGTTTAATAACTACCCTAACCCTAACGCGTACCCTAACCCTAACCCCTACCCTAACCCTAACACGTACCCTAATCCTAACCCGTACCCTAAACCGAGCCCTAACCCTAACACTAACCCTAACCCTAACCCTAACCCTAACCCATACCCTACGCCGTACCCGAACCCCTCCCCGAACCCGTACCCTAAGCCGTCCCCTAACCCTAACCCTAAGCCTAACCCAAACCCTAGGCTACCCTTGACTGCTTCTGCCTCCAATAGATTTCCTAAGCACTACTGTTTTAAGGAACAGCTTAAAAAGAGAATCCTAATGTGATTTCTTTATAATGGGTGTGTTCCTTATCTTATCCTAGTGTCTAAACTCTTCTCCATGGCTGGACACCCAAATAATATTCCTTTACGAGCTAAGGGGTATCTAGAGAGTGGGATAGGTTTAATAACTACCCTAACCCTAACGCGTACCCTAACCCTAACCCCTAACCTAAACCTAACACATACCCTAATCCTAACCCGTACCCTAAAACGAGCCCTAACCCTAACACTAACCCTAACCCTAACCCATACCCTACGCCGTACCCGAACCCTTCCCCGAAACCGTACTCTAAGCCGTACCCTAACCCTAACCCTAAGCCTAACCCTAACCCTAGGCTACCCTTGACTGCTTCTGCCTCCAATAGATTTCCTAAGCACTAGTGTTTTAAGGAACAGCTTAAAAAGAGAATCCTAATGTGATTTCTTTATAATGGGTGTGTTCCTTATCTTATCCTAGTGTCTAAACTCTTCTCCATGGCTGGACCCCCAAATCATATTCCTTTACGTGCTAAGGGGTATCTAGAGAGTGGGATAGGTTTAATAACTACCCTAACCCTAACGCGTACCCTAACCCTAACCCCTACCCTAACCCTAACACGTACCCTAATCCTAATCCCTACCCTAAACCGAGCCCTAACCCTAACACTAACCCTAACCCTAACCCTAACCCATACCCTATGCCGTACCCGAACCCCTCCCTGAACCCGTACCCTAAGCCGTACCCTAACCCTAACCCTAAGCCTAACCCTAACCCTAGGCTACCCTTGACTGCTTCTGCCTCCAATAGATTTCCTAAGCACTAGTGTTGTAAGGAACAGCTTAAAAAGAGAATCCTAATGTGATTTCTTTATAATGGGTGTGTTCCTTATCTTATCCTAGTGTCTAAAGTCTTCTCCATGGCTGGACCCCCAAATCATATTCCTTTACGTGCTAAGGGGTATCTAGAGAGTGGGATAGGTTTAATAACTACCCTAAAACTAACGCGTACCCCAACCCTAACCCCTAACCTAACCCTAACGTGTACCCTAACCCTAACCCCTACCCGAACCCTAACACGTACCCTAATCCTAACCCGTACCCTAAACCGAGCCCTAACCCTAACACTAACCCTAACCCTAACCCTAACCCATACCCTACGCCGTACCCGAACCCCTCCCCGAACCCGTACCCTAAACCGTACCCTAACCCTAACCCTAAGCCTAACCCTAACCCTAGGCTACCCTTGACTGCTTCTGCCTCCAATAGATTTCCTAAGCACTAGTGTTTTAAGGAACAGCTTAAAAAGAGAATCCTAATGTGATTTCTTTATAATGGGTGTGTTCCTTATCTTATCCTAGTGTCTAAACTCTTCTCCATTGCTGGACACCCAAATAATATTCCTTTACGTGCTAAGGGGTATCTAGAGAGTGGGATAGGTTTAATAACTACCCTAACCCTAACGCGTACCCTAAGCCTAACCCCTACCCTAACCCTAACACGTACCCTAATCCTAACCCGTACCCTAAACCGAGCCCTAACCCTAACCCTAACCCTAACCCTAACCCTAACCTCTAATCTAAACCTAACACGTACCCTAATCCTAACCCGTACCCTAAAACGAGCCCTAACCCTAAAACTAACCCTAACCCTAACCCATACCCTATGCCGTACCCGAACCCTTCCCCGAAACCGTACCCTAAGCCGTACCCTAACCCTAACCCTAAGCCTAACCCTAACCCTAGGCTACCCTTGACTGCTTCTGCCTCCAATAGATTTCCTAAGCACTAGTGTTTTAAGGAACAGCTTAAAAAGAGAATCCTAATGTGATTTCTTTATAATGGGTGTGTTCCTTATCTTATCCTAGTGTCTAAAGTCTTCTCCATGGCTGGACCCCCAAATCATATTCCTTTACGTGCTAAGGGGTATCTAGAGAGTGGGATAGGTTTAATAACTACCCTAAAACTAACCCGTACCCTAACCCTAACCCCTAACCTAACCCTAACGTGTACCCAAACCCTAACCCCTACCCTAACCCTAACACGTACCCTAATCCTAACCCGTACCCTAAACCGAGCCCTAACCCTGACACTAACCCTAACCCTAACCCTAACCCATACCCTATGCCGTACCCGATCCCCTCCCCGAACCCGTACCCTAAGCCGTCCCCTAACCCTAACCCTAAGCCTAACCCTAACCCTAGGCTACCCTTGACTGCTTCTGCCTCCAATAGATTTCCTAAGCACTAGTGTTTTAAGGAACAGCTTAAAAGGGAATCCTAATGTGATTTCTTTATAATGGGTGTGTTCCTTATCTTATCCTAGTGTCTAAAATCTTCTCCATGGCTGGACACCCAAATAATATTCCTTTACGAGCTAAGGGGTATCTAGAGAGTGGGATAGGTTTAATAACTACCCTAACCCTAAAGCGTACCCTAACCCTAACCCCTACCCGAACCCTAACACGTACCCTAATCCTAACCCGTACCCTAAACCGAGCCCTAACCCTAACACTAACCCTAACCCTAACCCTAACCCATACCCTACGCCGTACCCGAAACCCTCCCCGAACCCGTACCCTAAACCGTACCCTAACCCTAACCCTAAGCCTAACCCTAACCCTAGGCTACCCTTGACTGCTTCTGCCTCCAATAGATTTCCTAAGCACTAGTGTTTTAAGGAACAGCTTAAAAAGAGAATCCTAATGTGATTTCTTTATAATGGGTGTGTTCCTCATCTTATCCCAGTGTATTAACTCTTCTCCATGGCTGGACCCGCAAATAATATTCCTGTACGTGCTAAGGGGTATCTAGAGAGTGGGATAGGTTTAATAACTACCCTAACCCTAACGCATACCCTAACCCTAACCCCTACCCTAACCCTAACACGTACCCTAATCCTAACCCGTACCCTAAACCGAGCCGTAACCCTAAAACTAACCCTAACCCTAACCCTAACCCATACCCTACGTCGTACCCGAACCCCTCCCCGAACCCTTACCCTAAGCCGTAACCTAACCCAAACCCTAAGCCTCACCCAAACCCTAGGCTACCCTTGACTGCTTCTGCCTCCAATAGATTTCCTAAGCACTAGTGTTTTAAGGAATAGTTTAAAAAGAGAATCCTAATGTGATTACTTTATAATGGGTGTGTTCCTTATCTTATCCTAGTGTCTAAACTCTTCTCCATGGCTGGAACCCCAAATAATATTCCTTTACGTGCTAAGGGGTATCTAGAGAGTGGGATAGGTTTAATAACTACCCTAACCCTAACGCGTACCCTAACCCTAACCCCTACCCTAACCCTAACACGTACCCTAATACTAACCCGTACCCTAAACCGAGCCCTAACCCTAACCCTAACCCTAACCCTAACCCATACCCTACGCCGTACCCGAGCCCCTCCCCGAACCCGTACTCTATGCCGTACCCTAACTCTAACCCTAAGCCTAACCCTAACCCTAGGCTACCCTTGACTGTTTCTCCCTCCAATAGATTTCCTAAGCACTAGTGTTTTAAGGAACAGCTTAAAAAGTGAATCCTAATGTGATTTCTTTATAATGGGTGTGTTCCTTATCTTATCCTAGTGTCTAAACTCTTCTCCATGGCTGGACCCCCAAATAATATTCCTTTACGTGCTAAGGGGTATCTAGAGAGTGGGATAGGTTTAATAACTACCCTAACCCTAACGCGTACCCTAACCGTAACGCGTACCCTAACCCTAACACGTACCCTAATCCTATCCCGTACCCTAAACCGAGCCCTAACCCTAACACTAACCCTAACCCTAACACATACCCTACGCCGTACCCGAACCCTTCCCCGAAACCGTACTCTAAGCCGTACCCTAACCCTAACCCTAAGCCTAACCCTAACCCTTGGCTACCCTTGACTGCTTCTGCCTCCAATAGATTTCCTAAGCACTAGTGTTTTAAGGAACAGCTTAAAAAGAGAATCCTAATGTGATTTCTTTATAATGGGTGTGTTCCTTATCTTATCCTAGTGTCTAAAGTCTTCTCCATGGCTGGACCCCCAAATCATATTCCTTTACGTGCTAAGGGGTATCTAGAGAGTGGGATAGGTTTAATAACTACCCTAAAACTAACGCGTACCCTAACCCTAACCCCTAACCTAAACCTAACGTGTACCCTAACCCTAACCCTAACCCTAACCCTAACGAGTAACCTAACCCTAACACGTACCCTAATCCTAACCCGTACCGTAAACCGAGCCCTAACCCTAACACTAACCCTAACCCTAACCCTAACCCATACCCTACGCCGTACCCGAACCCCTCCCCGAACCCGTACCCTAAGCCGTACCCTAACCCTAACCCTAAGCCTAACCCTAACCCTAGGCTACCCTTGACTGCTTCTGCCTTCAATAGATTTCCTAAGCACTAGTGTTTTAAGGAACAGCTTAAAAAGAGAATCCTAATGTGATTTCTTTATAATGGGTGTGTTCCTTATCTTATCCTAGTGTCTAAACTCTTCTCCATGCCTGGACCCCCAAATCATATTCCTTTACGTGCTAAGTGGTATCTAGAGAGTGGGATACGTTTAATAAATACCCTAAACCTAACACGTACCCTAATCCTATCCCATACTCTAAACCTAGCCCTAACCCTAAAACTAACCCTAACCCTAACCCTAACGCGTACCCTAACCCTAACCCCTACCCTAACCCTAACCCCTACCCTAACCCTAACACGTACCCTAATACTAACCCGTACCCTAAACCGAGCCCTAACCCTAACCCTAACCCTAACCCTAACCCATACCCTACGCCGTACCCGAGCCCCTCCCCGAACCCGTACTCTATGCCGTACCCTAACTCTAACCCTAAGCCTAACCCTAACCCTAGGCTACCCTTGACTGTTTCTCCCTCCAATAGATTTCCTAAGCACTAGTGTTTTAAGGAACAGCTTAAAAAGTGAATCCTAATGTGATTTCTTTATAATGGGTGTGTTCCTTATCTTATCCTAGTGTCTAAACTCTTCTCCATGGCTGGACCCCCAAATAATATTCCTTTACGTGCTAAGGGGTATCTAGAGAGTGGGATAGGTTTAATAACTACCCTAACCCTAACGCGTACCCTAACTGTAACGCGTACCCTAACCCTAACACGTACCCTAATCCTATCCCGTACCCTAAACCGAGCCCTAACCCTAACACTAACCCTAACCCTAACACATACCCTACGCCGTACCCGAACCCTTCCCCGAAACCGTACTCTAAGCCGTACCCTAACCCTAACCCTAAGCCTAACCCTAACCCTTGGCTACCCTTTACTGCTTCTGCCTCCAATAGATTTCCTAAGCACTAGTGTTTTAAGGAACAGCTTAAAAAGAGAATCCTAATGTGATTTCTTTATAATGGGTGTGTTCCTTATCTTATCCTAGTGTCTAAAGTCTTCTCCATGGCTGGACCCCCAAATCATATTCCTTTACGTGCTAAGGGGTATCTAGAGAGTGGGATAGGTTTAATAACTACCCTAAAACTAACGCGTACCCTAACCCTAACCCCTAACCTAAACCTAACATGTACCCTAACCCTAACCCTAACCCTAACCCTAACGCGTACCCTAACCCTAACACGTACCCTAATCCTAACCCGTACCGTAAACCGAGCCCTAACCCTAACACTAACCCTAACCCTAACCCTAACCCATACCCTACGCCGTACCCGAACCCCTCCCCGAACCCGTACCCTAAGCCGTACCCTAACCCTAACCCTAAGCCTAACCCTAACCCTAGGCTACCCTTGACTGCTTCTGCCTTCAATAGATTTCCTAAGCACTAGTGTTTTAAGGAACAGCTTAAAAAGAGAATCCTAATGTGATTTCTTTATAATGGGTGTGTTCCTTATCTTATCCTAGTGTCTAAACTCTTCTCCATGCCTGGACCCCCAAATCATATTCCTTTACGTGCTAAGTGGTATCTAGAGAGTGGGATACGTTTAATAAATACCCTAAACCTAACACGTACCCTAATCCTATCCCATACTCTAAACCTAGCCCTAACCCTAAAACTAACCCTAACCCTAACCCTAACCCGTACCCTACGCCGTACCCGAACCCGTACCCAAACCCGTACCCTAAGCCGTACCCTAACCCTAACCCTAACCCTAAACTACCCTTGACTGCTTCTGCCTCCAATAGATTTCCTAAGCACTAGTGTTTTAAGGAACAGCTTAAAAAGAGAATCCTAATGTGATTTCTTTATAATGGGTGTGTTCCTTATCTTATCCTAGTGTCTAAAGTCTTCTCCATGGCTGGACCCCCAAATCATATTCCTTTACGTGCTAAGGGGTATCTAGAGAGTGGGATAGGTTTAATAACTACCCTAAAACTAACGCGTACCCTAACCCTAACCCCTATCCTAACCCTAACGCGTACCCTAACCCTAACCCGTACCCTAAACCGAGCCCTAACCGTAACACTAACCCTAACCCTAACCCTAACCCATACCCTCCGCCGTACCCGAACCCCTCCCCGAACCCGTACCCTATGTTGTACCCTAACCCTAACCCCTAACCTAACCCTAACGCGTACCCTAACCCTAACCCCTACCCTAACCCTAACACGTACCCTAAACCTAACCCGTACCCTAAACCGAGCCCTAACCGTAACCCTAACCCTAACCCTAACCCTAACCCATACCCTCCGCCGTACCCGAACCCCTCCCCGAACCCATACCCTATGCCGTACCCTAACCCTAACCCTAAGCCTAACCCTAACCCTAGGCTACCCTTGACTGCTTCTGCCTCCAATAGATTTCCTAAGCACTAGTGTTTTAAGGAACAGCTTAAAAAGAGAATCCTAATGTGATTTCTTTATAATGGGTGTGTTCCTTATCTTATCCTAGTGTCTAAACTCTTCTCCATGGCTGGACCCCCAAATAATATTCCTTTACGTGCTAAGGGGTATCTAGAGAGTGGGATAGGTTTAATAACTACCCTAACCCTAACGCGTACCCTAACCGTAACGCGTACCCTAACCCTAACACGTACCCTAATCCTATCCCGTACCCTAAACCGAGCCCTAACCCTAACACTAACCCTAACCCTAACACATACCCTACGCCGTACCCGAGCCCCTCCCCGAACCCGTTCCCTATGCCGTACCCTAACCCTAACCCTAAGCCTAACCCTCACTCTAGGCTACCCTTGACTACTTCTGCCTCCAGTAGATTTCCTAAGCACTGGTGTTTTAAGGAACAGCTTAAAAAGAGAATCCTAATGTGATTTCTTTATAATGGGTGTGTTCCTTATCTTATCCTAGTGTCTAAACTCTTCTCCATGGCTGGACACCCAAATAATATTCCTTTACGTGCTAAGGGGTATCTAGAGAGTGGGATAGGTTTAATAACTACCCTAACCCTAACGCGTACCCTAACCCTAACCCCTACCCTAACCCTAACACGTACCCTAATCCTAACCCGTACCCTAAACCGAGCCCTAACCCTAACACTAACCCTAACCCTAACCCTAACCCTAACCCATACCCTACGCCGTACCCGAACCCCTCCCCGAACCCGTACCCTAAGCCGTCCCCTAACCCTAACCCTAAGCCTAACCCAAACCCTAGGCTACCCTTGACTGCTTCTGCCTCCAATAGATTTCCTAAGCACTACTGTTTTAAGGAACAGCTTAAAAAGAGAATCCTAATGTGATTTCTTTATAATGGGTGTGTTCCTTATCTTATCCTAGTGTCTAAACTCTTCTCCATGGCTGGACACCCAAATAATATTCCTTTACGAGCTAAGGGGTATCTAGAGAGTGGGATAGGTTTAATAACTACCCTAACCCTAACGCGTACCCTAACCCTAACCCCTAACCTAAACCTAACACATACCCTAATCCTAACCCGTACCCTAAAACGAGCCCTAACCCTAACACTAACCCTAACCCTAACCCATACCCTACGCCGTACCCGAACCCTTCCCCGAAACCGTACTCTAAGCCGTACCCTAACCCTAACCCTAAGCCTAACCCTAACCCTAGGCTACCCTTGACTGCTTCTGCCTCCAATAGATTTCCTAAGCACTAGTGTTTTAAGGAACAGCTTAAAAAGAGAATCCTAATGTGATTTCTTTATAATGGGTGTGTTCCTTATCTTATCCTAGTGTCTAAACTCTTCTCCATGGCTGGACCCCCAAATCATATTCCTTTACGTGCTAAGGGGTATCTAGAGAGTGGGATAGGTTTAATAACTACCCTAACCCTAACGCGTACCCTAACCCTAACCCCTACCCTAACCCTAACACGTACCCTAATCCTAATCCCTACCCTAAACCGAGCCCTAACCCTAACACTAACCCTAACCCTAACCCTAACCCATACCCTATGCCGTACCCGAACCCCTCCCTGAACCCGTACCCTAAGCCGTACCCTAACCCTAACCCTAAGCCTAACCCTAACCCTAGGCTACCCTTGACTGCTTCTGCCTCCAATAGATTTCCTAAGCACTAGTGTTGTAAGGAACAGCTTAAAAAGAGAATCCTAATGTGATTTCTTTATAATGGGTGTGTTCCTTATCTTATCCTAGTGTCTAAAGTCTTCTCCATGGCTGGACCCCCAAATCATATTCCTTTACGTGCTAAGGGGTATCTAGAGAGTGGGATAGGTTTAATAACTACCCTAAAACTAACGCGTACCCCAACCCTAACCCCTAACCTAACCCTAACGTGTACCCTAACCCTAACCCCTACCCGAACCCTAACACGTACCCTAATCCTAACCCGTACCCTAAACCGAGCCCTAACCCTAACACTAACCCTAACCCTAACCCTAACCCATACCCTACGCCGTACCCGAACCCCTCCCCGAACCCGTACCCTAAACCGTACCCTAACCCTAACCCTAAGCCTAACCCTAACCCTAGGCTACCCTTGACTGCTTCTGCCTCCAATAGATTTCCTAAGCACTAGTGTTTTAAGGAACAGCTTAAAAAGAGAATCCTAATGTGATTTCTTTATAATGGGTGTGTTCCTTATCTTATCCTAGTGTCTAAACTCTTCTCCATTGCTGGACACCCAAATAATATTCCTTTACGTGCTAAGGGGTATCTAGAGAGTGGGATAGGTTTAATAACTACCCTAACCCTAACGCGTACCCTAAGCCTAACCCCTACCCTAACCCTAACACGTACCCTAATCCTAACCCGTACCCTAAACCGAGCCCTAACCCTAACCCTAACCCTAACCCTAACCCTAACCTCTAATCTAAACCTAACACGTACCCTAATCCTAACCCGTACCCTAAAACGAGCCCTAACCCTAAAACTAACCCTAACCCTAACCCATACCCTATGCCGTACCCGAACCCTTCCCCGAAACCGTACCCTAAGCCGTACCCTAACCCTAACCCTAAGCCTAACCCTAACCCTAGGCTACCCTTGACTGCTTCTGCCTCCAATAGATTTCCTAAGCACTAGTGTTTTAAGGAACAGCTGAAAAAGAGAATCCTAATGTGATTTCTTTATAATGGGTGTGTTCCTTATCTTATCCTAGTGTCTAAAGTCTTCTCCATGGCTGGACCCCCAAATCATATTCCTTTACGTGCTAAGGGGTATCTAGAGAGTGGGATAGGTTTAATAACTACCCTAAAACTAACCCGTACCCTAACCCTAACCCCTAACCTAACCCTAACGTGTACCCAAACCCTAACCCCTACCCTAACCCTAACACGTACCCTAATCCTAACCCGTACCCTAAACCGAGCCCTAACCCTGACACTAACCCTAACCCTAACCCTAACCCATACCCTATGCCGTACCCGATCCCCTCCCCGAACCCGTACCCTAAGCCGTCCCCTAACCCTAACCCTAAGCCTAACCCTAACCCTAGGCTACCCTTGACTGCTTCTGCCTCCAATAGATTTCCTAAGCACTAGTGTTTTAAGGAACAGCTTAAAAGGGAATCCTAATGTGATTTCTTTATAATGGGTGTGTTCCTTATCTTATCCTAGTGTCTAAAATCTTCTCCATGGCTGGACACCCAAATAATATTCCTTTACGAGCTAAGGGGTATCTAGAGAGTGGGATAGGTTTAATAACTACCCTAACCCTAAAGCGTACCCTAACCCTAACCCCTACCCGAACCCTAACACGTACCCTAATCCTAACCCGTACCCTAAACCGAGCCCTAACCCTAACACTAACCCTAACCCTAACCCTAACCCATACCCTACGCCGTACCCGAAACCCTCCCCGAACCCGTACCCTAAACCGTACCCTAACCCTAACCCTAAGCCTAACCCTAACCCTAGGCTACCCTTGACTGCTTCTGCCTCCAATAGATTTCCTAAGCACTAGTGTTTTAAGGAACAGCTTAAAAAGAGAATCCTAATGTGATTTCTTTATAATGGATGTGTTCCTCATCTTATCCCAGTGTATTAACTCTTCTCCATGGCTGGACCCGCAAATAATATTCCTGTACGTGCTAAGGGGTATCTAGAGAGTGGGATAGGTTTAATAACTACCCTAACCCTAACGCATACCCTAACCCTAACCCCTACCCTAACCCTAACACGTACCCTAATCCTAACCCGTACCCTAAACCGAGCCGTAACCCTAAAACTAACCCTAACCCTAACCCTAACCCATACCCTACGTCGTACCCGAACCCCTCCCCGAACCCTTACCCTAAGCCGTAACCTAACCCAAACCCTAAGCCTCACCCAAACCCTAGGCTACCCTTGACTGCTTCTGCCTCCAATAGATTTCCTAAGCACTAGTGTTTTAAGGAATAGTTTAAAAAGAGAATCCTAATGTGATTTCTTTATAATGGGTGTGTTCCTTATCTTATCCTAGTGTCTAAACTCTTCTCCATGGCTGGAACCCCAAATAATATTCCTTTACGTGCTAAGGGGTATCTAGAGAGTGGGATAGGTTTAATAACTACCCTAACCCTAACGCGTACCCTAACCCTAACCCCTACCCTAACCCTAACACGTACCCTAATACTAACCCGTACCCTAAACCGAGCCCTAACCCTAACCCTAACCCTAACCCTAACCCATACCCTACGCCGTACCCGAGCCCCTCCCCGAACCCGTACTCTATGCCGTACCCTAACTCTAACCCTAAGCCTAACCCTAACCCTAGGCTACCCTTGACTGTTTCTCCCTCCAATAGATTTCCTAAGCACTAGTGTTTTAAGGAACAGCTTAAAAAGTGAATCCTAATGTGATTTCTTTATAATGGGTGTGTTCCTTATCTTATCCTAGTGTCTAAACTCTTCTCCATGGCTGGACCCCCAAATAATATTCCTTTACGTGCTAAGGGGTATCTAGAGAGTGGGATAGGTTTAATAACTACCCTAACCCTAACGCGTACCCTAACCGTAACGCGTACCCTAACCCTAACACGTACCCTAATCCTATCCCGTACCCTAAACCGAGCCCTAACCCTAACACTAACCCTAACCCTAACACATACCCTACGCCGTACCCGAACCCTTCCCCGAAACCGTACTCTAAGCCGTACCCTAACCCTAACCCTAAGCCTAACCCTAACCCTTGGCTACCCTTGACTGCTTCTGCCTCCAATAGATTTCCTAAGCACTAGTGTTTTAAGGAACAGCTTAAAAAGAGAATCCTAATGTGATTTCTTTATAATGGGTGTGTTCCTTATCTTATCCTAGTGTCTAAAGTCTTCTCCATGGCTGGACCCCCAAATCATATTCCTTTACGTGCTAAGGGGTATCTAGAGAGTGGGATAGGTTTAATAACTACCCTAAAACTAACGCGTACCCTAACCCTAACCCCTAACCTAAACCTAACGTGTACCCTAACCCTAACCCTAACCCTAACCCTAACGAGTAACCTAACCCTAACACGTACCCTAATCCTAACCCGTACCGTAAACCGAGCCCTAACCCTAACACTAACCCTAACCCTAACCCTAACCCATACCCTACGCCGTACCCGAACCCCTCCCCGAACCCGTACCCTAAGCCGTACCCTAACCCTAACCCTAAGCCTAACCCTAACCCTAGGCTACCCTTGACTGCTTCTGCCTTCAATAGATTTCCTAAGCACTAGTGTTTTAAGGAACAGCTTAAAAAGAGAATCCTAATGTGATTTCTTTATAATGGGTGTGTTCCTTATCTTATCCTAGTGTCTAAACTCTTCTCCATGCCTGGACCCCCAAATCATATTCCTTTACGTGCTAAGTGGTATCTAGAGAGTGGGATACGTTTAATAAATACCCTAAACCTAACACGTACCCTAATCCTATCCCATACTCTAAACCTAGCCCTAACCCTAAAACTAACCCTAACCCTAACCCTAACCCGTACCCTACGCCGTACCCAAACCCGTACCCAAACCCGTACCCTAAGCCGTACCCTAACCCTAACCCTAACCCTAAACTACCCTTGACTGCTTCTGCCTCCAATAGATTTCCTAAGCACTAGTGTTTTAAGGAACAGCTTAAAAAGAGAATCCTAATGTGATTTCTTTATAATGGGTGTGTTCCTTATCTTATCCTAGTGTCTAAAGTCTTCTCCATGGCTGGACCCCCAAATCATATTCCTTTACGTGCTAAGGGGTATCTAGAGAGTGGGATAGGTTTAATAACTACCCTAAAACTAACGCGTACCCTAACCCTAACCCCTATCCTAACCCTAACGCGTACCCTAACCCGTACCCGTACCCTAAACCGAGCCCTAACCGTAACACTAACCCTAACCCTAACCCTAACCCATACCCTCCGCCGTACCCGAACCCCTCCCCGAACCCGTACCCTATGTTGTACCCTAACCCTAACCCCTAACCTAACCCTAACGCGTACCCTAACCCTAACCCCTACCCTAACCCTAACACGTACCCTAAACCTAACCCGTACCCTAAACCGAGCCCTAACCCTAACACTAACCCTAACCCTAACCCTAACCCATACCCTCCGCCGTACCCGAACCCCTCACCGAACCCGTACCCTATGCCGTACCCTAACCCTAACCCTAAGCCTAACCCTAACCCTAGGCTACCCTTGACTGCTTCTGCCTCCAATAGATTTCCTAAGCACTAGTGTTTTAAGGAACAGCTTAAAAAGAGAATCCTAATGTGATTTCTTTATAATGGGTGTGTTCCTTATCTTATCCTAGTGTCTAAACTCTTCTCCATGGCTGGACCCCCAAATCATATTCCTTTACGTGCTAAGGGGTATCTAGAGAGTGGGATAGGTTTAATAACTACCCTAACCCTAACGCGTACCCTAACCCTAACCCCTACCCTAACCCTAACACGTACCCTAATCCTAACCCCTACCCTAAACCGAGCCCTAACCCTAACACTAACCCTAACCCTAACCCTAACCCATACCCTATGCCGTACCCGAACCCCTCCCCGAACCCGTACCCTAAGCCGTACCCTAACCCTAACCCTAAGCCTAACCCTAACCCTAGGCTACCCTTGACTGCTTCTGCCTCCAATAGATTTCCTAAGCACTAGTGTTTTAAGGAACAGCTTAAAAAGAGAATCCTAATGTGATTTCTTTATAATGGGTGTGTTCCTTATCTTATCCTAGTGTCTAAAGTCTTCTCCATGGCTGGACCCCCAAATCATATTCCTTTACGTGCTAAGGGGTGTCTAGAGAGTGGGATAGGTTTAATAACTACCCTAAAACTAACACGTACCCTAAACCTAACCCCTATCCTAACCCTAACGCGTACCCTAACCCTAACCCGTACCCTAAACCGAGCCCTAACCGTAACACTAACCCTAACCCTAACCCTAACCCATACCCTCCGCCGTACCCGAACCCCTCCCCGAACCCGTACCCTATGTTGTACCCTAACCCTAACCCCTAACCTAACCCTAACGCGTACCCTAACCCTAACCCCTACCCTAACCCTAACACGTACCCTAAACCTAACCCGTACCCTAAACCGAGCCCTAACCCTAACCCTAACCCTAACCCTAACCCTAACCCTAACCCATACCCTCCGCCGTACCCGAACCCCTCCCCGAACCCATACCCTATGCCGTACCCTAACCCTAACCCTAAGCCTAACCCTAACCCTAGGCTACCCTTGACTGCTTCTGCCTCCAATAGATTTCCTAAGCACTAGTGTTTTAAGGAACAGCTTAAAAAGAGAATCCTAATGTGATTTCTTTATAATGGGTGTGTTCCTTATCTTATCCTAGTGTCTAAACTCTTCTCCATGGCTGGACCCCCAAATAATATTCCTTTACGTGCTAAGGGGTATCTAGAGAGTGGGATAGGTTTAATAACTACCCTAACCCTAACGCGTACCCTAACCGTAACGCGTACCCTAACCCTAACACGTACCCTAATCCTATCCCGTACCCTAAACCGAGCCCTAACCCTAACACTAACCCTAACCCTAACACATACCCTACGCCGTACCCGAGCCCCTCCCCGAACCCGTTCCCTATGCCGTACCCTAACCCTAACCCTAAGCCTAACCCTCACTCTAGGCTACCCTTGACTACTTCTGCCTCCAGTAGATTTCCTAAGCACTGGTGTTTTAAGGAACAGCTTAAAAAGAGAATCCTAATGTGATTTCTTTATAATGGGTGTGTTCCTTATCTTATCCTAGTGTCTAAACTCTTCTCCATGGCTGGACACCCAAATAATATTCCTTTACGTGCTAAGGGGTATCTAGAGAGTGGGATAGGTTTAATAACTACCCTAACCCTAACGCGTACCCTAACCCTAACCCCTACCCTAACCCTAACACGTACCCTAATCCTAACCCGTACCCTAAACCGAGCCCTAACCCTAACACTAACCCTAACCCTAACCCTAACCCATACCCTACGCCGTACCCGAACCCCTCCCCGAACCCGTACCCTAAGCCGTCCCCTAACCCTAACCCTAAGCCTAACCCTAACCCTAGGCTACCCTTGACTGCTTCTGCCTCCAATAGATTTCCTAAGCACTACTGTTTTAAGGAACAGCTTAAAAAGAGAATCCTAATGTGATTTCTTTATAATGGGTGTGTTCCTTATCTTATCCTAGTGTCTAAAGTCTTCTCCATGGCTGGACCCCCAAATCATATTCCTTTACGTGCTAAGGGGTATCTAGAGAGTGGGATAGGTTTAATAACTACCCTAAAACTAACGCGTACCCTAACCCTAACCCCTATCCTAACCCTAACGCGTACCCTAACCCGTACCCGTACCCTAAACCGAGCCCTAACCGTAACACTAACCCTAACCCTAACCCTAACCCATACCCTCCGCCGTACCCGAACCCCTCCCCGAACCCGTACCCTATGTTGTACCCTAACCCTAACCCCTAACCTAACCCTAACGCGTACCCTAACCCTAACCCCTACCCTAACCCTAACACGTACCCTAAACCTAACCCGTACCCTAAACCGAGCCCTAACCCTAACACTAACCCTAACCCTAACCCTAACCCATACCCTCCGCCGTACCCGAACCCCTCACCGAACCCGTACCCTATGCCGTACCCTAACCCTAACCCTAAGCCTAACCCTAACCCTAGGCTACCCTTGACTGCTTCTGCCTCCAATAGATTTCCTAAGCACTAGTGTTTTAAGGAACAGCTTAAAAAGAGAATCCTAATGTGATTTCTTTATAATGGGTGTGTTCCTTATCTTATCCTAGTGTCTAAACTCTTCTCCATGGCTGGACCCCCAAATCATATTCCTTTACGTGCTAAGGGGTATCTAGAGAGTGGGATAGGTTTAATAACTACCCTAACCCTAACGCGTACCCTAACCCTAACCCCTACCCTAACCCTAACACGTACCCTAATCCTAACCCCTACCCTAAACCGAGCCCTAACCCTAACACTAACCCTAACCCTAACCCTAACCCATACCCTATGCCGTACCCGAACCCCTCCCCGAACCCGTACCCTAAGCCGTACCCTAACCCTAACCCTAAGCCTAACCCTAACCCTAGGCTACCCTTGACTGCTTCTGCCTCCAATAGATTTCCTAAGCACTAGTGTTTTAAGGAACAGCTTAAAAAGAGAATCCTAATGTGATTTCTTTATAATGGGTGTGTTCCTTATCTTATCCTAGTGTCTAAAGTCTTCTCCATGGCTGGACCCCCAAATCATATTCCTTTACGTGCTAAGGGGTATCTAGAGAGTGGGATAGGTTTAATAACTACCCTAAAACTAACACGTACCCTAACCCTAACCCCTATCCTAACCCTAACGCGTACCCTAACCCTAACCCGTACCCTAAACCGAGCCCTAACCGTAACACTAACCCTAACCCTAACCCTAACCCATACCCTCCGCCGTACCCGAACCCCTCCCCGAACCCGTACCCTATGTTGTACCCTAACCCTAACCCCTAACCTAACCCTAACGCGTACCCTAACCCTAACCCCTACCCTAACCCTAACACGTACCCTAAACCTAACCCGTACCCTAAACCGAGCCGTAACCCTAACCCTAACCCTAACCCTAACCCTAACCCATACCCTCCGCCGTACCCGAACCCCTCCCCGAACCCATACCCTATGCCGTACCCTAACCCTAACCCTAAGCCTAACCCTAACCCTAGGCTACCCTTGACTGCTTCTGCCTCCAATAGATTTCCTAAGCACTAGTGTTTTAAGGAACAGCTTAAAAAGAGAATCCTAATGTGATTTCTTTATAATGGGTGTGTTCCTTATCTTATCCTAGTGTCTAAACTCTTCTCCATGGCTGGACCCCCAAATAATATTCCTTTACGTGCTAAGGGGTATCTAGAGAGTGGGATAGGTTTAATAACTACCCTAACCCTAACGCGTACCCTAACCGTAACGCGTACCCTAACCCTAACACGTACCCTAATCCTATCCCGTACCCTAAACCGAGCCCTAACCCTAACACTAACCCTAACCCTAACACATACCCTACGCCGTACCCGAGCCCCTCCCCGAACCCGTTCCCTATGCCGTACCCTAACCCTAACCCTAAGCCTAACCCTCACTCTAGGCTACCCTTGACTACTTCTGCCTCCAGTAGATTTCCTAAGCACTGGTGTTTTAAGGAACAGCTTAAAAAGAGAATCCTAATGTGATTTCTTTATAATGGGTGTGTTCCTTATCTTATCCTAGTGTCTAAACTCTTCTCCATGGCTGGACACCCAAATAATATTCCTTTACGTGCTAAGGGGTATCTAGAGAGTGGGATAGGTTTAATAACTACCCTAACCCTAACGCGTACCCTAACCCTAACCCCTACCCTAACCCTAACACGTACCCTAATCCTAACCCGTACCCTAAACCGAGCCCTAACCCTAACACTAACCCTAACCCTAACCCTAACCCTAACCCATACCCTACGCCGTACCCGAACCCCTCCCCGAACCCGTACCCTAAGCCGTCCCCTAACCCTAACCCTAAGCCTAACCCAAACCCTAGGCTACCCTTGACTGCTTCTGCCTCCAATAGATTTCCTAAGCACTACTGTTTTAAGGAACAGCTTAAAAAGAGAATCCTAATGTGATTTCTTTATAATGGGTGTGTTCCTTATCTTATCCTAGTGTCTAAACTCTTCTCCATGGCTGGACACCCAAATAATATTCCTTTACGAGCTAAGGGGTATCTAGAGAGTGGGATAGGTTTAATAACTACCCTAACCCTAACGCGTACCCTAACCCTAACCCCTAACCTAAACCTAACACGTACCCTAATCCTAACCCGTACCCTAAAACGAGCCCTAACCCTAACACTAACCCTAACCCTAACCCATACCCTACGCCGTACCTGAACCCTTCCCCGAAACCGTACTCTAAGCCGTACCCTAACCCTAACCCTAAGCCTAACCCTAACCCTAGGCTACCCTTGACTGCTTCTGCCTCCAATAGATTTCCTAAGCACTAGTGTTTTAAGGAACAGCTTAAAAAGAGAATCCTAATGTGATTTCTTTATAATGGGTGTGTTCCTTATCTTATCCTAGTGTCTAAACTCTTCTCCATGGCTGGACCCCCAAATCATATTCCTTTACGTGCTAAGGGGTATCTAGAGAGTGGGATAGGTTTAATAACTACCCTAACCCTAACGCGTACCCTAACCCTAACCCCTACCCTAACCCTAACACGTACCCTAATCCTAACCCCTACCCTAAACCGAGCCCTAACCCTAACACTAACCCTAACCCTAACCCTAACCCATACCCTATGCCGTACCCGAACCCCTCCCCGAACCCGTACCCTAAGCCGTACCCTAACCCTAACCCTAAGCCTAACCCTAACCCTAGGCTACCCTTGACTGCTTCTGCCTCCAATAGATTTCCTAAGCACTAGTGTTTTAAGGAACAGCTTAAAAAGAGAATCCTAATGTGATTTCTTTATAATGGGTGTGTTCCTTATCTTATCCTAGTGTCTAAAGTCTTCTCCATGGCTGGACCCCCAAATCATATTCCTTTACGTGCTAAGGGGTATCTAGAGAGTGGGATAGGTTTAATAACTACCCTAAAACTAACGCGTACCCTAACCCTAACCCCTAACCTAACCCTAACGTGTACCCTAACCCTAACCCCTACCCGAACCCTAACACGTACCCTAATCCTAACCCGTACCCTAAACCGAGCCCTAACCCTAACACTAACCCTAACCCTAACCCTAACCCATACCCTACGCCGTACCCGAACCCCTCCCCGAACCCGTACCCTAAACCGTACCCTAACCCTAACCCTAAGCCTAACCCTAACCCTAGGCTACCCTTGACTGCTTCTGCCTCCAATAGATTTCCTAAGCACTAGTGTTTTAAGGAACAGCTTAAAAAGAGAATCCTAATGTGATTTCTTTATAATGGGTGTGTTCCTTATCTTATCCTAGTGTATTAACTCTTCTCCATGGCTGGACCCGCAAATAATATTCCTGTACGTGCTAAGGGGTATCTAGAGAGTGGGATAGGTTTAATAACTACCCTAACCCTAACGCATACCCTAACCCTAACCCCTACCCTAACCCTAACACGTACCCTAATCCTAACCCGTACCCTAAACCGAGCCGTAACCCTAAAACTAACCCTAACCCTAACCCTAACCCATACCCTACGCCGTACCCGAACCCCTCCCCGAACCCGTACCCTAAGCCGTAACCTAAACCAAACCCTAAGCCTAACCCAAACCCTAGGCTACCCTTCACTGCTTCTGCCTCCAATAGATTTCCTAAGCACTAGTGTTTTAAGGAATAGTTTAAAAAGAGAATCCTAATGTGATTTCTTTATAATGGGTGTGTTCCTTATCTTATCCTAGTGTCTAAACTCTTCTCCATGGCTGGAACCCCAAATAATATTCCTTTACGTGCTAAGGGGTATCTAGAGAGTGGGATAGGTTTAATAACTACCCTAACCCTAACGTGTACCCTAACCCTAACCCCTACCCTAACCCTAACACGTACCCTAATACTAACCCGTACCCGAAACCGAGCCCTAACCCTAACACTAACCCTAACCCTAACCCTAACCCATACCCTACGCCGTACCCGAGCCCCTCCCCGAACCCGTACTCTATGCCGTACCCTAACTCTAACCCTAAGCCTAACCCTAACCCTAGGCTACCCTTGACTGTTTCTCCCTCCAATAGATTTCCTAAGCACTAGTGTTTTAAGGAACAGCTTAAAAAGTGAATCCTAATGTGATTTCTTTATAATGGGTGTGTTCCTTATCTTATCCTAGTGTCTAAACTCTTCTCCATGGCTGGACCCCCAAATAATATTCCTTTACGTGCTAAGGGGTATCTAGAGAGTGGGATAGGTTTAATAACTACCCTAACCCTAACGCGTACCCTAACCGTAACGCGTACCCTAACCCTAACACGTACCCTAATCCTATCCCGTACCCTAAACCGAGCCCTAACCCTAACACTAACCCTAACCCTAACACATACCCTACGCCGTACCCGAGCCCCTCCCCGAACCCGTTCCCTATGCCGTACCCTAACCCTAACCCTAAGCCTAACCCTCACTCTAGGCTACCCTTGACTACTTCTGCCTCCAGTAGATTTCCTAAGCACTGGTGTTTTAAGGAACAGCTTAAAAAGAGAATCCTAATGTGATTTCTTTATAATGGGTGTGTTCCTTATCTTATCCTAGTGTCTAAACTCTTCTCCATGGCTGGACACCCAAATAATATTCCTTTACGTGCTAAGGGGTATCTAGAGAGTGGGATAGGTTTAATAACTACCCTAACCCTAACGCGTACCCTAACCCTAACCCCTACCCTAACCCTAACACGTACCCTAATCCTAACCCGTACCCTAAACCGAGCCCTAACCCTAACACTAACCCTAACCCTAACCCTAACCCTAACCCATACCCTACGCCGTACCCGAACCCCTCCCCGAACCCGTACCCTAAGCCGTCCCCTAACCCTAACCCTAAGCCTAACCCAAACCCTAGGCTACCCTTGACTGCTTCTGCCTCCAATAGATTTCCTAAGCACTACTGTTTTAAGGAACAGCTTAAAAAGAGAATCCTAATGTGATTTCTTTATAATGGGTGTGTTCCTTATCTTATCCTAGTGTCTAAACTCTTCTCCATGGCTGGACCCCCAAATAATATTCCTTTACGAGCTAAGGGGTATCTAGAGAGTGGGATAGGTTTAATAACTACCCTAACCCTAACGCGTACCCTAACCCTAACCCCTAACCTAAACCTAACACGTACCCTAATCCTAACCCGTACCCTAAAACGAGCCCTAACCCTAACACTAACCCTAACCCTAACCCATACCCTACGCCGTACCCGAACCCTTCCCCGAAACCGTACTCTAAGCCGTACCCTAACCCTAACCCTAAGCCTAACCCTAACCCTAGGCTACCCTTGACTGCTTCTGCCTCCAATAGATTTCCTAAGCACTAGTGTTTTAAGGAACAGCTTAAAAAGAGAATCCTAATGTGATTTCTTTATAATGGGTGTGTTCCTTATCTTATCCTAGTGTCGAAACTCTTCTCCATGGCTGGAACCCCAAATAATATTCCTTTACGTGCTAAGGGGTATCTAGAGAGTGGGATAGGTTTAATAACTACCCTAACCCTAACGCGTACCCTAACCCTAACCCCTACCCTAACCCTAACACATACCCTAATCCTAACCCGTACCCTAAACCGAGCCCTAACCCTAACACTAACCCTAACACTAACCCTAACCCTAACCCTAACCCATACCCTATGCCATACCCGAGCCCCTCCCCGAACCCATACCCTAAGCCGTCCCCTAACCCTAACCCTAAGCCTAACCCTAACCCTAGGCTACCCTTGACTGCTTCTGCCTCCAATAGATTTCCTAAGCACTAGTGTTTTAAGGAACAGCTTAAAAAGAGAATCCTAATGTGATTTCTTTATAATGGGTGTGTTCCTTATCTTATCCTAGTGTCTAAACTCTTCTCCATGGCTGGACCCCCAAATCATATTCCTTTACGTGCTAAGGGGTATCTAGAGAGTGGGATAGGTTTAATAACTACCCTAACCCTAACGCGTACCCTAACCCTAACCCCTACCCTAACCCTAACACGTACCCTAATCCTAACCCCTACCCTAAACCGAGCCCTAAACCTAACACTAACCCTAACCCTAACCCTAACCCATACCCTATGCCGTACCCGAACCCCTCCCCGAACCCGTACCCTAAGCCGTACCCTAACCCTAACCCTAAGCCTAACCCTAACCCTAGGCTACCCTTGACTGCTTCTGCCTCCAATAGATTTCCTAAGCACTAGTGTTTTAAGGAACAGCTTAAAAAGAGAATCCTAATGTGATTTCTTTATAATGGGTGTGTTCCTTATCTTATCCTAGTGTCTAAAGTCTTCTCCATGGCTGGACCCCCAAATCATATTCCTTTACGTGCTAAGGGGTATCTAGAGAGTGGGATAGGTTTAATAACTACCCTAAAACTAACACGTACCCTAACCCTAACCCCTATCCTAACCCTAACGCGTACCCTAACCCTAACCCGTACCCTAAACCGAGCCCTAACCGTAACACTAACCCTAACCCTAACCCTAACCCATACCCTCCGCCGTACCCGAACCCCTCCCCGAACCCGTACCCTATGTTGTACCCTAACCCTAACCCCTAACCTAACCCTAACGCGTACCCTAACCCTAACCCCTACCCTAACCCTAACACGTACCCTAAACCTAACCCGTACCCTAAACCGAGCCCTAACCCTAACCCTAACCCTAACCCTAACCCTAACCCATACCCTCCGCCGTACCCGAACCCCTCCCCGAACCCATACCCTATGCCGTACCCTAACCCTAACCCTAAGCCTAACCCTAACCCTAGGCTACCCTTGACTGCTTCTGCCTCCAATAGATTTCCTAAGCAGTAGTGTTTTAAGGAACAGCTTAAAAAGAGAATCCTAATGTGATTTCTTTATAATGGGTGTGTTCCTTATCTTATCCTAGTGTCTAAACTCTTCTCCATGGCTGGACCCCCAAATCATATTCCTTTACGTGCTAAGGGGTATCTAGAGAGTGGGATAGGTTTAATAACTACCCTAACCCTAACGCGTACCCTAACCCTAACCCCTACCCTAACCCTAACACGTACCCTAATCCTAACCCCTACCCTAAACCGAGCCCTAACCCTAACACTAACCCTAACCCTAACCCTAATCCATACCCTATGCCGTACCCGAACCCCTCCCCGAACCCGTACCCTAAGCCGTACCCTAACCCTAACCCTAAGCCTAACCTTAACCCTAGGCTACCCTTGACTGCTTCTGCCTCCAATAGATTTCCTAAGCACTAGTGTTGTAAGGAACAGCTTAAAAAGAGAATCCTAATGTGATTTCTTTATAATGGGTGTGTTCCTTATCTTATCCTAGTGTCTAAAGTCTTCTCCATGGCTGGACCCCCAAATCATATTCCTTTACGTGCTAAGGGGTATCTAGAGAGTGGGATAGGTTTAATAACTACCCTAAAACTAACGCGTACCCTAACCCTAACCCCTAACCTAACCCTAACGTGTACCCTAACCCTAACCCCTACCCGAACCCTAACACGTACCCTAATCCTAACCCGTACCCTAAAGCGAGCCCTAACCCTAACACTAACCCTAACCCTAACCCTAACCCATACCCTACGCCGTACCCGAGCCCCTCCCCGAACCCGTACTCTATGCCGTACCCTAACTCTAACCCTAAGCCTAACCCTAACCCTAGGCTACCCTTGACTGTTTCTCCCTCCAGTAGATTTCCTAAGCACTAGTGTTTTAAGGAACAGCTTAAAAAGTGAATCCTAATGTGATTTCTTTATAATGGGTGTGTTCCTTATCTTATCCTAGTGTCTAAACTCTTCTCCATGGCTGGACCCCCAAATAATATTCCTTTACGTGCTAAGGGGTATCTAGAGAGTGGGATAGGTTTAATAACTACCCTAACCCTAACGCGTACCCTAACCGTAATGCGTACCCTAACCCTAACACGTACCCTAATCCTATCCCGTACCCTAAACCGAGCCCTAACCCTAACACTAACCCTAACCCTAACCCATACCCTACGCCGTACCCGAGCCCCTCCCCGAACCCGTTCCCTATGCCGTACCCTAACCCTAACCCTAAGCCTAACCCAAACCCTAGGCTACCCTTGACTGCTTCTGCCTCCAATAGATTTCCTAAGCACTACTGTTTTAAGGAACAGCTTAAAAAGAGAATCCTAATGTGATTTCTTTATAATGGGTGTGTTCCTTATCTTATCCTAGTGTCTAAACTCTTCTCCATGGCTGGACACCCAAATAATATTCCTTTACGAGCTAAGGGGTATCTAGAGAGTGGGATAGGTTTAATAACTACCCTAACCCTAACGCGTACCCTAACCCTAACCCCTAACCTAACCCTAACACGTACCCTAATCCTAACCCGTACCCTAAAACGAGCCCTAACCCTAACACTAACCCTAACCCTAACCCATACCCTACGCCGTACCTGAACCCTTCCCCGAAACCGTACTCTAAGCCGTACCCTAACCCTAACCCTAAGCCTAACCCTAACCCTAGGCTACCCTTGACTGCTTCTGCCTCCAATAGATTTCCTAAGCACTAGTGTTTTAAGGAACAGCTTAAAAAGAGAATCCTAATGTGATTTCTTTATAATGGGTGTGTTCCTTATCTTATCCTAGTGTCTAAACTCTTCTCCATGGCTGGACCCCCAAATCATATTCCTTTACGTGCTAAGGGGTATCTAGAGAGTGGGATAGGTTTAATAACTACCCTAACCCTAACGCGTACCCTAACCCTAACCCCTACCCTAACCCTAACACGTACCCTAATCCTAACCCGTACCCTAAACCGAGCCCTAACCCTAACACTAACCCTAACCCTAACCCTAACCCTAACCCATACCCTACGCCGTACCCGAACCCCTCCCCGAACCCGTACCCTAAGCCGTCCCCTAACCCTAACCCTAAGCCTAACCCAAACCCTAGGCTACCCTTGACTGCTTCTGCCTCCAATAGATTTCCTAAGCACTACTGTTTTAAGGAACAGCTTAAAAAGAGAATCCTAATGTGATTTCTTTATAATGGGTGTGTTCCTTATCTTATCCTAGTGTCTAAACTCTTCTCCATGGCTGGACACCCAAATAATATTCCTTTACGAGCTAAGGGGTATCTAGAGAGTGGGATAGGTTTAATAACTACCCTAACCCTAACGCGTACCCTAACCCTAACCCCTAACCTAAACCTAACACATACCCTAATCCTAACCCGTACCCTAAAACGAGCCCTAACCCTAACACTAACCCTAACCCTAACCCATACCCTACGCCGTACCCGAACCCTTCCCCGAAACCGTACTCTAAGCCGTACCCTAACCCTAACCCTAAGCCTAACCCTAACCCTAGGCTACCCTTGACTGCTTCTGCCTCCAATAGATTTCCTAAGCACTAGTGTTTTAAGGAACAGCTTAAAAAGAGAATCCTAATGTGATTTCTTTATAATGGGTGTGTTCCTCATCTTATCCCAGTGTATTAACTCTTCTCCATGGCTGGACCCGCAAATAATATTCCTGTACGTGCTAAGGGGTATCTAGAGAGTGGGATAGGTTTAATAACTACCCTAACCCTAACGCATACCCTAACCCTAACCCCTACCCTAACCCTAACACGTACCCTAATCCTAACCCGTACCCTAAACCGAGCCGTAACCCTAAAACTAACCCTAACCCTAACCCTAACCCATACCCTACGTCGTACCCGAACCCCTCCCCGAACCCTTACCCTAAGCCGTAACCTAACCCAAACCCTAAGCCTCACCCAAACCCTAGGCTACCCTTGACTGCTTCTGCCTCCAATAGATTTCCTAAGCACTAGTGTTTTAAGGAATAGTTTAAAAAGAGAATCCTAATGTGATTTCTTTATAATGGGTGTGTTCCTTATCTTATCCTAGTGTCTAAACTCTTCTCCATGGCTGGAACCCCAAATAATATTCCTTTACGTGCTAAGGGGTATCTAGAGAGTGGGATAGGTTTAATAACTACCCTAACCCTAACGCGTACCCTAACCCTAACCCCTACCCTAACCCTAACACGTACCCTAATACTAACCCGTACCCTAAACCGAGCCCTAACCCTAACCCTAACCCTAACCCTAACCCATACCCTACGCCGTACCCGAGCCCCTCCCCGAACCCGTACTCTATGCCGTACCCTAACTCTAACCCTAAGCCTAACCCTAACCCTAGGCTACCCTTGACTGTTTCTCCCTCCAATAGATTTCCTAAGCACTAGTGTTTTAAGGAACAGCTTAAAAAGTGAATCCTAATGTGATTTCTTTATAATGGGTGTGTTCCTTATCTTATCCTAGTGTCTAAACTCTTCTCCATGGCTGGACCCCCAAATAATATTCCTTTACGTGCTAAGGGGTATCTAGAGAGTGGGATAGGTTTAATAACTACCCTAACCCTAACGCGTACCCTAACTGTAACGCGTACCCTAACCCTAACACGTACCCTAATCCTATCCCGTACCCTAAACCGAGCCCTAACCCTAACACTAACCCTAACCCTAACACATACCCTACGCCGTACCCGAACCCTTCCCCGAAACCGTACTCTAAGCCGTACCCTAACCCTAACCCTAAGCCTAACCCTAACCCTTGGCTACCCTTTACTGCTTCTGCCTCCAATAGATTTCCTAAGCACTAGTGTTTTAAGGAACAGCTTAAAAAGAGAATCCTAATGTGATTTCTTTATAATGGGTGTGTTCCTTATCTTATCCTAGTGTCTAAAGTCTTCTCCATGGCTGGACCCCCAAATCATATTCCTTTACGTGCTAAGGGGTATCTAGAGAGTGGGATAGGTTTAATAACTACCCTAAAACTAACGCGTACCCTAACCCTAACCCCTAACCTAAACCTAACATGTACCCTAACCCTAACCCTAACCCTAACCCTAACGCGTACCCTAACCCTAACACGTACCCTAATCCTAACCCGTACCGTAAACCGAGCCCTAACCCTAACACTAACCCTAACCCTAACCCTAACCCATACCCTACGCCGTACCCGAACCCCTCCCCGAACCCGTACCCTAAGCCGTACCCTAACCCTAACCCTAAGCCTAACCCTAACCCTAGGCTACCCTTGACTGCTTCTGCCTTCAATAGATTTCCTAAGCACTAGTGTTTTAAGGAACAGCTTAAAAAGAGAATCCTAATGTGATTTCTTTATAATGGGTGTGTTCCTTATCTTATCCTAGTGTCTAAACTCTTCTCCATGCCTGGACCCCCAAATCATATTCCTTTACGTGCTAAGTGGTATCTAGAGAGTGGGATACGTTTAATAAATACCCTAAACCTAACACGTACCCTAATCCTATCCCATACTCTAAACCTAGCCCTAACCCTAAAACTAACCCTAACCCTAACCCTAACCCGTACCCTACGCCGTACCCGAACCCGTACCCAAACCCGTACCCTAAGCCGTACCCTAACCCTAACCCTAACCCTAAACTACCCTTGACTGCTTCTGCCTCCAATAGATTTCCTAAGCACTAGTGTTTTAAGGAACAGCTTAAAAAGAGAATCCTAATGTGATTTCTTTATAATGGGTGTGTTCCTTATCTTATCCTAGTGTCTAAAGTCTTCTCCATGGCTGGACCCCCAAATCATATTCCTTTACGTGCTAAGGGGTATCTAGAGAGTGGGATAGGTTTAATAACTACCCTAAAACTAACGCGTACCCTAACCCTAACCCCTATCCTAACCCTAACGCGTACCCTAACCCTAACCCGTACCCTAAACCGAGCCCTAACCGTAACACTAACCCTAACCCTAACCCTAACCCATACCCTCCGCCGTACCCGAACCCCTCCCCGAACCCGTACCCTATGTTGTACCCTAACCCTAACCCCTAACCTAACCCTAACGCGTACCCTAACCCTAACCCCTACCCTAACCCTAACACGTACCCTAAACCTAACCCGTACCCTAAACCGAGCCCTAACCGTAACCCTAACCCTAACCCTAACCCTAACCCATACCCTCCGCCGTACCCGAACCCCTCCCCGAACCCATACCCTATGCCGTACCCTAACCCTAACCCTAAGCCTAACCCTAACCCTAGGCTACCCTTGACTGCTTCTGCCTCCAATAGATTTCCTAAGCACTAGTGTTTTAAGGAACAGCTTAAAAAGAGAATCCTAATGTGATTTCTTTATAATGGGTGTGTTCCTTATCTTATCCTAGTGTCTAAACTCTTCTCCATGGCTGGACCCCCAAATAATATTCCTTTACGTGCTAAGGGGTATCTAGAGAGTGGGATAGGTTTAATAACTACCCTAACCCTAACGCGTACCCTAACCGTAACGCGTACCCTAACCCTAACACGTACCCTAATCCTATCCCGTACCCTAAACCGAGCCCTAACCCTAACACTAACCCTAACCCTAACACATACCCTACGCCGTACCCGAGCCCCTCCCCGAACCCGTTCCCTATGCCGTACCCTAACCCTAACCCTAAGCCTAACCCTCACTCTAGGCTACCCTTGACTACTTCTGCCTCCAGTAGATTTCCTAAGCACTGGTGTTTTAAGGAACAGCTTAAAAAGAGAATCCTAATGTGATTTCTTTATAATGGGTGTGTTCCTTATCTTATCCTAGTGTCTAAACTCTTCTCCATGGCTGGACACCCAAATAATATTCCTTTACGTGCTAAGGGGTATCTAGAGAGTGGGATAGGTTTAATAACTACCCTAACCCTAACGCGTACCCTAACCCTAACCCCTACCCTAACCCTAACACGTACCCTAATCCTAACCCGTACCCTAAACCGAGGCCTAACCCTAACACTAACCCTAACCCTAACCCTAACCCTAACCCATACCCTACGCCGTACCCGAACCCCTCCCCGAACCCGTACCCTAAGCCGTCCCCTAACCCTAACCCTAAGCCTAACCCAAACCCTAGGCTACCCTTGACTGCTTCTGCCTCCAATAGATTTCCTAAGCACTACTGTTTTAAGGAACAGCTTAAAAAGAGAATCCTAATGTGATTTCTTTATAATGGGTGTGTTCCTTATCTTATCCTAGTGTCTAAACTCTTCTCCATGGCTGGACACCCAAATAATATTCCTTTACGAGCTAAGGGGTATCTAGAGAGTGGGATAGGTTTAATAACTACCCTAACCCTAACGCGTACCCTAACCCTAACCCCTAACCTAAACCTAACACATACCCTAATCCTAACCCGTACCCTAAAACGAGCCCTAACCCTAACACTAACCCTAACCCTAACCCATACCCTACGCCGTACCCGAACCCTTCCCCGAAACCGTACTCTAAGCCGTACCCTAACCCTAACCCTAAGCCTAACCCTAACCCTAGGCTACCCTTGACTGCTTCTGCCTCCAATAGATTTCCTAAGCACTAGTGTTTTAAGGAACAGCTTAAAAAGAGAATCCTAATGTGATTTCTTTATAATGGGTGTGTTCCTTATCTTATCCTAGTGTCTAAACTCTTCTCCATGGCTGGACCCCCAAATCATATTCCTTTACGTGCTAAGGGGTATCTAGAGAGTGGGATAGGTTTAATAACTACCCTAACCCTAACGCGTACCCTAACCCTAACCCCTACCCTAACCCTAACACGTACCCTAATCCTAATCCCTACCCTAAACCGAGCCCTAACCCTAACACTAACCCTAACCCTAACCCTAACCCATACCCTATGCCGTACCCGAACCCCTCCCTGAACCCGTACCCTAAGCCGTACCCTAACCCTAACCCTAAGCCTAACCCTAACCCTAGGCTACCCTTGACTGCTTCTGCCTCCAATAGATTT
This sequence comes from Balaenoptera borealis, assembly GCF_965194805.1. Classification (NCBI taxonomy): domain Eukaryota; kingdom Metazoa; phylum Chordata; class Mammalia; order Artiodactyla; family Balaenopteridae; genus Balaenoptera; species Balaenoptera borealis. The sequence continues at coordinate 176,139 of NW_028123339.1, forward strand.
CCTAAGCACTAGTGTTGTAAGGAACAGCTTAAAAAGAGAATCCTAATGTGATTTCTTTATAATGGGTGTGTTCCTTATCTTATCCTAGTGTCTAAAGTCTTCTCCATGGCTGGACCCCCAAATCATATTCCTTTACGTGCTAAGGGGTATCTAGAGAGTGGGATAGGTTTAATAACTACCCTAAAACTAACGCGTACCCCAACCCTAACCCCTAACCTAACCCTAACGTGTACCCTAACCCTAACCCCTACCCGAACCCTAACACGTACCCTAATCCTAACCCGTACCCTAAACCGAGCCCTAACCCTAACACTAACCCTAACCCTAACCCTAACCCATACCCTACGCCGTACCCGAACCCCTCCCCGAACCCGTACCCTAAACCGTACCCTAACCCTAACCCTAAGCCTAACCCTAACCCTAGGCTACCCTTGACTGCTTCTGCCTCCAATAGATTTCCTAAGCACTAGTGTTTTAAGGAACAGCTTAAAAAGAGAATCCTAATGTGATTTCTTTATAATGGGTGTGTTCCTTATCTTATCCTAGTGTCTAAACTCTTCTCCATTGCTGGACACCCAAATAATATTCCTTTACGTGCTAAGGGGTATCTAGAGAGTGGGATAGGTTTAATAACTACCCTAACCCTAACGCGTACCCTAAGCCTAACCCCTACCCTAACCCTAACACGTACCCTAATCCTAACCCGTACCCTAAACCGAGCCCTAACCCTAACCCTAACCCTAACCCTAACCCTAACCTCTAATCTAAACCTAACACGTACCCTAATCCTAACCCGTACCCTAAAACGAGCCCTAACCCTAAAACTAACCCTAACCCTAACCCATACCCTATGCCGTACCCGAACCCTTCCCCGAAACCGTACCCTAAGCCGTACCCTAACCCTAACCCTAAGCCTAACCCTAACCCTAGGCTACCCTTGACTGCTTCTGCCTCCAATAGATTTCCTAAGCACTAGTGTTTTAAGGAACAGCTTAAAAAGAGAATCCTAATGTGATTTCTTTATAATGGGTGTGTTCCTTATCTTATCCTAGTGTCTAAAGTCTTCTCCATGGCTGGACCCCCAAATCATATTCCTTTACGTGCTAAGGGGTATCTAGAGAGTGGGATAGGTTTAATAACTACCCTAAAACTAACCCGTACCCTAACCCTAACCCCTAACCTAACCCTAACGCGTACCCTAACCCTAACCCCTACCCTAACCCTAACACGTACCCTAAACCTAACCCGTACCCTAAACCGAGCCCTAACCCTAACCCTAACCCTAACCCTAACCCTAACCCATACCCTCCGCCGTACCCGAACCCCTCCCCGAACCCATACCCTATGCCGTACCCTAACCCTAACCCTAAGCCTAACCCTAACCCTAGGCTACCCTTGACTGCTTCTGCCTCCAATAGATTTCCTAAGCACTAGTGTTTTAAGGAACAGCTTAAAAAGAGAATCCTAATGTGATTTCTTTATAATGGGTGTGTTCCTTATCTTATCCTAGTGTCTAAACTCTTCTCCATGGCTGGACCCCCAAATAATATTCCTTTACGTGCTAAGGGGTATCTAGAGAGTGGGATAGGTTTAATAACTACCCTAACCCTAACGCGTACCCTAACCGTAACGCGTACCCTAACCCTAACACGTACCCTAATCCTATCCCGTACCCTAAACCGAGCCCTAACCCTAACACTAACCCTAACCCTAACACATACCCTACGCCGTACCCGAGCCCCTCCCCGAACCCGTTCCCTATGCCGTACCCTAACCCTAACCCTAAGCCTAACCCTCACTCTAGGCTACCCTTGACTACTTCTGCCTCCAGTAGATTTCCTAAGCACTGGTGTTTTAAGGAACAGCTTAAAAAGAGAATCCTAATGTGATTTCTTTATAATGGGTGTGTTCCTTATCTTATCCTAGTGTCTAAACTCTTCTCCATGGCTGGACACCCAAATAATATTCCTTTACGTGCTAAGGGGTATCTAGAGAGTGGGATAGGTTTAATAACTACCCTAACCCTAACGCGTACCCTAACCCTAACCCCTACCCTAACCCTAACACGTACCCTAATCCTAACCCGTACCCTAAACCGAGCCCTAACCCTAACACTAACCCTAACCCTAACCCTAACCCTAACCCATACCCTACGCCGTACCCGAACCCCTCCCCGAACCCGTACCCTAAGCCGTCCCCTAACCCTAACCCTAAGCCTAACCCAAACCCTAGGCTACCCTTGACTGCTTCTGCCTCCAATAGATTTCCTAAGCACTACTGTTTTAAGGAACAGCTTAAAAAGAGAATCCTAATGTGATTTCTTTATAATGGGTGTGTTCCTTATCTTATCCTAGTGTCTAAACTCTTCTCCATGGCTGGACACCCAAATAATATTCCTTTACGAGCTAAGGGGTATCTAGAGAGTGGGATAGGTTTAATAACTACCCTAACCCTAACGCGTACCCTAACCCTAACCCCTAACCTAAACCTAACACGTACCCTAATCCTAACCCGTACCCTAAAACGAGCCCTAACCCTAACACTAACCCTAACCCTAACCCATACCCTACGCCGTACCTGAACCCTTCCCCGAAACCGTACTCTAAGCCGTACCCTAACCCTAACCCTAAGCCTAACCCTAACCCTAGGCTACCCTTGACTGCTTCTGCCTCCAATAGATTTCCTAAGCACTAGTGTTTTAAGGAACAGCTTAAAAAGAGAATCCTAATGTGATTTCTTTATAATGGGTGTGTTCCTTATCTTATCCTAGTGTCTAAACTCTTCTCCATGGCTGGACCCCCAAATCATATTCCTTTACGTGCTAAGGGGTATCTAGAGAGTGGGATAGGTTTAATAACTACCCTAACCCTAACGCGTACCCTAACCCTAACCCCTACCCTAACCCTAACACGTACCCTAATCCTAACCCCTACCCTAAACCGAGCCCTAACCCTAACACTAACCCTAACCCTAACCCTAACCCATACCCTATGCCGTACCCGAACCCCTCCCCGAACCCGTACCCTAAGCCGTACCCTAACCCTAACCCTAAGCCTAACCCTAACCCTAGGCTACCCTTGACTGCTTCTGCCTCCAATAGATTTCCTAAGCACTAGTGTTTTAAGGAACAGCTTAAAAAGAGAATCCTAATGTGATTTCTTTATAATGGGTGTGTTCCTTATCTTATCCTAGTGTCTAAAGTCTTCTCCATGGCTGGACCCCCAAATCATATTCCTTTACGTGCTAAGGGGTATCTAGAGAGTGGGATAGGTTTAATAACTACCCTAAAACTAACGCGTACCCTAACCCTAACCCCTAACCTAACCCTAACGTGTACCCTAACCCTAACCCCTACCCGAACCCTAACACGTACCCTAATCCTAACCCGTACCCTAAACCGAGCCCTAACCCTAACACTAACCCTAACCCTAACCCTAACCCATACCCTACGCCGTACCCGAACCCCTCCCCGAACCCGTACCCTAAACCGTACCCTAACCCTAACCCTAAGCCTAACCCTAACCCTAGGCTACCCTTGACTGCTTCTGCCTCCAATAGATTTCCTAAGCACTAGTGTTTTAAGGAACAGCTTAAAAAGAGAATCCTAATGTGATTTCTTTATAATGGGTGTGTTCCTTATCTTATCCTAGTGTATTAACTCTTCTCCATGGCTGGACCCGCAAATAATATTCCTGTACGTGCTAAGGGGTATCTAGAGAGTGGGATAGGTTTAATAACTACCCTAACCCTAACGCATACCCTAACCCTAACCCCTACCCTAACCCTAACACGTACCCTAATCCTAACCCGTACCCTAAACCGAGCCGTAACCCTAAAACTAACCCTAACCCTAACCCTAACCCATACCCTACGCCGTACCCGAACCCCTCCCCGAACCCGTACCCTAAGCCGTAACCTAACCCAAACCCTAAGCCTAACCCAAACCCTAGGCTACCCTTCACTGCTTCTGCCTCCAATAGATTTCCTAAGCACTAGTGTTTTAAGGAATAGTTTAAAAAGAGAATCCTAATGTGATTTCTTTATAATGGGTGTGTTCCTTATCTTATCCTAGTGTCTAAACTCTTCTCCATGGCTGGAACCCCAAATAATATTCCTTTACGTGCTAAGGGGTATCTAGAGAGTGGGATAGGTTTAATAACTACCCTAACCCTAACGTGTACCCTAACCCTAACCCCTACCCTAACCCTAACACGTACCCTAATACTAACCCGTACCCGAAACCGAGCCCTAACCCTAACACTAACCCTAACCCTAACCCTAACCCATACCCTACGCCGTACCCGAGCCCCTCCCCGAACCCGTACTCTATGCCGTACCCTAACTCTAACCCTAAGCCTAACCCTAACCCTAGGCTACCCTTGACTGTTTCTCCCTCCAATAGATTTCCTAAGCACTAGTGTTTTAAGGAACAGCTTAAAAAGTGAATCCTAATGTGATTTCTTTATAATGGGTGTGTTCCTTATCTTATCCTAGTGTCTAAACTCTTCTCCATGGCTGGACCCCCAAATAATATTCCTTTACGTGCTAAGGGGTATCTAGAGAGTGGGATAGGTTTAATAACTACCCTAACCCTAACGCGTACCCTAACCGTAACGCGTACCCTAACCCTAACACGTACCCTAATCCTATCCCGTACCCTAAACCGAGCCCTAACCCTAACACTAACCCTAACCCTAACACATACCCTACGCCGTACCCGAGCCCCTCCCCGAACCCGTTCCCTATGCCGTACCCTAACCCTAACCCTAAGCCTAACCCTCACTCTAGGCTACCCTTGACTACTTCTGCCTCCAGTAGATTTCCTAAGCACTGGTGTTTTAAGGAACAGCTTAAAAAGAGAATCCTAATGTGATTTCTTTATAATGGGTGTGTTCCTTATCTTATCCTAGTGTCTAAACTCTTCTCCATGGCTGGACACCCAAATAATATTCCTTTACGTGCTAAGGGGTATCTAGAGAGTGGGATAGGTTTAATAACTACCCTAACCCTAACGCGTACCCTAACCCTAACCCCTACCCTAACCCTAACACGTACCCTAATCCTAACCCGTACCCTAAACCGAGCCCTAACCCTAACACTAACCCTAACCCTAACCCTAACCCTAACCCATACCCTACGCCGTACCCGAACCCCTCCCCGAACCCGTACCCTAAGCCGTCCCCTAACCCTAACCCTAAGCCTAACCCAAACCCTAGGCTACCCTTGACTGCTTCTGCCTCCAATAGATTTCCTAAGCACTACTGTTTTAAGGAACAGCTTAAAAAGAGAATCCTAATGTGATTTCTTTATAATGGGTGTGTTCCTTATCTTATCCTAGTGTCTAAACTCTTCTCCATGGCTGGACCCCCAAATAATATTCCTTTACGAGCTAAGGGGTATCTAGAGAGTGGGATAGGTTTAATAACTACCCTAACCCTAACGCGTACCCTAACCCTAACCCCTAACCTAAACCTAACACGTACCCTAATCCTAACCCGTACCCTAAAACGAGCCCTAACCCTAACACTAACCCTAACCCTAACCCATACCCTACGCCGTACCCGAACCCTTCCCCGAAACCGTACTCTAAGCCGTACCCTAACCCTAACCCTAAGCCTAACCCTAACCCTAGGCTACCCTTGACTGCTTCTGCCTCCAATAGATTTCCTAAGCACTAGTGTTTTAAGGAACAGCTTAAAAAGAGAATCCTAATGTGATTTCTTTATAATGGGTGTGTTCCTTATCTTATCCTAGTGTCGAAACTCTTCTCCATGGCTGGAACCCCAAATAATATTCCTTTACGTGCTAAGGGGTATCTAGAGAGTGGGATAGGTTTAATAACTACCCTAACCCTAACGCGTACCCTAACCCTAACCCCTACCCTAACCCTAACACATACCCTAATCCTAACCCGTACCCTAAACCGAGCCCTAACCCTAACACTAACCGTAACACTAACCCTAACCCTAACCCTAACCCATACCCTCCGCCGTACCCGAACCCCTCCCCGAACCCGTACCCTATGTTGTACCCTAACCCTAACCCCTAACCTAACCCTAACGCGTACCCTAACCCTAACCCCTACCCTAACCCTAACACGTACCCTAAACCTAACCCGTACCCTAAACCGAGCCCTAACCCTAACCCTAACCCTAACCCTAACCCTAACCCATACCCTCCGCCGTACCCGAACCCCTCCCCGAACCCATACCCTATGCCGTACCCTAACCCTAACCCTAAGCCTAACCCTAACCCTAGGCTACCCTTGACTGCTTCTGCCTCCAATAGATTTCCTAAGCAGTAGTGTTTTAAGGAACAGCTTAAAAAGAGAATCCTAATGTGATTTCTTTATAATGGGTGTGTTCCTTATCTTATCCTAGTGTCTAAACTCTTCTCCATGGCTGGACCCCCAAATCATATTCCTTTACGTGCTAAGGGGTATCTAGAGAGTGGGATAGGTTTAATAACTACCCTAACCCTAACGCGTACCCTAACCCTAACCCCTACCCTAACCCTAACACGTACCCTAATCCTAACCCCTACCCTAAACCGAGCCCTAACCCTAACACTAACCCTAACCCTAACCCTAATCCATACCCTATGCCGTACCCGAACCCCTCCCCGAACCCGTACCCTAAGCCGTACCCTAACCCTAACCCTAAGCCTAACCTTAACCCTAGGCTACCCTTGACTGCTTCTGCCTCCAATAGATTTCCTAAGCACTAGTGTTGTAAGGAACAGCTTAAAAAGAGAATCCTAATGTGATTTCTTTATAATGGGTGTGTTCCTTATCTTATCCTAGTGTCTAAAGTCTTCTCCATGGCTGGACCCCCAAATCATATTCCTTTACGTGCTAAGGGGTATCTAGAGAGTGGGATAGGTTTAATAACTACCCTAAAACTAACGCGTACCCTAACCCTAACCCCTAACCTAACCCTAACGTGTACCCTAACCCTAACCCCTACCCGAACCCTAACACGTACCCTAATCCTAACCCGTACCCTAAAGCGAGCCCTAACCCTAACACTAACCCTAACCCTAACCCTAACCCATACCCTACGCCGTACCCGAGCCCCTCCCCGAACCCGTACTCTATGCCGTACCCTAACTCTAACCCTAAGCCTAACCCTAACCCTAGGCTACCCTTGACTGTTTCTCCCTCCAGTAGATTTCCTAAGCACTAGTGTTTTAAGGAACAGCTTAAAAAGTGAATCCTAATGTGATTTCTTTATAATGGGTGTGTTCCTTATCTTATCCTAGTGTCTAAACTCTTCTCCATGGCTGGACCCCCAAATAATATTCCTTTACGTGCTAAGGGGTATCTAGAGAGTGGGATAGGTTTAATAACTACCCTAACCCTAACGCGTACCCTAACCGTAATGCGTACCCTAACCCTAACACGTACCCTAATCCTATCCCGTACCCTAAACCGAGCCCTAACCCTAACACTAACCCTAACCCTAACCCATACCCTACGCCGTACCCGAGCCCCTCCCCGAACCCGTTCCCTATGCCGTACCCTAACCCTAACCCTAAGCCTAACCCAAACCCTAGGCTACCCTTGACTGCTTCTGCCTCCAATAGATTTCCTAAGCACTACTGTTTTAAGGAACAGCTTAAAAAGAGAATCCTAATGTGATTTCTTTATAATGGGTGTGTTCCTTATCTTATCCTAGTGTCTAAACTCTTCTCCATGGCTGGACACCCAAATAATATTCCTTTACGAGCTAAGGGGTATCTAGAGAGTGGGATAGGTTTAATAACTACCCTAACCCTAACGCGTACCCTAACCCTAACCCCTAACCTAACCCTAACACGTACCCTAATCCTAACCCGTACCCTAAAACGAGCCCTAACCCTAACACTAACCCTAACCCTAACCCATACCCTACGCCGTACCTGAACCCTTCCCCGAAACCGTACTCTAAGCCGTACCCTAACCCTAACCCTAAGCCTAACCCTAACCCTAGGCTACCCTTGACTGCTTCTGCCTCCAATAGATTTCCTAAGCACTAGTGTTTTAAGGAACAGCTTAAAAAGAGAATCCTAATGTGATTTCTTTATAATGGGTGTGTTCCTTATCTTATCCTAGTGTCTAAACTCTTCTCCATGGCTGGACCCCCAAATCATATTCCTTTACGTGCTAAGGGGTATCTAGAGAGTGGGATAGGTTTAATAACTACCCTAACCCTAACGCGTACCCTAACCCTAACCCCTACCCTAACCCTAACACGTACCCTAATCCTAACCTGTACCCTAAACCGAGCCCTAACCCTAACACTAACCCTAACCCTAACCCTAACCCTAACCCATACCCTACGCCGTACCCGAACCCCTCCCCGAACCCGTACCCTAAGCCGTCCCCTAACCCTAACCCTAAGCCTAACCCAAACCCTAGGCTACCCTTGACTGCTTCTGCCTCCAATAGATTTCCTAAGCACTACTGTTTTAAGGAACAGCTTAAAAAGAGAATCCTAATGTGATTTCTTTATAATGGGTGTGTTCCTTATCTTATCCTAGGGTCTAAACTCTTCTCCATGGCTGGACACCCAAATAATATTCCTTTACGAGCTAAGGGGTATCTAGAGAGTGGGATAGGTTTAATAACTACCCTAACCCTAACGCGTACCCTAACCCTAACCCCTAACCTAAACCTAACACATACCCTAATCCTAACCCGTACCCTAAAACGAGCCCTAACCCTAACACTAACCCTAACCCTAACCCATACCCTACGCCGTACCCGAACCCTTCCCCGAAACCGTACTCTAAGCCGTACCCTAACCCTAACCCTAAGCCTAACCCTAACCCTAGGCTACCCTTGACTGCTTCTGCCTCCAATAGATTTCCTAAGCACTAGTGTTTTAAGGAACAGCTTAAAAAGAGAATCCTAATGTGATTTCTTTATAATGGGTGTGTTCCTCATCTTATCCCAGTGTATTAACTCTTCTCCATGGCTGGACCCGCAAATAATATTCCTGTACGTGCTAAGGGGTATCTAGAGAGTGGGATAGGTTTAATAACTACCCTAACCCTAACGCATACCCTAACCCTAACCCCTACCCTAACCCTAACACGTACCCTAATCCTAACCCGTACCCTAAACCGAGCCGTAACCCTAAAACTAACCCTAACCCTAACCCTAACCCATACCCTACGTCGTACCCGAACCCCTCCCCGAACCCTTACCCTAAGCCGTAACCTAACCCAAACCCTAAGCCTCACCCAAACCCTAGGCTACCCTTGACTGCTTCTGCCTCCAATAGATTTCCTAAGCACTAGTGTTTTAAGGAATAGTTTAAAAAGAGAATCCTAATGTGATTTCTTTATAATGGGTGTGTTCCTTATCTTATCCTAGTGTCTAAACTCTTCTCCATGGCTGGAACCCCAAATAATATTCCTTTACGTGCTAAGGGGTATCTAGAGAGTGGGATAGGTTTAATAACTACCCTAACCATAACGCGTACCCTAACCCTAACCCCTACCCTAACCCTAACACGTACCCTAATACTAACCCGTACCCTAAACCGAGCCCTAACCCTAACCCTAACCCTAACCCTAACCCATACCCTACGCCGTACCCGAGCCCCTCCCCGAACCCGTACTCTATGCCGTACCCTAACTCTAACCCTAAGCCTAACCCTAACCCTAGGCTACCCTTGACTGTTTCTCCCTCCAATAGATTTCCTAAGCACTAGTGTTTTAAGGAACAGCTTAAAAAGTGAATCCTAATGTGATTTCTTTATAATGGGTGTGTTCCTTATCTTATCCTAGTGTCTAAACTCTTCTCCATGGCTGGACCCCCAAATAATATTCCTTTACGTGCTAAGGGGTATCTAGAGAGTGGGATAGGTTTAATAACTACCCTAACCCTAACGCGTACCCTAACCGTAACGCGTACCCTAACCCTAACACGTACCCTAATCCTATCCCGTACCCTAAACCGAGCCCTAACCCTAACACTAACCCTAACCCTAACACATACCCTACGCCGTACCCGAACCCTTCCCCGAAACCGTACTCTAAGCCGTACCCTAACCCTAACCCTAAGCCTAACCCTAACCCTTGGCTACCCTTTACTGCTTCTGCCTCCAATAGATTTCCTAAGCACTAGTGTTTTAAGGAACAGCTTAAAAAGAGAATCCTAATGTGATTTCTTTATAATGGGTGTGTTCCTTATCTTATCCTAGTGTCTAAAGTCTTCTCCATGGCTGGACCCCCAAATCATATTCCTTTACGTGCTAAGGGGTATCTAGAGAGTGGGATAGGTTTAATAACTACCCTAAAACTAACGCGTACCCTAACCCTAACCCCTAACCTAAACCTAACATGTACCCTAACCCTAACCCTAACCCTAACCCTAACGCGTACCCTAACCCTAACACGTACCCTAATCCTAACCCGTACCGTAAACCGAGCCCTAACCCTAACACTAACCCTAACCCTAACCCTAACCCATACCCTACGCCGTACCCGAACCCCTCCCCGAACCCGTACCCTAAGCCGTACCCTAACCCTAACCCTAAGCCTAACCCTAACCCTAGGCTACCCTTGACTGCTTCTGCCTTCAATAGATTTCCTAAGCACTAGTGTTTTAAGGAACAGCTTAAAAAGAGAATCCTAATGTGATTTCTTTATAATGGGTGTGTTCCTTATCTTATCCTAGTGTCTAAACTCTTCTCCATGCCTGGACCCCCAAATCATATTCCTTTACGTGCTAAGTGGTATCTAGAGAGTGGGATACGTTTAATAAATACCCTAAACCTAACACGTACCCTAATCCTATCCCATACTCTAAACCTAGCCCTAACCCTAAAACTAACCCTAACCCTAACCCTAACCCGTACCCTACGCCGTACCCGAACCCGTACCCAAACCCGTACCCTAAGCCGTACCCTAACCCTAACCCTAACCCTAAACTACCCTTGACTGCTTCTGCCTCCAATAGATTTCCTAAGCACTAGTGTTTTAAGGAACAGCTTAAAAAGAGAATCCTAATGTGATTTCTTTATAATGGGTGTGTTCCTTATCTTATCCTAGTGTCTAAAGTCTTCTCCATGGCTGGACCCCCAAATCATATTCCTTTACGTGCTAAGGGGTATCTAGAGAGTGGGATAGGTTTAATAACTACCCTAAAACTAACGCGTACCCTAACCCTAACCCCTATCCTAACCCTAACGCGTACCCTAACCCTAACCCGTACCCTAAACCGAGCCCTAACCGTAACACTAACCCTAACCCTAACCCTAACCCATACCCTCCGCCGTACCCGAACCCCTCCCCGAACCCGTACCCTATGTTGTACCCTAACCCTAACCCCTAACCTAACCCTAACGCGTACCCTAACCCTAACCCCTACCCTAACCCTAACACGTACCCTAAACCTAACCCGTACCCTAAACCGAGCCCTAACCGTAACCCTAACCCTAACCCTAACCCTAACCCATACCCTCCGCCGTACCCGAACCCCTCCCCGAACCCATACCCTATGCCGTACCCTAACCCTAACCCTAAGCCTAACCCTAACCCTAGGCTACCCTTGACTGCTTCTGCCTCCAATAGATTTCCTAAGCACTAGTGTTTTAAGGAACAGCTTAAAAAGAGAATCCTAATGTGATTTCTTTATAATGGGTGTGTTCCTTATCTTATCCTAGTGTCTAAACTCTTCTCCATGGCTGGACCCCCAAATAATATTCCTTTACGTGCTAAGGGGTATCTAGAGAGTGGGATAGGTTTAATAACTACCCTAACCCTAACGCGTACCCTAACCGTAACGCGTACCCTAACCCTAACACGTACCCTAATCCTATCCCGTACCCTAAACCGAGCCCTAACCCTAACACTAACCCTAACCCTAACACATACCCTACGCCGTACCCGAGCCCCTCCCCGAACCCGTTCCCTATGCCGTACCCTAACCCTAACCCTAAGCCTAACCCTCACTCTAGGCTACCCTTGACTACTTCTGCCTCCAGTAGATTTCCTAAGCACTGGTGTTTTAAGGAACAGCTTAAAAAGAGAATCCTAATGTGATTTCTTTATAATGGGTGTGTTCCTTATCTTATCCTAGTGTCTAAACTCTTCTCCATGGCTGGACACCCAAATAATATTCCTTTACGTGCTAAGGGGTATCTAGAGAGTGGGATAGGTTTAATAACTACCCTAACCCTAACGCGTACCCTAACCCTAACCCCTACCCTAACCCTAACACGTACCCTAATCCTAACCCGTACCCTAAACCGAGCCCTAACCCTAACACTAACCCTAACCCTAACCCTAACCCTAACCCATACCCTACGCCGTACCCGAACCCCTCCCCGAACCCGTACCCTAAGCCGTCCCCTAACCCTAACCCTAAGCCTAACCCAAACCCTAGGCTACCCTTGACTGCTTCTGCCTCCAATAGATTTCCTAAGCACTACTGTTTTAAGGAACAGCTTAAAAAGAGAATCCTAATGTGATTTCTTTATAATGGGTGTGTTCCTTATCTTATCCTAGTGTCTAAACTCTTCTCCATGGCTGGACACCCAAATAATATTCCTTTACGAGCTAAGGGGTATCTAGAGAGTGGGATAGGTTTAATAACTACCCTAACCCTAACGCGTACCCTAACCCTAACCCCTAACCTAAACCTAACACATACCCTAATCCTAACCCGTACCCTAAAACGAGCCCTAACCCTAACACTAACCCTAACCCTAACCCATACCCTACGCCGTACCCGAACCCTTCCCCGAAACCGTACTCTAAGCCGTACCCTAACCCTAACCCTAAGCCTAACCCTAACCCTAGGCTACCCTTGACTGCTTCTGCCTCCAATAGATTTCCTAAGCACTAGTGTTTTAAGGAACAGCTTAAAAAGAGAATCCTAATGTGATTTCTTTATAATGGGTGTGTTCCTTATCTTATCCTAGTGTCTAAACTCTTCTCCATGGCTGGACCCCCAAATCATATTCCTTTACGTGCTAAGGGGTATCTAGAGAGTGGGATAGGTTTAATAACTACCCTAACCCTAACGCGTACCCTAACCCTAACCCCTACCCTAACCCTAACACGTACCCTAATCCTAATCCCTACCCTAAACCGAGCCCTAACCCTAACACTAACCCTAACCCTAACCCTAACCCATACCCTATGCCGTACCCGAACCCCTCCCTGAACCCGTACCCTAAGCCGTACCCTAACCCTAACCCTAAGCCTAACCCTAACCCTAGGCTACCCTTGACTGCTTCTGCCTCCAATAGATTTCCTAAGCACTAGTGTTGTAAGGAACAGCTTAAAAAGAGAATCCTAATGTGATTTCTTTATAATGGGTGTGTTCCTTATCTTATCCTAGTGTCTAAAGTCTTCTCCATGGCTGGACCCCCAAATCATATTCCTTTACGTGCTAAGGGGTATCTAGAGAGTGGGATAGGTTTAATAACTACCCTAAAACTAACGCGTACCCCAACCCTAACCCCTAACCTAACCCTAACGTGTACCCTAACCCTAACCCCTACCCGAACCCTAACACGTACCCTAATCCTAACCCGTACCCTAAACCGAGCCCTAACCCTAACACTAACCCTAACCCTAACCCTAACCCATACCCTACGCCGTACCCGAACCCCTCCCCGAACCCGTACCCTAAACCGTACCCTAACCCTAACCCTAAGCCTAACCCTAACCCTAGGCTACCCTTGACTGCTTCTGCCTCCAATAGATTTCCTAAGCACTAGTGTTTTAAGGAACAGCTTAAAAAGAGAATCCTAATGTGATTTCTTTATAATGGGTGTGTTCCTTATCTTATCCTAGTGTCTAAACTCTTCTCCATTGCTGGACACCCAAATAATATTCCTTTACGTGCTAAGGGGTATCTAGAGAGTGGGATAGGTTTAATAACTACCCTAACCCTAACGCGTACCCTAAGCCTAACCCCTACCCTAACCCTAACACGTACCCTAATCCTAACCCGTACCCTAAACCGAGCCCTAACCCTAACCCTAACCCTAACCCTAACCCTAACCTCTAATCTAAACCTAACACGTACCCTAATCCTAACCCGTACCCTAAAACGAGCCCTAACCCTAAAACTAACCCTAACCCTAACCCATACCCTATGCCGTACCCGAACCCTTCCCCGAAACCGTACCCTAAGCCGTACCCTAACCCTAACCCTAAGCCTAACCCTAACCCTAGGCTACCCTTGACTGCTTCTGCCTCCAATAGATTTCCTAAGCACTAGTGTTTTAAGGAACAGCTTAAAAAGAGAATCCTAATGTGATTTCTTTATAATGGGTGTGTTCCTTATCTTATCCTAGTGTCTAAACTCTTCTCCATGGCTGGACCCCCAAATCATATTCCTTTACGTGCTAAGGGGTATCTAGAGAGTGGGATAGGTTTAATAACTACCCTAAAACTAACCCGTACCCTAACCCTAACCCCTAACCTAACCCTAACGTGTACCCAAACCCTAACCCCTACCCTAACCCTAACACGTACCCTAATCCTAACCCGTACCCTAAACCGAGCCCTAACCCTGACACTAACCCTAACCCTAACCCTAACCCATACCCTATGCCGTACCCGATCCCCTCCCCGAACCCGTACCCTAAGCCGTCCCCTAACCCTAACCCTAAGCCTAACCCTAACCCTAGGCTACCCTTGACTGCTTCTGCCTCCAATAGATTTCCTAAGCACTAGTGTTTTAAGGAACAGCTTAAAAGGGAATCCTAATGTGATTTCTTTATAATGGGTGTGTTCCTTATCTTATCCTAGTGTCTAAAATCTTCTCCATGGCTGGACACCCAAATAATATTCCTTTACGAGCTAAGGGGTATCTAGAGAGTGGGATAGGTTTAATAACTACCCTAACCCTAAAGCGTACCCTAACCCTAACCCCTACCCGAACCCTAACACGTACCCTAATCCTAACCCGTACCCTAAACCGAGCCCTAACCCTAACACTAACCCTAACCCTAACCCTAACCCATACCCTACGCCGTACCCGAAACCCTCCCCGAACCCGTACCCTAAACCGTACCCTAACCCTAACCCTAAGCCTAACCCTAACCCTAGGCTACCCTTGACTGCTTCTGCCTCCAATAGATTTCCTAAGCACTAGTGTTTTAAGGAACAGCTTAAAAAGAGAATCCTAATGTGATTTCTTTATAATGGGTGTGTTCCTCATCTTATCCCAGTGTATTAACTCTTCTCCATGGCTGGACCCGCAAATAATATTCCTGTACGTGCTAAGGGGTATCTAGAGAGTGGGATAGGTTTAATAACTACCCTAACCCTAACGCATACCCTAACCCTAACCCCTACCCTAACCCTAACACGTACCCTAATCCTAACCCGTACCCTAAACCGAGCCGTAACCCTAAAACTAACCCTAACCCTAACCCTAACCCATACCCTACGTCGTACCCGAACCCCTCCCCGAACCCTTACCCTAAGCCGTAACCTAACCCAAACCCTAAGCCTCACCCAAACCCTAGGCTACCCTTGACTGCTTCTGCCTCCAATAGATTTCCTAAGCACTAGTGTTTTAAGGAATAGTTTAAAAAGAGAATCCTAATGTGATTACTTTATAATGGGTGTGTTCCTTATCTTATCCTAGTGTCTAAACTCTTCTCCATGGCTGGAACCCCAAATAATATTCCTTTACGTGCTAAGGGGTATCTAGAGAGTGGGATAGGTTTAATAACTACCCTAACCCTAACGCGTACCCTAACCCTAACCCCTACCCTAACCCTAACACGTACCCTAATACTAACCCGTACCCTAAACCGAGCCCTAACCCTAACCCTAACCCTAACCCTAACCCATACCCTACGCCGTACCCGAGCCCCTCCCCGAACCCGTACTCTATGCCGTACCCTAACTCTAACCCTAAGCCTAACCCTAACCCTAGGCTACCCTTGACTGTTTCTCCCTCCAATAGATTTCCTAAGCACTAGTGTTTTAAGGAACAGCTTAAAAAGTGAATCCTAATGTGATTTCTTTATAATGGGTGTGTTCCTTATCTTATCCTAGTGTCTAAACTCTTCTCCATGGCTGGACCCCCAAATAATATTCCTTTACGTGCTAAGGGGTATCTAGAGAGTGGGATAGGTTTAATAACTACCCTAACCCTAACGCGTACCCTAACCGTAACGCGTACCCTAACCCTAACACGTACCCTAATCCTATCCCGTACCCTAAACCGAGCCCTAACCCTAACACTAACCCTAACCCTAACACATACCCTACGCCGTACCCGAACCCTTCCCCGAAACCGTACTCTAAGCCGTACCCTAACCCTAACCCTAAGCCTAACCCTAACCCTTGGCTACCCTTGACTGCTTCTGCCTCCAATAGATTTCCTAAGCACTAGTGTTTTAAGGAACAGCTTAAAAAGAGAATCCTAATGTGATTTCTTTATAATGGGTGTGTTCCTTATCTTATCCTAGTGTCTAAAGTCTTCTCCATGGCTGGACCCCCAAATCATATTCCTTTACGTGCTAAGGGGTATCTAGAGAGTGGGATAGGTTTAATAACTACCCTAAAACTAACGCGTACCCTAACCCTAACCCCTAACCTAAACCTAACGTGTACCCTAACCCTAACCCTAACCCTAACCCTAACGAGTAACCTAACCCTAACACGTACCCTAATCCTAACCCGTACCGTAAACCGAGCCCTAACCCTAACACTAACCCTAACCCTAACCCTAACCCATACCCTACGCCGTACCCGAACCCCTCCCCGAACCCGTACCCTAAGCCGTACCCTAACCCTAACCCTAAGCCTAACCCTAACCCTAGGCTACCCTTGACTGCTTCTGCCTTCAATAGATTTCCTAAGCACTAGTGTTTTAAGGAACAGCTTAAAAAGAGAATCCTAATGTGATTTCTTTATAATGGGTGTGTTCCTTATCTTATCCTAGTGTCTAAACTCTTCTCCATGCCTGGACCCCCAAATCATATTCCTTTACGTGCTAAGTGGTATCTAGAGAGTGGGATACGTTTAATAAATACCCTAAACCTAACACGTACCCTAATCCTATCCCATACTCTAAACCTAGCCCTAACCCTAAAACTAACCCTAACCCTAACCCTAACGCGTACCCTAACCCTAACCCCTACCCTAACCCTAACCCCTACCCTAACCCTAACACGTACCCTAATACTAACCCGTACCCTAAACCGAGCCCTAACCCTAACCCTAACCCTAACCCTAACCCATACCCTACGCCGTACCCGAGCCCCTCCCCGAACCCGTACTCTATGCCGTACCCTAACTCTAACCCTAAGCCTAACCCTAACCCTAGGCTACCCTTGACTGTTTCTCCCTCCAATAGATTTCCTAAGCACTAGTGTTTTAAGGAACAGCTTAAAAAGTGAATCCTAATGTGATTTCTTTATAATGGGTGTGTTCCTTATCTTATCCTAGTGTCTAAACTCTTCTCCATGGCTGGACCCCCAAATAATATTCCTTTACGTGCTAAGGGGTATCTAGAGAGTGGGATAGGTTTAATAACTACCCTAACCCTAACGCGTACCCTAACTGTAACGCGTACCCTAACCCTAACACGTACCCTAATCCTATCCCGTACCCTAAACCGAGCCCTAACCCTAACACTAACCCTAACCCTAACACATACCCTACGCCGTACCCGAACCCTTCCCCGAAACCGTACTCTAAGCCGTACCCTAACCCTAACCCTAAGCCTAACCCTAACCCTTGGCTACCCTTTACTGCTTCTGCCTCCAATAGATTTCCTAAGCACTAGTGTTTTAAGGAACAGCTTAAAAAGAGAATCCTAATGTGATTTCTTTATAATGGGTGTGTTCCTTATCTTATCCTAGTGTCTAAAGTCTTCTCCATGGCTGGACCCCCAAATCATATTCCTTTACGTGCTAAGGGGTATCTAGAGAGTGGGATAGGTTTAATAACTACCCTAAAACTAACGCGTACCCTAACCCTAACCCCTAACCTAAACCTAACATGTACCCTAACCCTAACCCTAACCCTAACCCTAACGCGTACCCTAACCCTAACACGTACCCTAATCCTAACCCGTACCGTAAACCGAGCCCTAACCCTAACACTAACCCTAACCCTAACCCTAACCCATACCCTACGCCGTACCCGAACCCCTCCCCGAACCCGTACCCTAAGCCGTACCCTAACCCTAACCCTAAGCCTAACCCTAACCCTAGGCTACCCTTGACTGCTTCTGCCTTCAATAGATTTCCTAAGCACTAGTGTTTTAAGGAACAGCTTAAAAAGAGAATCCTAATGTGATTTCTTTATAATGGGTGTGTTCCTTATCTTATCCTAGTGTCTAAACTCTTCTCCATGCCTGGACCCCCAAATCATATTCCTTTACGTGCTAAGTGGTATCTAGAGAGTGGGATACGTTTAATAAATACCCTAAACCTAACACGTACCCTAATCCTATCCCATACTCTAAACCTAGCCCTAACCCTAAAACTAACCCTAACCCTAACCCTAACCCGTACCCTACGCCGTACCCGAACCCGTACCCAAACCCGTACCCTAAGCCGTACCCTAACCCTAACCCTAACCCTAAACTACCCTTGACTGCTTCTGCCTCCAATAGATTTCCTAAGCACTAGTGTTTTAAGGAACAGCTTAAAAAGAGAATCCTAATGTGATTTCTTTATAATGGGTGTGTTCCTTATCTTATCCTAGTGTCTAAAGTCTTCTCCATGGCTGGACCCCCAAATCATATTCCTTTACGTGCTAAGGGGTATCTAGAGAGTGGGATAGGTTTAATAACTACCCTAAAACTAACGCGTACCCTAACCCTAACCCCTATCCTAACCCTAACGCGTACCCTAACCCTAACCCGTACCCTAAACCGAGCCCTAACCGTAACACTAACCCTAACCCTAACCCTAACCCATACCCTCCGCCGTACCCGAACCCCTCCCCGAACCCGTACCCTATGTTGTACCCTAACCCTAACCCCTAACCTAACCCTAACGCGTACCCTAACCCTAACCCCTACCCTAACCCTAACACGTACCCTAAACCTAACCCGTACCCTAAACCGAGCCCTAACCGTAACCCTAACCCTAACCCTAACCCTAACCCATACCCTCCGCCGTACCCGAACCCCTCCCCGAACCCATACCCTATGCCGTACCCTAACCCTAACCCTAAGCCTAACCCTAACCCTAGGCTACCCTTGACTGCTTCTGCCTCCAATAGATTTCCTAAGCACTAGTGTTTTAAGGAACAGCTTAAAAAGAGAATCCTAATGTGATTTCTTTATAATGGGTGTGTTCCTTATCTTATCCTAGTGTCTAAACTCTTCTCCATGGCTGGACCCCCAAATAATATTCCTTTACGTGCTAAGGGGTATCTAGAGAGTGGGATAGGTTTAATAACTACCCTAACCCTAACGCGTACCCTAACCGTAACGCGTACCCTAACCCTAACACGTACCCTAATCCTATCCCGTACCCTAAACCGAGCCCTAACCCTAACACTAACCCTAACCCTAACACATACCCTACGCCGTACCCGAGCCCCTCCCCGAACCCGTTCCCTATGCCGTACCCTAACCCTAACCCTAAGCCTAACCCTCACTCTAGGCTACCCTTGACTACTTCTGCCTCCAGTAGATTTCCTAAGCACTGGTGTTTTAAGGAACAGCTTAAAAAGAGAATCCTAATGTGATTTCTTTATAATGGGTGTGTTCCTTATCTTATCCTAGTGTCTAAACTCTTCTCCATGGCTGGACACCCAAATAATATTCCTTTACGTGCTAAGGGGTATCTAGAGAGTGGGATAGGTTTAATAACTACCCTAACCCTAACGCGTACCCTAACCCTAACCCCTACCCTAACCCTAACACGTACCCTAATCCTAACCCGTACCCTAAACCGAGCCCTAACCCTAACACTAACCCTAACCCTAACCCTAACCCTAACCCATACCCTACGCCGTACCCGAACCCCTCCCCGAACCCGTACCCTAAGCCGTCCCCTAACCCTAACCCTAAGCCTAACCCAAACCCTAGGCTACCCTTGACTGCTTCTGCCTCCAATAGATTTCCTAAGCACTACTGTTTTAAGGAACAGCTTAAAAAGAGAATCCTAATGTGATTTCTTTATAATGGGTGTGTTCCTTATCTTATCCTAGTGTCTAAACTCTTCTCCATGGCTGGACACCCAAATAATATTCCTTTACGAGCTAAGGGGTATCTAGAGAGTGGGATAGGTTTAATAACTACCCTAACCCTAACGCGTACCCTAACCCTAACCCCTAACCTAAACCTAACACATACCCTAATCCTAACCCGTACCCTAAAACGAGCCCTAACCCTAACACTAACCCTAACCCTAACCCATACCCTACGCCGTACCCGAACCCTTCCCCGAAACCGTACTCTAAGCCGTACCCTAACCCTAACCCTAAGCCTAACCCTAACCCTAGGCTACCCTTGACTGCTTCTGCCTCCAATAGATTTCCTAAGCACTAGTGTTTTAAGGAACAGCTTAAAAAGAGAATCCTAATGTGATTTCTTTATAATGGGTGTGTTCCTTATCTTATCCTAGTGTCTAAACTCTTCTCCATGGCTGGACCCCCAAATCATATTCCTTTACGTGCTAAGGGGTATCTAGAGAGTGGGATAGGTTTAATAACTACCCTAACCCTAACGCGTACCCTAACCCTAACCCCTACCCTAACCCTAACACGTACCCTAATCCTAATCCCTACCCTAAACCGAGCCCTAACCCTAACACTAACCCTAACCCTAACCCTAACCCATACCCTATGCCGTACCCGAACCCCTCCCTGAACCCGTACCCTAAGCCGTACCCTAACCCTAACCCTAAGCCTAACCCTAACCCTAGGCTACCCTTGACTGCTTCTGCCTCCAATAGATTTCCTAAGCACTAGTGTTGTAAGGAACAGCTTAAAAAGAGAATCCTAATGTGATTTCTTTATAATGGGTGTGTTCCTTATCTTATCCTAGTGTCTAAAGTCTTCTCCATGGCTGGACCCCCAAATCATATTCCTTTACGTGCTAAGGGGTATCTAGAGAGTGGGATAGGTTTAATAACTACCCTAAAACTAACGCGTACCCCAACCCTAACCCCTAACCTAACCCTAACGTGTACCCTAACCCTAACCCCTACCCGAACCCTAACACGTACCCTAATCCTAACCCGTACCCTAAACCGAGCCCTAACCCTAACACTAACCCTAACCCTAACCCTAACCCATACCCTACGCCGTACCCGAACCCCTCCCCGAACCCGTACCCTAAACCGTACCCTAACCCTAACCCTAAGCCTAACCCTAACCCTAGGCTACCCTTGACTGCTTCTGCCTCCAATAGATTTCCTAAGCACTAGTGTTTTAAGGAACAGCTTAAAAAGAGAATCCTAATGTGATTTCTTTATAATGGGTGTGTTCCTTATCTTATCCTAGTGTCTAAACTCTTCTCCATTGCTGGACACCCAAATAATATTCCTTTACGTGCTAAGGGGTATCTAGAGAGTGGGATAGGTTTAATAACTACCCTAACCCTAACGCGTACCCTAAGCCTAACCCCTACCCTAACCCTAACACGTACCCTAATCCTAACCCGTACCCTAAACCGAGCCCTAACCCTAACCCTAACCCTAACCCTAACCCTAACCTCTAATCTAAACCTAACACGTACCCTAATCCTAACCCGTACCCTAAAACGAGCCCTAACCCTAAAACTAACCCTAACCCTAACCCATACCCTATGCCGTACCCGAACCCTTCCCCGAAACCGTACCCTAAGCCGTACCCTAACCCTAACCCTAAGCCTAACCCTAACCCTAGGCTACCCTTGACTGCTTCTGCCTCCAATAGATTTCCTAAGCACTAGTGTTTTAAGGAACAGCTTAAAAAGAGAATCCTAATGTGATTTCTTTATAATGGGTGTGTTCCTTATCTTATCCTAGTGTCTAAAGTCTTCTCCATGGCTGGACCCCCAAATCATATTCCTTTACGTGCTAAGGGGTATCTAGAGAGTGGGATAGGTTTAATAACTACCCTAAAACTAACCCGTACCCTAACCCTAACCCCTAACCTAACCCTAACGTGTACCCAAACCCTAACCCCTACCCTAACCCTAACACGTACCCTAATCCTAACCCGTACCCTAAACCGAGCTCTAACCCTGACACTAACCCTAACCCTAACCCTAACCCATACCCTATGCCGTACCCGATCCCCTCCCCGAACCCGTACCCTAAGCCGTCCCCTAACCCTAACCCTAAGCCTAACCCTAACCCTAGGCTACCCTTGACTGCTTCTGCCTCCAATAGATTTCCTAAGCACTAGTGTTTTAAGGAACAGCTTAAAAGGGAATCCTAATGTGATTTCTTTATAATGGGTGTGTTCCTTATCTTATCCTAGTGTCTAAAATCTTCTCCATGGCTGGACACCCAAATAATATTCCTTTACGAGCTAAGGGGTATCTAGAGAGTGGGATAGGTTTAATAACTACCCTAACCCTAAAGCGTACCCTAACCCTAACCCCTACCCGAACCCTAACACGTACCCTAATCCTAACCCGTACCCTAAACCGAGCCCTAACCCTAACACTAACCCTAACCCTAACCCTAACCCATACCCTACGCCGTACCCGAAACCCTCCCCGAACCCGTACCCTAAACCGTACCCTAACCCTAACCCTAAGCCTAACCCTAACCCTAGGCTACCCTTGACTGCTTCTGCCTCCAATAGATTTCCTAAGCACTAGTGTTTTAAGGAACAGCTTAAAAAGAGAATCCTAATGTGATTTCTTTATAATGGGTGTGTTCCTCATCTTATCCCAGTGTATTAACTCTTCTCCATGGCTGGACCCGCAAATAATATTCCTGTACGTGCTAAGGGGTATCTAGAGAGTGGGATAGGTTTAATAACTACCCTAACCCTAACGCATACCCTAACCCTAACCCCTACCCTAACCCTAACACGTACCCTAATCCTAACCCGTACCCTAAACCGAGCCGTAACCCTAAAACTAACCCTAACCCTAACCCTAACCCATACCCTACGTCGTACCCGAACCCCTCCCCGAACCCTTACCCTAAGCCGTAACCTAACCCAAACCCTAAGCCTCACCCAAACCCTAGGCTACCCTTGACTGCTTCTGCCTCCAATAGATTTCCTAAGCACTAGTGTTTTAAGGAATAGTTTAAAAAGAGAATCCTAATGTGATTTCTTTATAATGGGTGTGTTCCTTATCTTATCCTAGTGTCTAAACTCTTCTCCATGGCTGGAACCCCAAATAATATTCCTTTACGTGCTAAGGGGTATCTAGAGAGTGGGATAGGTTTAATAACTACCCTAACCCTAACGCGTACCCTAACCCTAACCCCTACCCTAACCCTAACACGTACCCTAATACTAACCCGTACCCTAAACCGAGCCCTAACCCTAACCCTAACCCTAACCCTAACCCATACCCTACGCCGTACCCGAGCCCCTCCCCGAACCCGTACTCTATGCCGTACCCTAACTCTAACCCTAAGCCTAACCCTAACCCTAGGCTACCCTTGACTGTTTCTCCCTCCAATAGATTTCCTAAGCACTAGTGTTTTAAGGAACAGCTTAAAAAGTGAATCCTAATGTGATTTCTTTATAATGGGTGTGTTCCTTATCTTATCCTAGTGTCTAAACTCTTCTCCATGGCTGGACCCCCAAATAATATTCCTTTACGTGCTAAGGGGTATCTAGAGAGTGGGATAGGTTTAATAACTACCCTAACCCTAACGCGTACCCTAACCGTAACGCGTACCCTAACCCTAACACGTACCCTAATCCTATCCCGTACCCTAAACCGAGCCCTAACCCTAACACTAACCCTAACCCTAACACATACCCTACGCCGTACCCGAACCCTTCCCCGAAACCGTACTCTAAGCCGTACCCTAACCCTAACCCTAAGCCTAACCCTAACCCTTGGCTACCCTTGACTGCTTCTGCCTCCAATAGATTTCCTAAGCACTAGTGTTTTAAGGAACAGCTTAAAAAGAGAATCCTAATGTGATTTCTTTATAATGGGTGTGTTCCTTATCTTATCCTAGTGTCTAAAGTCTTCTCCATGGCTGGACCCCCAAATCATATTCCTTTACGTGCTAAGGGGTATCTAGAGAGTGGGATAGGTTTAATAACTACCCTAAAACTAACGCGTACCCTAACCCTAACCCCTAACCTAAACCTAACGTGTACCCTAACCCTAACCCTAACCCTAACCCTAACGAGTAACCTAACCCTAACACGTACCCTAATCCTAACCCGTACCGTAAACCGAGCCCTAACCCTAACACTAACCCTAACCCTAACCCTAACCCATACCCTACGCCGTACCCGAACCCCTCCCCGAACCCGTACCCTAAGCCGTACCCTAACCCTAACCCTAAGCCTAACCCTAACCCTAGGCTACCCTTGACTGCTTCTGCCTTCAATAGATTTCCTAAGCACTAGTGTTTTAAGGAACAGCTTAAAAAGAGAATCCTAATGTGATTTCTTTATAATGGGTGTGTTCCTTATCTTATCCTAGTGTCTAAACTCTTCTCCATGCCTGGACCCCCAAATCATATTCCTTTACGTGCTAAGTGGTATCTAGAGAGTGGGATACGTTTAATAAATACCCTAAACCTAACACGTACCCTAATCCTATCCCATACTCTAAACCTAGCCCTAACCCTAAAACTAACCCTAACCCTAACCCTAACCCGTACCCTACGCCGTACCCAAACCCGTACCCAAACCCGTACCCTAAGCCGTACCCTAACCCTAACCCTAACCCTAAACTACCCTTGACTGCTTCTGCCTCCAATAGATTTCCTAAGCACTAGTGTTTTAAGGAACAGCTTAAAAAGAGAATCCTAATGTGATTTCTTTATAATGGGTGTGTTCCTTATCTTATCCTAGTGTCTAAAGTCTTCTCCATGGCTGGACCCCCAAATCATATTCCTTTACGTGCTAAGGGGTATCTAGAGAGTGGGATAGGTTTAATAACTACCCTAAAACTAACGCGTACCCTATCCCTAACCCCTATCCTAACCCTAACGCGTACCCTAACCCGTACCCGTACCCTAAACCGAGCCCTAACCGTAACACTAACCCTAACCCTAACCCTAACCCATACCCTCCGCCGTACCCGAACCCCTCCCCGAACCCGTACCCTATGTTGTACCCTAACCCTAACCCCTAACCTAACCCTAACGCGTACCCTAACCCTAACCCCTACCCTAACCCTAACACGTACCCTAAACCTAACCCGTACCCTAAACCGAGCCCTAACCCTAACACTAACCCTAACCCTAACCCTAACCCATACCCTCCGCCGTACCCGAACCCCTCACCGAACCCGTACCCTATGCCGTACCCTAACCCTAACCCTAAGCCTAACCCTAACCCTAGGCTACCCTTGACTGCTTCTGCCTCCAATAGATTTCCTAAGCACTAGTGTTTTAAGGAACAGCTTAAAAAGAGAATCCTAATGTGATTTCTTTATAATGGGTGTGTTCCTTATCTTATCCTAGTGTCTAAACTCTTCTCCATGGCTGGACCCCCAAATCATATTCCTTTACGTGCTAAGGGGTATCTAGAGAGTGGGATAGGTTTAATAACTACCCTAACCCTAACGCGTACCCTAACCCTAACCCCTACCCTAACCCTAACACGTACCCTAATCCTAACCCCTACCCTAAACCGAGCCCTAACCCTAACACTAACCCTAACCCTAACCCTAACCCATACCCTATGCCGTACCCGAACCCCTCCCCGAACCCGTACCCTAAGCCGTACCCTAACCCTAACCCTAAGCCTAACCCTAACCCTAGGCTACCCTTGACTGCTTCTGCCTCCAATAGATTTCCTAAGCACTAGTGTTTTAAGGAACAGCTTAAAAAGAGAATCCTAATGTGATTTCTTTATAATGGGTGTGTTCCTTATCTTATCCTAGTGTCTAAAGTCTTCTCCATGGCTGGACCCCCAAATCATATTCCTTTACGTGCTAAGGGGTGTCTAGAGAGTGGGATAGGTTTAATAACTACCCTAAAACTAACACGTACCCTAAACCTAACCCCTATCCTAACCCTAACGCGTACCCTAACCCTAACCCGTACCCTAAACCGAGCCCTAACCGTAACACTAACCCTAACCCTAACCCTAACCCATACCCTCCGCCGTACCCGAACCCCTCCCCGAACCCGTACCCTATGTTGTACCCTAACCCTAACCCCTAACCTAACCCTAACGCGTACCCTAACCCTAACCCCTACCCTAACCCTAACACGTACCCTAAACCTAACCCGTACCCTAAACCGAGCCCTAACCCTAACCCTAACCCTAACCCTAACCCTAACCCTAACCCATACCCTCCGCCGTACCCGAACCCCTCCCCGAACCCATACCCTATGCCGTACCCTAACCCTAACCCTAAGCCTAACCCTAACCCTAGGCTACCCTTGACTGCTTCTGCCTCCAATAGATTTCCTAAGCACTAGTGTTTTAAGGAACAGCTTAAAAAGAGAATCCTAATGTGATTTCTTTATAATGGGTGTGTTCCTTATCTTATCCTAGTGTCTAAACTCTTCTCCATGGCTGGACCCCCAAATAATATTCCTTTACGTGCTAAGGGGTATCTAGAGAGTGGGATAGGTTTAATAACTACCCTAACCCTAACACGTACCCTAACCGTAACGCGTACCCTAACCCTAACACGTACCCTAATCCTATCCCGTACCCTAAACCGAGCCCTAACCCTAACACTAACCCTAACCCTAACACATACCCTACGCCGTACCCGAGCCCCTCCCCGAACCCGTTCCCTATGCCGTACCCTAACCCTAACCCTAAGCCTAACCCTCACTCTAGGCTACCCTTGACTACTTCTGCCTCCAGTAGATTTCCTAAGCACTGGTGTTTTAAGGAACAGCTTAAAAAGAGAATCCTAATGTGATTTCTTTATAATGGGTGTGTTCCTTATCTTATCCTAGTGTCTAAACTCTTCTCCATGGCTGGACACCCAAATAATATTCCTTTACGTGCTAAGGGGTATCTAGAGAGTGGGATAGGTTTAATAACTACCCTAACCCTAACGCGTACCCTAACCCTAACCCCTACCCTAACCCTAACACGTACCCTAATCCTAACCCGTACCCTAAACCGAGCCCTAACCCTAACACTAACCCTAACCCTAACCCTAACCCATACCCTACGCCGTACCCGAACCCCTCCCCGAACCCGTACCCTAAGCCGTCCCCTAACCCTAACCCTAAGCCTAACCCTAACCCTAGGCTACCCTTGACTGCTTCTGCCTCCAATAGATTTCCTAAGCACTACTGTTTTAAGGAACAGCTTAAAAAGAGAATCCTAATGTGATTTCTTTATAATGGGTGTGTTCCTTATCTTATCCTAGTGTCTAAAGTCTTCTCCATGGCTGGACCCCCAAATCATATTCCTTTACGTGCTAAGGGGTATCTAGAGAGTGGGATAGGTTTAATAACTACCCTAAAACTAACGCGTACCCTAACCCTAACCCCTATCCTAACCCTAACGCGTACCCTAACCCGTACCCGTACCCTAAACCGAGCCCTAACCGTAACACTAACCCTAACCCTAACCCTAACCCATACCCTCCGCCGTACCCGAACCCCTCCCCGAACCCGTACCCTATGTTGTACCCTAACCCTAACCCCTAACCTAACCCTAACGCGTACCCTAACCCTAACCCCTACCCTAACCCTAACACGTACCCTAAACCTAACCCGTACCCTAAACCGAGCCCTAACCCTAACACTAACCCTAACCCTAACCCTAACCCATACCCTCCGCCGTACCCGAACCCCTCACCGAACCCGTACCCTATGCCGTACCCTAACCCTAACCCTAAGCCTAACCCTAACCCTAGGCTACCCTTGACTGCTTCTGCCTCCAATAGATTTCCTAAGCACTAGTGTTTTAAGGAACAGCTTAAAAAGAGAATCCTAATGTGATTTCTTTATAATGGGTGTGTTCCTTATCTTATCCTAGTGTCTAAACTCTTCTCCATGGCTGGACCCCCAAATCATATTCCTTTACGTGCTAAGGGGTATCTAGAGAGTGGGATAGGTTTAATAACTACCCTAACCCTAACGCGTACCCTAACCCTAACCCCTACCCTAACCCTAACACGTACCCTAATCCTAACCCCTACCCTAAACCGAGCCCTAACCCTAACACTAACCCTAACCCTAACCCTAACCCATACCCTATGCCGTACCCGAACCCCTCCCCGAACCCGTACCCTAAGCCGTACCCTAACCCTAACCCTAAGCCTAACCCTAACCCTAGGCTACCCTTGACTGCTTCTGCCTCCAATAGATTTCCTAAGCACTAGTGTTTTAAGGAACAGCTTAAAAAGAGAATCCTAATGTGATTTCTTTATAATGGGTGTGTTCCTTATCTTATCCTAGTGTCTAAAGTCTTCTCCATGGCTGGACCCCCAAATCATATTCCTTTACGTGCTAAGGGGTATCTAGAGAGTGGGATAGGTTTAATAACTACCCTAAAACTAACACGTACCCTAACCCTAACCCCTATCCTAACCCTAACGCGTACCCTAACCCTAACCCGTACCCTAAACCGAGCCCTAACCGTAACACTAACCCTAACCCTAACCCTAACCCATACCCTCCGCCGTACCCGAACCCCTCCCCGAACCCGTACCCTATGTTGTACCCTAACCCTAACCCCTAACCTAACCCTAACGCGTACCCTAACCCTAACCCCTACCCTAACCCTAACACGTACCCTAAACCTAACCCGTACCCTAAACCGAGCCCTAACCCTAACCCTAACCCTAACCCTAACCCTAACCCATACCCTCCGCCGTACCCGAACCCCTCCCCGAACCCATACCCTATGCCGTACCCTAACCCTAACCCTAAGCCTAACCCTAACCCTAGGCTACCCTTGACTGCTTCTGCCTCCAATAGATTTCCTAAGCACTAGTGTTTTAAGGAACAGCTTAAAAAGAGAATCCTAATGTGATTTCTTTATAATGGGTGTGTTCCTTATCTTATCCTAGTGTCTAAACTCTTCTCCATGGCTGGACCCCCAAATAATATTCCTTTACGTGCTAAGGGGTATCTAGAGAGTGGGATAGGTTTAATAACTACCCTAACCCTAACGCGTACCCTAACCGTAACGCGTACCCTAACCCTAACACGTACCCTAATCCTATCCCGTACCCTAAACCGAGCCCTAACCCTAACACTAACCCTAACCCTAACACATACCCTACGCCGTACCCGAGCCCCTCCCCGAACCCGTTCCCTATGCCGTACCCTAACCCTAACCCTAAGCCTAACCCTCACTCTAGGCTACCCTTGACTACTTCTGCCTCCAGTAGATTTCCTAAGCACTGGTGTTTTAAGGAACAGCTTAAAAAGAGAATCCTAATGTGATTTCTTTATAATGGGTGTGTTCCTTATCTTATCCTAGTGTCTAAACTCTTCTCCATGGCTGGACACCCAAATAATATTCCTTTACGTGCTAAGGGGTATCTAGAGAGTGGGATAGGTTTAATAACTACCCTAACCCTAACGCGTACCCTAACCCTAACCCCTACCCTAACCCTAACACGTACCCTAATCCTAACCCGTACCCTAAACCGAGCCCTAACCCTAACACTAACCCTAACCCTAACCCTAACCCTAACCCATACCCTACGCCGTACCCGAACCCCTCCCCGAACCCGTACCCTAAGCCGTCCCCTAACCCTAACCCTAAGCCTAACCCAAACCCTAGGCTACCCTTGACTGCTTCTGCCTCCAATAGATTTCCTAAGCACTACTGTTTTAAGGAACAGCTTAAAAAGAGAATCCTAATGTGATTTCTTTATAATGGGTGTGTTCCTTATCTTATCCTAGTGTCTAAACTCTTCTCCATGGCTGGACACCCAAATAATATTCCTTTACGAGCTAAGGGGTATCTAGAGAGTGGGATAGGTTTAATAACTACCCTAACCCTAACGCGTACCCTAACCCTAACCCCTAACCTAAACCTAACACGTACCCTAATCCTAACCCGTACCCTAAAACGAGCCCTAACCCTAACACTAACCCTAACCCTAACCCATACCCTACGCCGTACCTGAACCCTTCCCCGAAACCGTACTCTAAGCCGTACCCTAACCCTAACCCTAAGCCTAACCCTAACCCTAGGCTACCCTTGACTGCTTCTGCCTCCAATAGATTTCCTAAGCACTAGTGTTTTAAGGAACAGCTTAAAAAGAGAATCCTAATGTGATTTCTTTATAATGGGTGTGTTCCTTATCTTATCCTAGTGTCTAAACTCTTCTCCATGGCTGGACCCCCAAATCATATTCCTTTACGTGCTAAGGGGTATCTAGAGAGTGGGATAGGTTTAATAACTACCCTAACCCTAACGCGTACCCTAACCCTAACCCCTACCCTAACCCTAACACGTACCCTAATCCTAACCCCTACCCTAAACCGAGCCCTAACCCTAACACTAACCCTAACCCTAACCCTAACCCATACCCTATGCCGTACCCGAACCCCTCCCCGAACCCGTACCCTAAGCCGTACCCTAACCCTAACCCTAAGCCTAACCCTAACCCTAGGCTACCCTTGACTGCTTCTGCCTCCAATAGATTTCCTAAGCACTAGTGTTTTAAGGAACAGCTTAAAAAGAGAATCCTAATGTGATTTCTTTATAATGGGTGTGTTCCTTATCTTATCCTAGTGTCTAAAGTCTTCTCCATGGCTGGACCCCCAAATCATATTCCTTTACGTGCTAAGGGGTATCTAGAGAGTGGGATAGGTTTAATAACTACCCTAAAACTAACGCGTACCCTAACCCTAACCCCTAACCTAACCCTAACGTGTACCCTAACCCTAACCCCTACCCGAACCCTAACACGTACCCTAATCCTAACCCGTACCCTAAACCGAGCCCTAACCCTAACACTAACCCTAACCCTAACCCTAACCCATACCCTACGCCGTACCCGAACCCCTCCCCGAACCCGTACCCTAAACCGTACCCTAACCCTAACCCTAAGCCTAACCCTAACCCTAGGCTACCCTTGACTGCTTCTGCCTCCAATAGATTTCCTAAGCACTAGTGTTTTAAGGAACAGCTTAAAAAGAGAATCCTAATGTGATTTCTTTATAATGGGTGTGTTCCTTATCTTATCCTAGTGTATTAACTCTTCTCCATGGCTGGACCCGCAAATAATATTCCTGTACGTGCTAAGGGGTATCTAGAGAGTGGGATAGGTTTAATAACTACCCTAACCCTAACGCATACCCTAACCCTAACCCCTACCCTAACCCTAACACGTACCCTAATCCTAACCCGTACCCTAAACCGAGCCGTAACCCTAAAACTAACCCTAACCCTAACCCTAACCCATACCCTACGCCGTACCCGAACCCCTCCCCGAACCCGTACCCTAAGCCGTAACCTAACCCAAACCCTAAGCCTAACCCAAACCCTAGGCTACCCTTCACTGCTTCTGCCTCCAATAGATTTCCTAAGCACTAGTGTTTTAAGGAATAGTTTAAAAAGAGAATCCTAATGTGATTTCTTTATAATGGGTGTGTTCCTTATCTTATCCTAGTGTCTAAACTCTTCTCCATGGCTGGAACCCCAAATAATATTCCTTTACGTGCTAAGGGGTATCTAGAGAGTGGGATAGGTTTAATAACTACCCTAACCCTAACGTGTACCCTAACCCTAACCCCTACCCTAACCCTAACACGTACCCTAATACTAACCCGTACCCGAAACCGAGCCCTAACCCTAACACTAACCCTAACCCTAACCCTAACCCATACCCTACGCCGTACCCGAGCCCCTCCCCGAACCCGTACTCTATGCCGTACCCTAACTCTAACCCTAAGCCTAACCCTAACCCTAGGCTACCCTTGACTGTTTCTCCCTCCAATAGATTTCCTAAGCACTAGTGTTTTAAGGAACAGCTTAAAAAGTGAATCCTAATGTGATTTCTTTATAATGGGTGTGTTCCTTATCTTATCCTAGTGTCTAAACTCTTCTCCATGGCTGGACCCCCAAATAATATTCCTTTACGTGCTAAGGGGTATCTAGAGAGTGGGATAGGTTTAATAACTACCCTAACCCTAACGCGTACCCTAACCGTAACGCGTACCCTAACCCTAACACGTACCCTAATCCTATCCCGTACCCTAAACCGAGCCCTAACCCTAACACTAACCCTAACCCTAACACATACCCTACGCCGTACCCGAGCCCCTCCCCGAACCCGTTCCCTATGCCGTACCCTAACCCTAACCCTAAGCCTAACCCTCACTCTAGGCTACCCTTGACTACTTCTGCCTCCAGTAGATTTCCTAAGCACTGGTGTTTTAAGGAACAGCTTAAAAAGAGAATCCTAATGTGATTTCTTTATAATGGGTGTGTTCCTTATCTTATCCTAGTGTCTAAACTCTTCTCCATGGCTGGACACCCAAATAATATTCCTTTACGTGCTAAGGGGTATCTAGAGAGTGGGATAGGTTTAATAACTACCCTAACCCTAACGCGTACCCTAACCCTAACCCCTACCCTAACCATAACACGTACCCTAATCCTAACCCGTACCCTAAACCGAGCCCTAACCCTAACACTAACCCTAACCCTAACCCTAACCCTAACCCATACCCTACGCCGTACCCGAACCCCTCCCCGAACCCGTACCCTAAGCCGTCCCCTAACCCTAACCCTAAGCCTAACCCAAACCCTAGGCTACCCTTGACTGCTTCTGCCTCCAATAGATTTCCTAAGCACTACTGTTTTAAGGAACAGCTTAAAAAGAGAATCCTAATGTGATTTCTTTATAATGGGTGTGTTCCTTATCTTATCCTAGTGTCTAAACTCTTCTCCATGGCTGGACCCCCAAATAATATTCCTTTACGAGCTAAGGGGTATCTAGAGAGTGGGATAGGTTTAATAACTACCCTAACCCTAACGCGTACCCTAACCCTAACCCCTAACCTAAACCTAACACGTACCCTAATCCTAACCCGTACCCTAAAACGAGCCCTAACCCTAACACTAACCCTAACCCTAACCCATACCCTACGCCGTACCCGAACCCTTCCCCGAAACCGTACTCTAAGCCGTACCCTAACCCTAACCCTAAGCCTAACCCTAACCCTAGGCTACCCTTGACTGCTTCTGCCTCCAATAGATTTCCTAAGCACTAGTGTTTTAAGGAACAGCTTAAAAAGAGAATCCTAATGTGATTTCTTTATAATGGGTGTGTTCCTTATCTTATCCTAGTGTCGAAACTCTTCTCCATGGCTGGAACCCCAAATAATATTCCTTTACGTGCTAAGGGGTATCTAGAGAGTGGGATAGGTTTAATAACTACCCTAACCCTAACGCGTACCCTAACCCTAACCCCTACCCTAACCCTAACACATACCCTAATCCTAACCCGTACCCTAAACCGAGCCCTAACCCTAACACTAACCCTAACACTAACCCTAACCCTAACCCTAACCCATACCCTATGCCATACCCGAGCCCCTCCCCGAACCCATACCCTAAGCCGTCCCCTAACCCTAACCCTAAGCCTAACCCTAACCCTAGGCTACCCTTGACTGCTTCTGCCTCCAATAGATTTCCTAAGCACTAGTGTTTTAAGGAACAGCTTAAAAAGAGAATCCTAATGTGATTTCTTTATAATGGGTGTGTTCCTTATCTTATCCTAGTGTCTAAACTCTTCTCCATGGCTGGACCCCCAAATCATATTCCTTTACGTGCTAAGGGGTATCTAGAGAGTGGGATAGGTTTAATAACTACCCTAACCCTAACGCGTACCCTAACCCTAACCCCTACCCTAACCCTAACACGTACCCTAATCCTAACCCCTACCCTAAACCGAGCCCTAAACCTAACACTAACCCTAACCCTAACCCTAACCCATACCCTATGCCGTACCCGAACCCCTCCCCGAACCCGTACCCTAAGCCGTACCCTAACCCTAACCCTAAGCCTAACCCTAACCCTAGGCTACCCTTGACTGCTTCTGCCTCCAATAGATTTCCTAAGCACTAGTGTTTTAAGGAACAGCTTAAAAAGAGAATCCTAATGTGATTTCTTTATAATGGGTGTGTTCCTTATCTTATCCTAGTGTCTAAAGTCTTCTCCATGGCTGGACCCCCAAATCATATTCCTTTACGTGCTAAGGGGTATCTAGAGAGTGGGATAGGTTTAATAACTACCCTAAAACTAACACGTACCCTAACCCTAACCCCTATCCTAACCCTAACGCGTACCCTAACCCTAACCCGTACCCTAAACCGAGCCCTAACCGTAACACTAACCCTAACCCTAACCCTAACCCATACCCTCCGCCGTACCCGAACCCCTCCCCGAACCCGTACCCTATGTTGTACCCTAACCCTAACCCCTAACCTAACCCTAACGCGTACCCTAACCCTAACCCCTACCCTAACCCTAACACGTACCCTAAACCTAACCCGTACCCTAAACCGAGCCCTAACCCTAACCCTAACCCTAACCCTAACCCTAACCCATACCCTCCGCCGTACCCGAACCCCTCCCCGAACCCATACCCTATGCCGTACCCTAACCCTAACCCTAAGCCTAACCCTAACCCTAGGCTACCCTTGACTGCTTCTGCCTCCAATAGATTTCCTAAGCAGTAGTGTTTTAAGGAACAGCTTAAAAAGAGAATCCTAATGTGATTTCTTTATAATGGGTGTGTTCCTTATCTTATCCTAGTGTCTAAACTCTTCTCCATGGCTGGACCCCCAAATCATATTCCTTTACGTGCTAAGGGGTATCTAGAGAGTGGGATAGGTTTAATAACTACCCTAACCCTAACGCGTACCCTAACCCTAACCCCTACCCTAACCCTAACACGTACCCTAATCCTAACCCCTACCCTAAACCGAGCCCTAACCCTAACACTAACCCTAACCCTAACCCTAATCCATACCCTATGCCGTACCCGAACCCCTCCCCGAACCCGTACCCTAAGCCGTACCCTAACCCTAACCCTAAGCCTAACCTTAACCCTAGGCTACCCTTGACTGCTTCTGCCTCCAATAGATTTCCTAAGCACTAGTGTTGTAAGGAACAGCTTAAAAAGAGAATCCTAATGTGATTTCTTTATAATGGGTGTGTTCCTTATCTTATCCTAGTGTCTAAAGTCTTCTCCATGGCTGGACCCCCAAATCATATTCCTTTACGTGCTAAGGGGTATCTAGAGAGTGGGATAGGTTTAATAACTACCCTAAAACTAACGCGTACCCTAACCCTAACCCCTAACCTAACCCTAACGTGTACCCTAACCCTAACCCCTACCCGAACCCTAACACGTACCCTAATCCTAACCCGTACCCTAAAGCGAGCCCTAACCCTAACACTAACCCTAACCCTAACCCTAACCCATACCCTACGCCGTACCCGAGCCCCTCCCCGAACCCGTACTCTATGCCGTACCCTAACTCTAACCCTAAGCCTAACCCTAACCCTAGGCTACCCTTGACTGTTTCTCCCTCCAGTAGATTTCCTAAGCACTAGTGTTTTAAGGAACAGCTTAAAAAGTGAATCCTAATGTGATTTCTTTATAATGGGTGTGTTCCTTATCTTATCCTAGTGTCTAAACTCTTCTCCATGGCTGGACCCCCAAATAATATTCCTTTACGTGCTAAGGGGTATCTAGAGAGTGGGATAGGTTTAATAACTACCCTAACCCTAACGCGTACCCTAACCGTAATGCGTACCCTAACCCTAACACGTACCCTAATCCTATCCCGTACCCTAAACCGAGCCCTAACCCTAACACTAACCCTAACCCTAACCCATACCCTACGCCGTACCCGAGCCCCTCCCCGAACCCGTTCCCTATGCCGTACCCTAACCCTAACCCTAAGCCTAACCCAAACCCTAGGCTACCCTTGACTGCTTCTGCCTCCAATAGATTTCCTAAGCACTACTGTTTTAAGGAACAGCTTAAAAAGAGAATCCTAATGTGATTTCTTTATAATGGGTGTGTTCCTTATCTTATCCTAGTGTCTAAACTCTTCTCCATGGCTGGACACCCAAATAATATTCCTTTACGAGCTAAGGGGTATCTAGAGAGTGGGATAGGTTTAATAACTACCCTAACCCTAACGCGTACCCTAACCCTAACCCCTAACCTAAACCTAACACGTACCCTAATCCTAACCCGTACCCTAAAACGAGCCCTAACCCTAACACTAACCCTAACCCTAACCCATACCCTACGCCGTACCTGAACCCTTCCCCGAAACCGTACTCTAAGCCGTACCCTAACCCTAACCCTAAGCCTAACCCTAACCCTAGGCTACCCTTGACTGCTTCTGCCTCCAATAGATTTCCTAAGCACTAGTGTTTTAAGGAACAGCTTAAAAAGAGAATCCTAATGTGATTTCTTTATAATGGGTGTGTTCCTTATCTTATCCTAGTGTCTAAACTCTTCTCCATGGCTGGACCCCCAAATCATATTCCTTTACGTGCTAAGGGGTATCTAGAGAGTGGGATAGGTTTAATAACTACCCTAACCCTAACGCGTACCCTAACCCTAACCCCTACCCTAACCCTAACACGTACCCTAATCCTAACCCCTACCCTAAACCGAGCCCTAACCCTAACACTAACCCTAACCCTAACCCTAACCCATACCCTATGCCGTACCCGAACCCCTCCCCGAACCCGTACCCTAAGCCGTACCCTAAGCCTAACCCTAAGCCTAACCCTAACCCTAGGCTACCCTTGACTGCTTCTGCCTCCAATAGATTTCCTAAGCACTAGTGTTTTAAGGAACAGCTTAAAAAGAGAATCCTAATGTGATTTCTTTATAATGGGTGTGTTCCTTATCTTATCCTAGTGTCTAAAGTCTTCTCCATGGCTGGACCCCCAAATCATATTCCTTTACGTGCTAAGGGGTATCTAGAGAGTGGGATAGGTTTAATAACTACCCTAAAACTAACGCGTACCCTAACCCTAACCCCTAACCTAACCCTAACGTGTACCCTAACCCTAACCCCTACCCGAACCCTAACACGTACCCTAATCCTAACCCGTACCCTAAACCGAGCCCTAACCCTAACACTAACCCTAACCCTAACCCTAACCCATACCCTACGCCGTACCCGAACCCCTCCCCGAACCCGTACCCTAAACCGTACCCTAACCCTAACCCTAAGCCTAACCCTAACCCTAGGCTACCCTTGACTGCTTCTGCCTCCAATAGATTTCCTAAGCACTAGTGTTTTAAGGAACAGCTTAAAAAGAGAATCCTAATGTGATTTCTTTATAATGGGTGTGTTCCTTATCTTATCCTAGTGTATTAACTCTTCTCCATGGCTGGACCCGCAAATAATATTCCTGTACGTGCTAAGGGGTATCTAGAGAGTGGGATAGGTTTAATAACTACCCTAACCCTAACGCATACCCTAACCCTAACCCCTACCCTAACCCTAACACGTACCCTAATCCTAACCCGTACCCTAAACCGAGCCGTAACCCTAAAACTAACCCTAACCCTAACCCTAACCCATACCCTACGCCGTACCCGAACCCCTCCCCGAACCCGTACCCTAAGCCGTAACCTAACCCAAACCCTAAGCCTAACCCAAACCCTAGGCTACCCTTCACTGCTTCTGCCTCCAATAGATTTCCTAAGCACTAGTGTTTTAAGGAATAGTTTAAAAAGAGAATCCTAATGTGATTTCTTTATAATGGGTGTGTTCCTTATCTTATCCTAGTGTCTAAACTCTTCTCCATGGCTGGAACCCCAAATAATATTCCTTTACGTGCTAAGGGGTATCTAGAGAGTGGGATAGGTTTAATAACTACCCTAACCCTAACGTGTACCCTAACCCTAACCCCTACCCTAACCCTAACACGTACCCTAATACTAACCCGTACCCGAAACCGAGCCCTAACCCTAACACTAACCCTAACCCTAACCCTAACCCATACCCTACGCCGTACCCGAGCCCCTCCCCGAACCCGTACTCTATGCCGTACCCTAACTCTAACCCTAAGCCTAACCCTAACCCTAGGCTACCCTTGACTGTTTCTCCCTCCAATAGATTTCCTAAGCACTAGTGTTTTAAGGAACAGCTTAAAAAGTGAATCCTAATGTGATTTCTTTATAATGGGTGTGTTCCTTATCTTATCCTAGTGTCTAAACTCTTCTCCATGGCTGGACCCCCAAATAATATTCCTTTACGTGCTAAGGGGTATCTAGAGAGTGGGATAGGTTTAATAACTACCCTAACCCTAACGCGTACCCTAACCGTAACGCGTACCCTAACCCTAACACGTACCCTAATCCTATCCCGTACCCTAAACCGAGCCCTAACCCTAACACTAACCCTAACCCTAACACATACCCTACGCCGTACCCGAGCCCCTCCCCGAACCCGTTCCCTATGCCGTACCCTAACCCTAACCCTAAGCCTAACCCTCACTCTAGGCTACCCTTGACTACTTCTGCCTCCAGTAGATTTCCTAAGCACTGGTGTTTTAAGGAACAGCTTAAAAAGAGAATCCTAATGTGATTTCTTTATAATGGGTGTGTTCCTTATCTTATCCTAGTGTCTAAACTCTTCTCCATGGCTGGACACCCAAATAATATTCCTTTACGTGCTAAGGGGTATCTAGAGAGTGGGATAGGTTTAATAACTACCCTAACCCTAACGCGTACCCTAACCCTAACCCCTACCCTAACCCTAACACGTACCCTAATCCTAACCCGTACCCTAAACCGAGCCCTAACCCTAACACTAACCCTAACCCTAACCCTAACCCTAACCCATACCCTACGCCGTACCCGAACCCCTCCCCGAACCCGTACCCTAAGCCGTCCCCTAACCCTAACCCTAAGCCTAACCCAAACCCTAGGCTACCCTTGACTGCTTCTGCCTCCAATAGATTTCCTAAGCACTACTGTTTTAAGGAACAGCTTAAAAAGAGAATCCTAATGTGATTTCTTTATAATGGGTGTGTTCCTTATCTTATCCTAGTGTCTAAACTCTTCTCCATGGCTGGACCCCCAAATAATATTCCTTTACGAGCTAAGGGGTATCTAGAGAGTGGGATAGGTTTAATAACTACCCTAACCCTAACGCGTACCCTAACCCTAACCCCTAACCTAAACCTAACACGTACCCTAATCCTAACCCGTACCCTAAAACGAGCCCTAACCCTAACACTAACCCTAACCCTAACCCATACCCTACGCCGTACCCGAACCCTTCCCCGAAACCGTACTCTAAGCCGTACCCTAACCCTAACCCTAAGCCTAACCCTAACCCTAGGCTACCCTTGACTGCTTCTGCCTCCAATAGATTTCCTAAGCACTAGTGTTTTAAGGAACAGCTTAAAAAGAGAATCCTAATGTGATTTCTTTATAATGGGTGTGTTCCTTATCTTATCCTAGTGTCGAAACTCTTCTCCATGGCTGGAACCCCAAATAATATTCCTTTACGTGCTAAGGGGTATCTAGAGAGTGGGATAGGTTTAATAACTACCCTAACCCTAACGCGTACCCTAACCCTAACCCCTACCCTAACCCTAACACATACCCTAATCCTAACCCGTACCCTAAACCGAGCCCTAACCCTAACACTAACCCTAACACTAACCCTAACCCTAACCCTAACCCATACCCTATGCCATACCCGAGCCCCTCCCCGAACCCATACCCTAAGCCGTCCCCTAACCCTAACCCTAAGCCTAACCCTAACCCTAGGCTACCCTTGACTGCTTCTGCCTCCAATAGATTTCCTAAGCACTAGTGTTTTAAGGAACAGCTTAAAAAGAGAATCCTAATGTGATTTCTTTATAATGGGTGTGTTCCTTATCTTATCCTAGTGTCTAAACTCTTCTCCATGGCTGGACCCCCAAATCATATTCCTTTACGTGCTAAGGGGTATCTAGAGAGTGGGATAGGTTTAATAACTACCCTAACCCTAACGCGTACCCTAACCCTAACCCCTACCCTAACCCTAACACGTACCCTAATCCTAACCCCTACCCTAAACCGAGCCCTAAACCTAACACTAACCCTAACCCTAACCCTAACCCATACCCTATGCCGTACCCGAACCCCTCCCCGAACCCGTACCCTAAGCCGTACCCTAACCCTAACCCTAAGCCTAACCCTAACCCTAGGCTACCCTTGACTGCTTCTGCCTCCAATAGATTTCCTAAGCACTAGTGTTTTAAGGAACAGCTTAAAAAGAGAATCCTAATGTGATTTCTTTATAATGGGTGTGTTCCTTATCTTATCCTAGTGTCTAAAGTCTTCTCCATGGCTGGACCCCCAAATCATATTCCTTTACGTGCTAAGGGGTATCTAGAGAGTGGGATAGGTTTAATAACTACCCTAAAACTAACACGTACCCTAACCCTAACCCCTATCCTAACCCTAACGCGTACCCTAACCCTAACCCGTACCCTAAACCGAGCCCTAACCGTAACACTAACCCTAACCCTAACCCTAACCCATACCCTCCGCCGTACCCGAACCCCTCCCCGAACCCGTACCCTATGTTGTACCCTAACCCTAACCCCTAACCTAACCCTAACGCGTACCCTAACCCTAACCCCTACCCTAACCCTAACACGTACCCTAAACCTAACCCGTACCCTAAACCGAGCCCTAACCCTAACCCTAACCCTAACCCTAACCCTAACCCATACCCTCCGCCGTACCCGAACCCCTCCCCGAACCCATACCCTATGCCGTACCCTAACCCTAACCCTAAGCCTAACCCTAACCCTAGGCTACCCTTGACTGCTTCTGCCTCCAATAGATTTCCTAAGCAGTAGTGTTTTAAGGAACAGCTTAAAAAGAGAATCCTAATGTGATTTCTTTATAATGGGTGTGTTCCTTATCTTATCCTAGTGTCTAAACTCTTCTCCATGGCTGGACCCCCAAATCATATTCCTTTACGTGCTAAGGGGTATCTAGAGAGTGGGATAGGTTTAATAACTACCCTAACCCTAACGCGTACCCTAACCCTAACCCCTACCCTAACCCTAACACGTCCCCTAATCCTAACCCCTACCCTAAACCGAGCCCTAACCCTAACACTAACCCTAACCCTAACCCTAATCCATACCCTATGCCGTACCCGAACCCCTCCCCGAACCCGTACCCTAAGCCGTACCCTAACCCTAACCCTAAGCCTAACCTTAACCCTAGGCTACCCTTGACTGCTTCTGCCTCCAATAGATTTCCTAAGCACTAGTGTTGTAAGGAACAGCTTAAAAAGAGAATCCTAATGTGATTTCTTTATAATGGGTGTGTTCCTTATCTTATCCTAGTGTCTAAAGTCTTCTCCATGGCTGGACCCCCAAATCATATTCCTTTACGTGCTAAGGGGTATCTAGAGAGTGGGATAGGTTTAATAACTACCCTAAAACTAACGCGTACCCTAACCCTAACCCCTAACCTAACCCTAACGTGTACCCTAACCCTAACCCCTACCCGAACCCTAACACGTACCCTAATCCTAACCCGTACCCTAAAGCGAGCCCTAACCCTAACACTAACCCTAACCCTAACCGTAACCCATACCCTACGCCGTACCCGAACCCCTCCCCGAACCCGTACCCTAAACCGTACCCTAACTCTAACCCTAAGCCTAACCCTAACCCTAGGCTACCCTTGACTGCTTCTGCCTCCAATAGATTTCCTAAGCACTAGTGTTTTAAGGAACAGCTTAAAAAGAGAATCCTAATGTGATTTCTTTATAATGGGTGTGTTCCTTATCTTATCCTAGTGTATTAACTCTTCTCCATGGCTGGACCCGCAAATAATATTCCTGTACGTGCTAAGGGGTATCTAGAGAGTGGGATAGGTTTAATAACTACCCTAACCCTAACGCATACCCTAACCCTAACCCCTACCCTAACCCTAACACGTACCCTAATCCTAACCAGTACCCTAAACCGAGCCGTAACCCTAAAACTAACCCTAACCCTAACCCTAACCCATACCCTACGCCGTACCCGAACCCCTCCCCGAACCCGTACCCTAAGCCGTAACCTAACCCAAACCCTAAGCCTAACCCAAACCCTAGGCTACCCTTGACTGCTTCTGCCTCCAATAGATTTCCTAAGCACTAGTGTTTTAAGGAATAGTTTAAAAAGAGAATCCTAATGTGATTTCTTTATAATGGGTGTGTTCCTTATCTTATCCTAGTGTCTAAACTCTTCTCCATGGCTGGAACCCCAAATAATATTCCTTTACGTGCTAAGGGGTATCTAGAGAGTGGGATAGGTTTAATAACTACCCTAACCCTAACGTGTACCCTAACCCTAACCCCTACCCTAACCCTAACACGTACCCTAATACTAACCCGTACCCTAAACCGAGCCCTAACCCTAACACTAACCCTAACCCTAACCCTAACCCATACCCTACGCCGTACCCGAGCCCCTCCCCGAACCCGTACTCTATGCCGTACCCTAACTCTAACCCTAAGCCTAACCCTAACCCTAGGCTACCCTTGACTGTTTCTCCCTCCAGTAGATTTCCTAAGCACTAGTGTTTTAAGGAACAGCTTAAAAAGTGAATCCTAATGTGATTTCTTTATAATGGGTGTGTTCCTTATCTTATCCTAGTGTCTAAACTCTTCTCCATGGCTGGACCCCCAAATAATATTCCTTTACGTGCTAAGGGGTATCTAGAGAGTGGGATAGGTTTAATAACTACCCTAACCCTAACGCGTACCCTAACCGTAATGCGTACCCTAACCCTAACACGTACCCTAATCCTATCCCGTACCCTAAACCGAGCCCTAACCCTAACACTAACCCTAACCCTAACACATACCCTACGCCGTACCCGAGCCCCTCCCCGAACCCGTTTCCTATGCCGTACCCTAACCCTAACCCTAAGCCTAACCCTCACTCTAGGCTACCCTTGACTACTTCTGCCTCCAGTAGATTTCCTAAGCACTGGTGTTTTAAGGAACAGCTTAAAAAGAGAATCCTAATGTGATTTCTTTATAATGGGTGTGTTCCTTATCTTATCCTAGTGTCTAAACTCTTCTCCATGGCTGGACACCCAAATAATATTCCTTTACGTGCTAAGGGGTATCTAGAGAGTGGGATAGGTTTAATAACTACCCTAACCCTAACGCGTACCCTAACCCTAACCCCTACCCTAACCCTAACACGTACCCTAATCCTAACCCGTACCCTAAACCGAGCCCTAACCCTAACACTAACCCTAACCCTAACCCTAACCCATACCCTACGCCGTACCCGAACCCCTCCCCGAACCCGTACCCTAAGCCGTCCCCTAACCCTAACCCTAAGCCTAACCCTAACCCTAGGCTACCCTTGACTGCTTCTGCCTCCAATAGATTTCCTAAGCACTACTGTTTTAAGGAACAGCTTAAAAAGAGAATCCTAATGTGATTTCTTTATAATGGGTGTGTTCCTTATCTTATCCTAGTGTCTAATCTCTTCTCCATGGCTGGACACCCAAATAATATTCCTTTACGAGCTAAGGGGTATCTAGAGAGTGGGATAGGTTTAATAACTACCCTAACCCTAACGCGTACCCTAACCCTAACCCCTAACCTAAACCTAACACGTACCCTAATCCTAACCCGTACCCTAAAACGAGCCCTAACCATAAAACTAACCGTAACCCTAACCCATACCCTACGCCGTACCCGAACCC
Source organism: Balaenoptera borealis (assembly GCF_965194805.1). Taxonomy (NCBI): domain Eukaryota; kingdom Metazoa; phylum Chordata; class Mammalia; order Artiodactyla; family Balaenopteridae; genus Balaenoptera; species Balaenoptera borealis. Next base: position 219,880 of record NW_028123339.1, read on the forward strand.
TTCCCCGAAACCGTACTCTAAGCCGTACCCTAACCCTAACCCTAAGCCTAACCCTAACCCTAGGCTACCCTTGACTGCTTCTGCCTCCAATAGATTTCCTAAGCACTAGTGTTTTAAGGAACAGCTTAAAAAGAGAATCCTAATGTGATTTCTTTATAATGGGTGTGTTCCTTATCTTATCCTAGTGTCGAAACTCTTCTCCATGGCTGTAACCCCAAATAATATTCCTTTACGTGCTAAGGGGTATCTAGAGAGTGGGATAGGTTTAATAACTACCCTAACCCTAACGCATACCCTAACCCTAACCCCTACCCTAACCCTAACACATACCCTAATCCTAACCCGTACCCTAAACCGAGCCCTAACCCTAACACTAACCCTAACACTAACCCTAACCCTAACCCTAACCCATACCCTATGCCATACCCGAGCCCCTCCCCGAACCCATACCCTAAGCAGTCCCCTAACCCTAACCCTAAGCCTAACCCTAACCCTAGGCTACCCTTGACTGCTTCTGCCTCCAATAGATTTCCTAAGCACTAGTGTTTTAAGGAACAGCTTAAAAAGAGAATCCTAATGTGATTTCTTTATAATGGGTGTGTTCCTTATCTTATCCTAGTGTCTAAACTCTTCTCCATGGCTGGACCCCCAAATCATATTCCTTTACGTGCTAAGGGGAATCTAGAGATTGGGATAGGTTTAATAACTACCCTAACCCTAACGCGTACCCTAACCCTAACCCCTACCTAACCCTAACGCCTACCCTAATCCTAACCCGTACCCTACACCGAGCCCTAACCCTAACACTAACCCTAACCCTAACCCTAACCCATACCCTACGCCGTACCCGAACCCCTCCCCGAACCCGTGCCCTATGCCGTCCCCTAACCCTAACCCTAACCCTAGGCTACCCTTGACTGCTTCTGCCTCCAATAGATTTCCTAAGCACTAGTGTTTTAAGGAACAGCTTAAAAAGAGAATCCTAATGTGATTTCTTTATAATGGGTGTGTTCCTTATCTTATCCTAGTGTCTAAACTCTTCTCCATGGCTGGACACCCAAATAATATTCCTTTACGAGGTAAGGGGTATCTAGAGAGTGGGATAGGTTTAATAATTACCCTAACCCTAACGCGTACCCTAACTCTAGCCCCTACCCTAACCCTAACCCACCCTAATACTAACCCGTACCCTAAACCGAGCCCTAACCCTAACACTAACCCTAACCCTAACCCTAACCCATACCCTACGCCGTACCCGAACCCCTCCCCGAACCCGTACCCTAAGCCGTACCCTAACCCTAACCCTAAGCCTAACCCTAACCCTAGGCTACCCTTGACTGCTTCTGCCTCCAATAGATTTCCTAAGCACTAGTGTTTTAAGGAACAGCTTAAAAAGAGAATCCTAATGTGATTTCTTTATAATGGGTGTGTTCCTTATCTTATCCTACTGTCTAAACTCTTCTCCATGGCTGGACCCCCAAATAATATTCCTTTACGAGCTAAGGGGTATCTAGAGAGTGGGATAGGTTTAATAACTACCCTAACCCTAACGCGTACCCTAACCCTAACCCCTAACCTAAACCTAACACGTACCCTAATCCTAACCCGTACCCTAAAACGAGCCCTAACCCTAAAACTAACCCTAACCCTAACCCTAACCCATACCCTACGCCGTACCCGAACCCTTCCCCGAAACCGTACCCTAAGCCGTACCCTAACCCTAACCCTAAGCCTAACCCTAACCCTAGGCTACCCTTGACTGCTTCTGCCTCCAATAGATTTCCTAAGCACTAGTGTTTTAAGGAACAGCTTAAAAAGAGAATCCTAATGTGATTTCTTTATAATGGGTGTGTTCCTTATCTTATCCTAGTGTGTAAACTCTTCTCCATGGCTGGAACCCCAAATAATATTCCTTTACGTGCTAAGGGGTATCTAGAGAGTGGGATAGGTTTAATAACTACCCTAACCCTAACGTGTACCCTAACCCTAACCCCTACCCTAACCCTAACACGTACCCTAATCCTAACCAGTACCCTAAACCGAGCCGTAACCCTAAAACTAACCCTAACCCTAACCCTAACCCATACCCTACGCCGTACCCGAACCCCTCCCCGAACCCGTACCCTAAGCCGTAACCTAACCCAAACCCTAAGCCTAACCCAAACCCTAGGCTACCCTTGACTGCTTCTGCCTCCAATAGATTTCCTAAGCACTAGTGTTTTAAGGAATAGTTTAAAAAGAGAATCCTAATGTGATTTCTTTATAATGGGTGTGTTCCTTATCTTATCCTAGTGTCTAAACTCTTCTCCATGGCTGGAACCCCAAATAATATTCCTTTACGTGCTAAGGGGTATCTAGAGAGTGGGATAGGTTTAATAACTACCCTAACCCTAACGTGTACCCTAACCCTAACCCCTACCCTAACCCTAACACGTACCCTAATACTAACCCGTACCCTAAACCGAGCCCTAACCCTAACACTAACCCTAACCCTAACCCTAACCCATACCCTACGCCGTACCCGAGCCCCTCCCCGAACCCGTACTCTATGCCGTACCCTAACTCTAACCCTAAGCCTAACCCTAACCCTAGGCTACCCTTGACTGTTTCTCCCTCCAGTAGATTTCCTAAGCACTAGTGTTTTAAGGAACAGCTTAAAAAGTGAATCCTAATGTGATTTCTTTATAATGGGTGTGTTCCTTATCTTATCCTAGTGTCTAAACTCTTCTCCATGGCTGGACCCCCAAATAATATTCCTTTACGTGCTAAGGGGTATCTAGAGAGTGGGATAGGTTTAATAACTACCCTAACCCTAACGCGTACCCTAACCGTAACGCGTACCCTAACCCTAACACGTACCCTAATCCTATCCCGTACCCTAAACCGAGCCCTAACCCTAACACTAACCCTAACCCTAACACATACCCTACGCCGTACCCGAGCCCCTCCCCGAACCCGTTCCCTATGCCGTACCCTAACCCTAACCCTAACCCTAACCCTAAACCGAGCCCTAACCCTAACACTAACCCTAACCCTAACCCTAACCCTAACCCATACCCTACGCCGTACCCGAACCCCTCCCCGAACCCGTACCCTAAGCCGTCCCCTAACCCTAACCCTAAGCCTAACCCTAACCCTAGGCTACCCTTGACTGCTTCTGCCTCCAATAGATTTCCTAAGCACTACTGTTTTAAGGAACAGCTTAAAAAGAGAATCCTAATGTGATTTCTTTATAATGGGTGTGTTCCTTATCTTATCCTAGTGTCTAATCTCTTCTCCATGGCTGGACACCCAAATAATATTCCTTTACGAGCTAAGGGGTATCTAGAGAGTGGGATAGGTTTAATAACTACCCTAACCCTAACGCGTACCCTAACCCTAACCCCTAACCTAAACCTAACACGTACCCTAATCCTAACCCGTACCCTAAAACGAGCCCTAACCATAAAACTAACCGTAACCCTAACCCATACCCTACGCCGTACCCGAACCCTTCCCCGAAACCGTACTCTAAGCCGTACCCTAACCCTAACCCTAAGCCTAACCCTAACCCTAGGCTACCCTTGACTGCTTCTGCCTCCAATAGATTTCCTAAGCACTAGTGTTTTAAGGAACAGCTTAAAAAGAGAATCCTAATGTGATTTCTTTATAATGGGTGTGTTCCTTATCTTATCCTAGTGTCGAAACTCTTCTCCATGGCTGTAACCCCAAATAATATTCCTTTACGTGCTAAGGGGTATCTAGAGAGTGGGATAGGTTTAATAACTACCCTAACCCTAACGCATACCCTAACCCTAACCCCTACCCTAACCCTAACACATACCCTAATCCTAACCCGTACCCTAAACCGAGCCCTAACCCTAACACTAACCCTAACACTAACCCTAACCCTAACCCTAACCCATACCCTATGCCATACCCGAGCCCCTCCCCGAACCCATACCCTAAGCAGTCCCCTAACCCTAACCCTAAGCCTAACCCTAACCCTAGGCTACCCTTGACTGCTTCTGCCTCCAATAGATTTCCTAAGCACTAGTGTTTTAAGGAACAGCTTAAAAAGAGAATCCTAATGTGATTTCTTTATAATGGGTGTGTTCCTTATCTTATCCTAGTGTCTAAACTCTTCTCCATGGCTGGACCCCCAAATCATATTCCTTTACGTGCTAAGGGGAATCTAGAGATTGGGATAGGTTTAATAACTACCCTAACCCTAACGCGTACCCTAACCCTAACCCCTACCTAACCCTAACGCCTACCCTAATCCTAACCCGTACCCTACACCGAGCCCTAACCCTAACACTAACCCTAACCCTAACCCTAACCCATACCCTACGCCGTACCCGAACCCCTCCCCGAACCCGTGCCCTATGCCGTCCCCTAACCCTAACCCTAACCCTAGGCTACCCTTGACTGCTTCTGCCTCCAATAGATTTCCTAAGCACTAGTGTTTTAAGCAACAGCTTAAAAAGAGAATCCTAATGTGATTTCTTTATAATGGGTGTGTTCCTTATCTTATCCTAGTGTCTAAACTCTTCTCCATGGCTGGACACCCAAATAATATTCCTTTACGAGGTAAGGGGTATCTAGAGAGTGGGATAGGTTTAATAATTACCCTAACCCTAACGCGTACCCTAACTCTAGCCCCTACCCTAACCCTAACCCACCCTAATACTAACCCGTACCCTAAACCGAGCCCTAACCCTAACACTAACCCTAACCCTAACCCTAACCCATACCCTACGCCGTACCCGAACCCCTCCCCGAACCCGTACCCTAAGCCGTACCCTAACCCTAACCCTAAGCCTAACCCTAACCCTAGGCTACCCTTGACTGCTTCTGCCTCCAATAGATTTCCTAAGCACTAGTGTTTTAAGGAACAGCTTAAAAAGAGAATCCTAATGTGATTTCTTTATAATGGGTGTGTTCCTTATCTTATCCTAGTGTCTAAAATCTGCTCCATGGCTGGACCCCCAAATCATATTCCTTTACGTGCTAAGGGGTATCTAGAGAGTGGGATAGGTTTAATAACTACCGTAACCCTAACGCGTACCCTAACCCTAACCCCTACCCTAACCCTAACACGTACCCTAATCCTAACCCGTACCCTGAACCAAGCCCTAACCCTAACACTAACCCTAACCCTAACCCTAACCCATACCCTATGCCGTACCCGAGCCCCTCCCCGAACCCGTACCCTAAGCCGTCCCCTAAACCTAACCCTAAGCCTAACCCTAACCCTAGGCTACCCTTGACTGCTTCTGCCTCCAATAGATTTCCTAAGCACTAGTGTTTTAAGGAACAGCTTAAAAAGAGAATCCTAATGTGATTTCTTTATAATGGGTGTGTTCCTTATCTTATCCTAGTGTGTAAACTCTTCTCCATGGCTGGAACCCCAAATAATATTCCTTTACGTGCTAAGGGGTATCTAGAGAGTGGGATAGGTTTAATAACTACCCTAACCCTAACGTGTACCCTAACCCTAACCCCTACCCTAACCCTAACACGTACCCTAATCCTAACCCGTACCCTAAACCGAGCCCTAACCCTAAAACTAACCCTAACCCTAACCCTAACCCATACCCTATGCCGTACCCGAGCCCCTCCCCGAACCCTTACTCTATGCCGTACCCTAACTCTAACCCTAAGCCTAACCCTAACCCTAGGCTACCCTTGACTGTTTCTCCCTCCAATAGATTTCCTAAGCACTAGTGTTTTAAGGAACAGCTTAAAAAGTGAATCCTAATGTGATTTCTTTATAATGGGTGTGTTCCTTATCTTATCCTAGTGTCTAAACTCTTCTCCATGGCTGGACCCCCAAATAATATTCCTTTACGTGCTAAGGGGTATCTAGAGAGTGGGATAGGTTTAATAACTACCCTAACCCTAACGCGTACCCTAACCGTAACGCGTACCCTAACCCTAACACGTACCCTAATCCTATCCCGTACCCTAAACCGAGCCCTAACCCTAACACTAACCCTAACCCTAACACATACCCTACGCCGTACCCGAGCCCCTCCCCGAACCCGTTCCCTATGCCGTACCCTAACCCTAACCCTAAGCCTAACCCTCACTCTAGGCTACCCTTGACTACTTCTGCCTCCAGTAGATTTCCTAAGCACTGGTGTTTTAAGGAACAGCTTAAAAAGAGAATCCTAATGTGATTTCTTTATAATGGGTGTGTTCCTTATCTTATCCTAGTGTCTAAACTCTTCTCCATGGCTGGACACCCAAATAATATTCCTTTACGTGCTAAGGGGTATCTAGAGAGTGGGATAGGTTTAATAACTACCCTAACCCTAACGCGTACCCTAACCCTAACCCCTACCCTAACCCTAACACGTACCCTAATCCTAACCCGTACCCTAAACCGAGCCCTAACCCTAACACTAACCCTAACCCTAACCCTAACCCTAACCCATACCCTACGCCGTACCCGAACCCCTCCCCGAACCCGTACCCTAAGCCGTCCCCTAACCCTAACCCTAAGCCTAACCCAAACCCTAGGCTACCCTTGACTGCTTCTGCCTCCAATAGATTTCCTAAGCACTACTGTTTTAAGGAACAGCTTAAAAAGAGAATCCTAATGTGATTTCTTTATAATGGGTGTGTTCCTTATCTTATCCTAGTGTCTAAACTCTTCTCCATGGCTGGACACCCAAATAATATTCCTTTACGAGCTAAGGGGTATCTAGAGAGTGGGATAGGTTTAATAACTACCCTAACCCTAACGCGTACCCTAACCCTAACCCCTAACCTAAACCTAACACGTACCCTAATCCTAACCCGTACCCTAAAACGAGCCCTAACCCTAACACTAACCCTAACCCTAACCCATACCCTACGCCGTACCCGAACCCTTCCCCGAAACCGTACTCTAAGCCGTACCCTAACCCTAACCCTAAGCCTAACCCTAACCCTAGGCTACCCTTGACTGCTTCTGCCTCCAATAGATTTCCTAAGCACTAGTGTTTTAAGGAACAGCTTAAAAAGAGAATCCTAATGTGATTTCTTTATAATGGGTGTGTTCCTTATCTTATCCTAGTGTCGAAACTCTTCTCCATGGCTGTAACCCCAAATAATATTCCTTTACGTGCTAAGGGGTATCTAGAGAGTGGGATAGGTTTAATAACTACCCTAACCCTAACGCATACCCTAACCCTAACCCCTACCCTAACCCTAACACATACCCTAATCCTAACCCGTACCCTAAACCGAGCCCTAACCCTAACACTAACCCTAACACTAACCCTAACCCTAACCCTAACCCATACCCTATGCCATACCCGAGCCCCTCCCCGAACCCATACCCTAAGCAGTCCCCTAACCCTAACCCTAAGCCTAACCCTAACCCTAGGCTACCCTTGACTGCTTCTGCCTCCAATAGATTTCCTAAGCACTAGTGTTTTAAGGAACAGCTTAAAAAGAGAATCCTAATGTGATTTCTTTATAATGGGTGTGTTCCTTATCTTATCCTAGTGTCTAAACTCTTCTCCATGGCTGGACCCCCAAATCATATTCCTTTACGTGCTAAGGGGAATCTAGAGATTGGGATAGGTTTAATAACTACCCTAACCCTAACGCGTACCCTAACCCTAACCCCTACCTAACCCTAACGCCTACCCTAATCCTAACCCGTACCCTACACCGAGCCCTAACCCTAACACTAACCCTAACCCTAACCCTAACCCATACCCTACGCCGTACCCGAACCCCTCCCCGAACCCGTGCCCTATGCCGTCCCCTAACCCTAACCCTAACCCTAGGCTACCCTTGACTGCTTCTGCCTCCAATAGATTTCCTAAGCACTAGTGTTTTAAGGAACAGCTTAAAAAGAGAATCCTAATGTGATTTCTTTATAATGGGTGTGTTCCTTATCTTATCCTAGTGTCTAAACTCTTCTCCATGGCTGGACACCCAAATAATATTCCTTTACGAGGTAAGGGGTATCTAGAGAGTGGGATAGGTTTAATAATTACCCTAACCCTAACGCGTACCCTAACTCTAGCCCCTACCCTAACCCTAACCCACCCTAATACTAACCCGTACCCTAAACCGAGCCCTAACCCTAACACTAACCCTAACCCTAACCCTAACCCATACCCTACGCCGTACCCGAACCCCTCCCCGAACCCGTACCCTAAGCCGTACCCTAACCCTAACCCTAAGCCTAACCCTAACCCTAGGCTACCCTTGACTGCTTCTGCCTCCAATAGATTTCCTAAGCACTAGTGTTTTAAGGAACAGCTTAAAAAGAGAATCCTAATGTGATTTCTTTATAATGGGTGTGTTCCTTATCTTATCCTAGTGTCTAAAATCTGCTCCATGGCTGGACCCCCAAATCATATTCCTTTACGTGCTAAGGGGTATCTAGAGAGTGGGATAGGTTTAATAACTACCGTAACCCTAACGCGTACCCTAACCCTAACCCCTACCCTAACCCTAACACGTACCCTAATCCTAACCCGTACCCTGAACCAAGCCCTAACCCTAACACTAACCCTAACCCTAACCCTAACCCATACCCTATGCCGTACCCGAGCCCCTCCCCGAACCCGTACCCTAAGCCGTCCCCTAAACCTAACCCTAAGCCTAACCCTAACCCTAGGCTACCCTTGACTGCTTCTGCCTCCAATAGATTTCCTAAGCACTAGTGTTTTAAGGAACAGCTTAAAAAGAGAATCCTAATGTGATTTCTTTATAATGGGTGTGTTCCTTATCTTATCCTAGTGTGTAAACTCTTCTCCATGGCTGGAACCCCAAATAATATTCCTTTACGTGCTAAGGGGTATCTAGAGAGTGGGATAGGTTTAATAACTACCCTAACCCTAACGTGTACCCTAACCCTAACCCCTACCCTAACCCTAACACGTACCCTAATACTAACCCGTACCCTAAACCGAGCCCTAACCCTAACACTAACCCTAACCCTAACCCTAACCCATACCCTATGCCGTACCCGAGCCCCTCCCCGAACCCTTACTCTATGCCGTACCCTAACTCTAACCCTAAGCCTAACCCTAACCCTAGGCTACCCTTGACTGTTTCTCTCTCCAATAGATTTCCTAAGCACTAGTGTTTTAAGGAACAGCTTAAAAAGTGAATCCTAATGTGATTTCTTTATAATGGGTGTGTTCCTTATCTTATCCTAGTGTCTAAACTCTTCTCCATGGCTGGACCCCCAAATAATATTCCTTTACGTGCTAAGGGGTATCTAGAGAGTGGGATAGGTTTAATAACTACCCTAACCCTAACGCGTACCCTAACCGTAACGCGTACCCTAACCCTAACACGTACCCTAATCCTATCCCGTACCCTAAACCGAGCCCTAACCCTAACACTAACCCTAACCCTAACACATACCCTACGCCGTACCCGAGCCCCTCCCCGAACCCGTTCCCTATGCCGTACCCTAACCCTAACCCTAAGCCTAACCCTCACTCTAGGCTACCCTTGACTACTTCTGCCTCCAGTAGATTTCCTAAGCACTGGTGTTTTAAGGAACAGCTTAAAAAGAGAATCCTAATGTGATTTCTTTATAATGGGTGTGTTCCTTATCTTATCCTAGTGTCTAAACTCTTCTCCATGGCTGGACACCCAAATAATATTCCTTTACGTGCTAAGGGGTATCTAGAGAGTGGGATAGGTTTAATAACTACCCTAACCCTAACGCGTACCCTAACCCTAACCCCTACCCTAACCCTAACACGTACCCTAATCCTAACCCGTACCCTAAACCGAGCCCTAACCCTAACACTAACCCTAACCCTAACCCTAACCCTAACCCATACCCTACGCCGTACCCGAACCCCTCCCCGAACCCGTACCCTAAGCCGTCCCCTAACCCTAACCCTAAGCCTAACCCAAACCCTAGGCTACCCTTGACTGCTTCTGCCTCCAATAGATTTCCTAAGCACTACTGTTTTAAGGAACAGCTTAAAAAGAGAATCCTAATGTGATTTCTTTATAATGGGTGTGTTCCTTATCTTATCCTAGTGTCTAAACTCTTCTCCATGGCTGGACACCCAAATAATATTCCTTTACGAGCTAAGGGGTATCTAGAGAGTGGGATAGGTTTAATAACTACCCTAACCCTAACGCGTACCCTAACCCTAACCCCTAACCTAAACCTAACACGTACCCTAATCCTAACCCGTACCCTAAAACGAGCCCTAACCCTAACACTAACCCTAACCCTAACCCATACCCTACGCCGTACCCGAACCCTTCCCCGAAACCGTACTCTAAGCCGTACCCTAACCCTAACCCTAAGCCTAACCCTAACCCTAGGCTACCCTTGACTGCTTCTGCCTCCAATAGATTTCCTAAGCACTAGTGTTTTAAGGAACAGCTTAAAAAGAGAATCCTAATGTGATTTCTTTATAATGGGTGTGTTCCTTATCTTATCCTAGTGTCGAAACTCTTCTCCATGGCTGGAACCCCAAATAATATTCCTTTACGTGCTAAGGGGTATCTAGAGAGTGGGATAGGTTTAATAACTACCCTAACCCTAACGCGTACCCTAACCCTAACCCCTACCTAACCCTAACGCCTACCCTAATCCTAACCCGTACCCTACACCGAGCCCTAACCCTAACACTAACCCTAACCCTAACCCTAACCCTAACCCTAACCCATACCCTATGCCATACCCGAGCCCCTCCCCGAACCCATACCCTAAGCCGTCCCCTAACCCTAACCCTAAGCCTAACCCTAACCCTAGGCTACCCTTGACTGCTTCTGCCTCCAATAGATTTCCTAAGCACTAGTGTTTTAAGGAACAGCTTAAAAAGAGAATCCTAATGTGATTTCTTTATAATGGGTGTGTTCCTTATCTTATCCTAGTGTCTAAACTCTTCTCCATGGCTGGACCCCCAAATCATATTCCTTTACGTGCTAAGGGGTATCTAGAGAGTGGGATAGGTTTAATAACTACCCTAACCCTAACGCGTACCCTAACCCTAACCCCTACCTAACCCTAACGCCTACCCTAATCCTAACCCGTACCCTACACCGAGCCCTAACCCTAACACTAACCCTAACCCTAACCCTAACCCATACCCTACGCCGTACCCGAACCCCTCCCCGAACCCGTGCCCTATGCCGTCCCCTAACCCTAACCCTAACCCTAGGCTACCCTTGACTGCTTCTGCCTCCAATAGATTTCCTAAGCACTATTTTTTTAAGGAACAGCTTAAAAAGAGAATCCTAATGTGATTTCTTTATAATGGGTGTGTTCCTTATCTTATCCTAGTGTCTAAACTCTTCTCCATGGCTGGACACCCAAATAATATTCCTTTACGAGGTAAGGGGTATCTAGAGAGTGGGATAGGTTTAATAATTACCCTAACCCTAACGCGTACCCTAACCCTAGCCCCTACCCTAACCCTAACCCACCCTAATACTAACCCGTACCCTAAACCGAGCCCTAACCCTAACACTAACCCTAACCCTAACCCTAACCCATACCCTACGCCGTACCCGAACCCCTCCCCGAACCCGTACCCTAAGCCGTACCCTAACCCTAACCCTAAGCCTAACCCTAACCCTAGGCTACCCTTGACTGCTTCTGCCTTCATTAGATTTCCTAAGCACTAGTGTTTTAAGGAACAGCTTAAAAAGAGAATCCTAATGTGATTTCTTTATAATGGGTGTGTTCCTTATCTTATCCTACTGTCTAAACTCTTCTCCATGGCTGGACCCCCAAATAATATTCCTTTACGAGCTAAGGGGTATCTAGAGAGTGGGATAGGTTTAATAACTACCCTAACCCTAACGCGTACCCTAACCCTAACCCCTAACCTAAACCTAACACGTACCCTAATCCTAACCCGTACCCTAAAACGAGCCCTAACCCTAAAACTAACCCTAACCCTAACCCATACCCTACGCCGTACCCGAACCCTTCCCCGAAACCGTACCCTAAGCCGTACCCTAACCCTAACCCTAAGCCTAACCCTAACCCTAGGCTACCCTTGACTGCTTCTGCCTCCAATAGATTTCCTAAGCACTAGTGTTTTAAGGAACAGCTTAAAAAGAGAATCCTAATGTGATTTCTTTATAATGGGTGTGTTCCTTATCTTATCCTAGTGTCTAAAGTCTGCTCCATGGCTGGACCCCCAAATCATATTCCTTTACGTGCTAAGGGGTATCTAGAGAGTGGGATAGGTTTAATAACTACCGTAACCCTAACGCGTACCCTAACCCTAACCCCTACCCTAACCCTAACACGTACCCTAATCCTAACCCGTACCCTGAACCAAGCCCTAACCCTAACACTAACCCTAACCCTAACCCTAACCCATACCCTATGCCGTACCCGAGCCCCTCCCCGAACCCGTACCCTAAGCCGTCCCCTAAACCTAACCCTAAGCCTAACCCTAACCCTAGGCTACCCTTGACTGCTTCTGCCTCCAATAGATTTCCTAAGCACTAGTGTTTTAAGGAACAGCTTAAAAAGAGAATCCTAATGTGATTTCTTTATAATGGGTGTGTTCCTTATCTTATCCTAGTGTCTAAACTCTTCTCCATGGCTGGAACCCCAAATAATATTCCTTTACGTGCTAAGGGGTATCTAGAGAGTGGGATAGGTTTAATAACTACCCTAACCCTAACGTGTACCCTAACCCTAACCCCTACCCTAACCCTAACACGTACCCTAATACTAACCCGTACCCTAAACCGAGCCCTAACCCTAACACTAACCCTAACCCTAACCCTAACCCATACCCTACGCCGTACCCGAGCCCCTCCCCGAACCCGTACTCTATGCCGTACCCTAACTCTAACCCTAAGCCTAACCCTAACCCTAGGCTACCCTTGACTGTTTCTCCCTCCAATAGATTTCCTAAGCACTAGTGTTTTAAGGAACAGCTTAAAAAGTGAATCCTAATGTGATTTCTTTATAATGGGTGTGTTCCTTATCTTATCCTAGTGTCTAAACTCTTCTCCATGGCTGGACCCCCAAATAATATTCCTTTACGTGCTAAGGGGTATCTAGAGAGTGGGATAGGTTTAATAACTACCCTAACCCTAACGCGTACCCTAACCGTAACGCGTACCCTAACCCTAACACGTACCCTAATCCTATCCCGTACCCTAAACCGAGCCCTAACCCTAACACTAACCCTAACCCTAACACATACCCTACGCCGTACCCGAGCCCCTCCCCGAACCCGTTCCCTATGCCGTAACCTAACCCTAACCCTAAGCCTAACCCTCACTCTAGGCTACCCTTGACTACTTCTGCCTCCAGTAGATTTCCTAAGCACTGGTGTTTTAAGGAACAGCTTAAAAAGAGAATCCTAATGTGATTTCTTTATAATGGGTGTGTTCCTTATCTTATCCTAGTGTCTAAACTCTTCTCCATGGCTGGACACCCAAATAATATTCCTTTACGTGCTAAGGGGTATCTAGAGAGTGGGATAGGTTTAATAACTACCCTAACCCTAACGCGTACCCTAACCCTAACCCCTACCCTAACCCTAACACGTACCCTAATCCTAACCCGTACCCTAAACCGAGCCCTAACCCTAACACTAACCCTAACCCTAACCCTAACCCTAACCCATACCCTACGCCATACCCGAACCCCTCCCCGAACCCGTACCCTAAGCCGTCCCCTAACCCTAACCCTAAGCCTAACCCAAACCCTAGGCTACCCTTGACTGCTTCTGCCTCCAATAGATTTCCTAAGCACTACTGTTTTAAGGAACAGCTTAAAAAGAGAATCCTAATGTGATTTCTTTATAATGGGTGTGTTCCTTATCTTATCCTAGTGTCTAAACTCTTCTCCATGGCTGGACACCCAAATAATATTCCTTTACGAGCTAAGGGGTATCTAGAGAGTGGGATAGGTTTAATAACTACCCTAACCCTAACGCGTACCCTAACCCTAACCCCTAACCTAAACCTAACACGTACCCTAATCCTAACCCGTACCCTAAACCGAGCCCTAACCCTAACACTAACCCTAACACTAACCCTAACCCATACCCTACGCCGTACCCGAACCCTTCCCCGAAACCGTACTCTAAGCCGTACCCTAACCCTAACCCTAAGCCTAACCCTAACCCTAGGCTACCCTTGACTGCTTCTGCCTCCAATAGATTTCCTAAGCACTAGTGTTTTAAGGAACAGCTTAAAAAGAGAATCCTAATGTGATTTCTTTATAATGGGTGTGTTCCTTATCTTATCCTAGTGTCGAAACTCTTCTCCATGGCTGGAACCCCAAATAATATTCCTTTACGTGCTAAGGGGTATCTAGAGAGTGGGATAGGTTTAATAACTACCCTAACCCTAACGCGTACACTAACCCTAACCCCTACCCTAACCCTAACACATACCCTAATCCTAACCCGTACCCTAAACCGAGCCCTAACCCTAACACTAACCCTAACACTAACCCTAACCCTAACCCTAACCCATACCCTATGCCATACCCGAGCCCCTCCCCGCACCCATACCCTAAGCCGTCCCCTAACCCTAACCCTAAGCCTAACCCTAACCCTAGGCTACCCTTGACTGCTTCTGCCTCCAATAGATTTCCTAAGCACTAGTGTTTTAAGGAACAGCTTAAAAAGAGAATCCTAATGTGATTTCTTTATAATGGGTGTGTTCCTTATCTTATCCTAGTGTCTAAACTCTTCTCCATGGCTGGACCCCCAAATCATATTCCTTTACGTGCTAAGGGGTATCTAGAGAGTGGGATAGGTTTAATAACTACCCTAACCCTAACGCGTACCCTAACCCTAACCCCTACCTAACCCTAACGCCTACCCGAATCCTAACCCGTACCCTACACCGAGCCCTAACCCTAACACTAACCCTAACCCTAACCCTAACCCATACCCTACGCCGTACCCGAACCCCTCCCCGAACCCGTGCCCTATGCCGTCCCCTAACCCTAACCCTAACCCTAGGCTACCCTTGACTGCTTCTGCCTCCAATAGATTTCCTAAGCACTAGTGTTTTAAGGAACAGCTTAAAAAGAGAATCCTAATGTGATTTCTTTATAATGGGTGTGTTCCTTATCTTATCCTAGTGTCTAAACTCTTCTCCATGGCTGGACACCCAAATAATATTCCTTTACGAGGTAAGGGGTATCTAGAGAGTGGGATAGGTTTAATAATTACCCTAACCCTAACGCGTACCCTAACCCTAGCCCCTACCCTAACCCTAACCCACCCTAATACTAACCCGTACCCTAAACCGAGCCCTAACCCTAACACTAACCCTAACCCTAACCCTAACCCATACCCTACGCCGTACCCGAACCCCTCCCCGAACCCGTACCCTAAGCCGTACCCTAACCCTAACCCTAAGCCTAACCCTAACCCTAGGCTACCCTTGACTGCTTCTGCCTCCAATAGATTTCTTAAGCTCTAGTGTTTTAAGGAACAGCTTAAAAAGAGAATCCTAATGTGATTTCTTTATAATGGGTGTGTTCCTTATCTTATCCTAGTGTCTAAACTCTTCTCCATGGCTGGAACCCCAAATAATATTCCTTTACGTGCTAAGGGGTATCTAGAGAGTGGGATAGGTTTAATAACTACCCTAACCCTAACGTGTACCCTAACCCTAACCCCTACCCTAACCCTAACACGTACCCTAATACTAACCCGTACCCTAAACCGAGCCGTAACCCTAACACTAACCCTAACCCTAACCCTAACCCATACCCTACGCCGTACCCGAGCCCCTCCCCGAACCCGTACTCTATGCCGTACCCTAACTCTAACCCTAAGCCTAACCCTAACCCTAGGCTACCCTTGACTGTTTCTCCCTCCAGTAGATTTCCTAAGCACTAGTGTTTTAAGGAACAGCTTAAAAAGTGAATCCTAATGTGATTTCTTTATAATGGGTGTGTTCCTTATCTTATCCTAGTGTCTAAACTCTTCTCCATGGCTGGACCCCCAAATAATATTCCTTTACGTGCTAAGGGGTATCTAGAGAGTGGGATAGGTTTAATAACTACCCTAACCCTAACGCGTACCCTAACCGTAACGCGTACCCTAACCCTAACACGTACCCTAATCCTATCCCGTACCCTAAACCGAGCCCTAACCCTAACACTAACCCTAACCCTAACACATACCCTACGCCGTACCCGAGCCCCTCCCCGAACCCGTTCCCTATGCCGTACCCTAACCCTAACCCTAAGCCTAACCCTCACTCTAGGCTACCCTTGACTACTTCTGCCTCCAGTAGATTTCCTAAGCACTGGTGTTTTAAGGAACAGCTTAAAAAGAGAATCCTAATGTGATTTCTTTATAATGGGTGTGTTCCTTATCTTATCCTAGTGTCTAAACTCTTCTCCATGGCTGGACACCCAAATAATATTCCTTTACGTGCTAAGGGGTATCTAGAGAGTGGGATAGGTTTAATAACTACCCTAACCCTAACGCGTACCCTAACCCTAACCCCTACCCTAACCCTAACACGTACCCTAATCCTAACCCGTACCCTAAACCGAGCCCTAACCCTAACACTAACCCTAACCCTAACCCTAACCCTAACCCATACCCTACGCCGTACCCGAACCCCTCCCCGAACCCGTACCCTAAGCCGTCCCCTAACCCTAACCCTAAGCCTAACCCTAACCCTAGGCTACCCTTGACTGCTTCTGCCTCCAATAGATTTCCTAAGCACTACTGTTTTAAGGAACAGCTTAAAAAGAGAATCCTAATGTGATTTCTTTATAATGGGTGTGTTCCTTATCTTATCCTAGTGTCTAATCTCTTCTCCATGGCTGGACACCCAAATAATATTCCTTTACGAGCTAAGGGGTATCTAGAGAGTGGGATAGGTTTAATAACTACCCTAACCCTAACGCGTACCCTAACCCTAACCCCTAACCTAAACCTAACACGTACCCTAATCCTAACCCGTACCCTAAAACGAGCCCTAACCATAAAACTAACCGTAACCCTAACCCATACCCTACGCCGTACCCGAACCCTTCCCCGAAACCGTACTCTAAGCCGTACCCTAACCCTAACCCTAAGCCTAACCCTAACCCTAGGCTACCCTTGACTGCTTCTGCCTCCAATAGATTTCCTAAGCACTAGTGTTTTAAGGAACAGCTTAAAAAGAGAATCCTAATGTGATTTCTTTATAATGGGTGTGTTCCTTATCTTATCCTAGTGTCGAAACTCTTCTCCATGGCTGTAACCCCAAATAATATTCCTTTACGTGCTAAGGGGTATCTAGAGAGTGGGATAGGTTTAATAACTACCCTAACCCTAACGCATACCCTAACCCTAACCCCTACCCTAACCCTAACACATACCCTAATCCTAACCCGTACCCTAAACCGAGCCCTAACCCTAACACTAACCCTAACACTAACCCTAACCCTAACCCTAACCCATACCCTATGCCATACCCGAGCCCCTCCCCGAACCCATACCCTAAGCAGTCCCCTAACCCTAACCCTAAGCCTAACCCTAACCCTAGGCTACCCTTGACTGCTTCTGCCTCCAATAGATTTCCTAAGCACTAGTGTTTTAAGGAACAGCTTAAAAAGAGAATCCTAATGTGATTTCTTTATAATGGGTGTGTTCCTTATCTTATCCTAGTGTCTAAACTCTTCTCCATGGCTGGACCCCCAAATCATATTCCTTTACGTGCTAAGGGGAATCTAGAGATTGGGATAGGTTTAATAACTACCCTAACCCTAACGCGTACCCTAACCCTAACCCCTACCTAACCCTAACGCCTACCCTAATCCTAACCCGTACCCTACACCGAGCCCTAACCCTAACACTAACCCTAACCCTAACCCTAACCCATACCCTACGCCGTACCCGAACCCCTCCCCGAACCCGTGCCCTATGCCGTCCCCTAACCCTAACCCTAACCCTAGGCTACCCTTGACTGCTTCTGCCTCCAATAGATTTCCTAAGCACTAGTGTTTTAAGGAACAGCTTAAAAAGAGAATCCTAATGTGATTTCTTTATAATGTGTGTGTTCCTTATCTTATCCTAGTGTCTAAACTCTTCTCCATGGCTGGACACCCAAATAATATTCCTTTACGAGGTAAGGGGTATCTAGAGAGTGGGATAGGTTTAATAATTACCCTAACCCTAACGCGTACCCTAACCCTAGCCCCTACCCTAACCCTAACCCACCCTAATACTAACCCGTACCCTAAACCGAGCCCTAACCCTAACACTAACCCTAACCCTAACCCTAACCCATACCCTACGCCGTACCCGAACCCCTCCCCGAACCCGTACCCTAAGCCGTACCCTAACCCTAACCCTAAGCCTAACCCTAACCCTAGGCTACCCTTGACTGCTTCTGCCTCCAATAGATTTCCTAAGCACTAGTGTTTTAAGGAACAGCTTAAAAAGAGAATCCTAATGTGATTTCTTTATAATGGGTGTGTTCCTTATCTTATCCTACTGTCTAAACTCTTCTCCATGGCTGGACCCCCAAATAATATTCCTTTACGAGCTAAGGGGTATCTAGAGAGTGGGATAGGTTTAATAACTACCCTAACCCTAACGCGTACCCTAACCCTAACCCCTAACCTAAACCTAACACGTACCCTAATCCTAACCCGTACCCTAAAACGAGCCCTAACCCTAAAACTAACCCTAACCCTAACCCTAACCCATACCCTACGCCGTACCCGAACCCTTCCCCGAAACCGTACCCTAAGCCGTACCCTAACCCTAACCCTAAGCCTAACCCTAACCCTAGGCTACCCTTGACTGCTTCTGCCTCCAATAGATTTCCTAAGCACTAGTGTTTTAAGGAACAGCTTAAAAAGAGAATCCTAATGTGATTTCTTTATAATGGGTGTGTTCCTTATCTTATCCTAGTGTCTAAAATCTGCTCCATGGCTGGACCCCCAAATCATATTCCTTTACGTGCTAAGGGGTATCTAGAGAGTGGGATAGGTTTAATAACTACCGTAACCCTAACGCGTACCCTAACCCTAACCCCTACCCTAACCCTAACACGTACCCTAATCCTAACCCGTACCCTGAACCAAGCCCTAACCCTAACACTAACCCTAACCCTAACCCTAACCCATACCCTATGCCGTACCCGAGCCCCTCCCCGAACCCGTACCCTAAGCCGTCCCCTAAACCTAACCCTAAGCCTAACCCTAACCCTAGGCTACCCTTGACTGCTTCTGCCTCCAATAGATTTCCTAAGCACTAGTGTTTTAAGGAACAGCTTAAAAAGAGAATCCTAATGTGATTTCTTTATAATGGGTGTGTTCCTTATCTTATCCTAGTGTGTAAACTCTTCTCCATGGCTGGAACCCCAAATAATATTCCTTTACGTGCTAAGGGGTATCTAGAGAGTGGGATAGGTTTAATAACTACCCTAACCCTAACGCGTACCCTAACCGTAACGCGTACCCTAACCCTAACACGTACCCTAATCCTATCCCGTACCCTAAACCGAGCCCTAACCCTAACACTAACCCTAACCCTAACACATACCCTACGCCGTACCCGAGCCCCTCCCCGAACCCGTTCCCTATGCCGTACCCTAACCCTAACCCTAAGCCTAACCCTCACTCTAGGCTACCCTTGACTACTTCTGCCTCCAGTAGATTTCCTAAGCACTGGTGTTTTAAGGAACAGCTTAAAAAGAGAATCCTAATGTGATTTCTTTATAATGGGTGTGTTCCTTATCTTATCCTAGTGTCTAAACTCTTCTCCATGGCTGGACACCCAAATAATATTCCTTTACGTGCTAAGGGGTATCTAGAGAGTGGGATAGGTTTAATAACTACCCTAACCCTAACGCGTACCCTAACCCTAACCCCTACCCTAACCCTAACACGTACCCTAATCCTAACCCGTACCCTAAACCGAGCCCTAACCCTAACACTAACCCTAACCCTAACCCTAACCCTAACCCATACCCTACGCCGTACCCGAACCCCTCCCCGAACCCGTACCCTAAGCCGTCCCCTAACCCTAACCCTAAGCCTAACCCAAACCCTAGGCTACCCTTGACTGCTTCTGCCTCCAATAGATTTCCTAAGCACTACTGTTTTAAGGAACAGCTTAAAAAGAGAATCCTAATGTGATTTCTTTATAATGGGTGTGTTCCTTATCTTATCCTAGTGTCTAAACTCTTCTCCATGGCTGGACACCCAAATAATATTCCTTTACGAGCTAAGGGGTATGTAGAGAGTGGGATAGGTTTAATAACTACCCTAACCCTAACGCGTACCCTAACCCTAACCCCTAACCTAAACCTAACACGTACCCTAATCCTAACCCGTACCCTAAAACGAGCCCTAACCATAAAACTAACCGTAACCCTAACCCATACCCTACGCCGTACCCGAACCCTTTCCCGAAACCGTACTCTAAGCCGTACCCTAACCCTAACCCTAAGCCTAACCCTAACCCTAGGCTACCCTTGACTGCTTCTGCCTCCAATAGATTTCCTAAGCACTAGTGTTTTAAGGAACAGCTTAAAAAGAGAATCGTAATGTGATTTCTTTATAATGGGTGTGTTCCTTATCTTATCCTAGTGTCGAAACTCTTCTCCATGGCTGGAACCCCAAATAATATTCCTTTACGTGCTAAGGGGTATCTAGAGAGTGGGATAGGTTTAATAACTACCCTAACCCTAACGCGTACCCTAACCCTAACCCCTACCCTAACCCTAACACATACCCTAATCCTAACCCGTACCCTAAACCAAGCACTAACCCTAACACTAACCCTAACACTAACCCTAACCCTAACCCTAACCCATACCCATACCCTACGCCGTACCCGAACCCTTTCCCGAAACCGTACTCTAAGCCGTACCCTAACCCTAACCCTAAGCCTAACCCTAACCCTAGGCTACCCTTGACTGCTTCTGCCTCCAATAGATTTCCTAAGCACTAGTGTTTTAAGGAACAGCTTAAAAAGAGAATCCTAATGTGATTTCTTTATAATGGGTGTGTTCCTTTTCTTATCCTAGTGTCGAAACTCTTCTCCATGGCTGGAACCCCAAATAATATTCCTTTACGTGCTAAGGGGTATCTAGAGAGTGGGATAGGTTTAATAACTACCCTAACCCTAACGCGTACCCTAACCCTAACCCCTACCCTAACCCTAACACATACCCTAATCCTAACCCGTACCCTAAACCGAGCCCTAACCCTAACACTAACCCTAACCCTAACCCTAACCCTAACCCTAACCCATACCCTATGCCATACCCGAGCCCCTCCCCGAACCCATACCCTAAGCCGTCCCCTAACCCTAACCCTAAGCCTAACCCTAACCCTAGGCTACCCTTGACTGTTTCTGCCTCCAATAGATTTCCTAAGCACTAGTGTTTTAAGGAACAGCTTAAAAAGAGAATCCTAATGTGATTTCTTTATAATGGGTGTGTTCCTTATCTTATCCTAGTGTCTAAACTCTTCTCCATGGCTGGACCCCCAAATCATATTCCTTTACGTGCTAAGGGGTATCTAGAGAGTGGGATAGGTTTAATAACTATCCTAACCCTAACGCGTACCCTAACCCTAACCCCTACCTAACCCTAACGCCTACCCTAATCCTAACCCGTACCCTACACCGAGCCCTAACCCTAACACTAACCCTAACCCTAACCCTAACCCATACCCTACGCCGTACCCGAACCCCTCCCCGAACCCGTGCCCTATGCCGTCCCCTAACCCTAACCCTAACCCTAGGCTACCCTTGACTGCTTCTGCCTCCAATAGATTTCCTAAGCACTAGTGTTTTAAGGAACAGCTTAAAAAGAGAATCCTAATGTGATTTCTTTATAATGGGTGTGTTCCTTATCTTATCCTAGTGTCTAAACTCTTCTCCATGGCTGGACACCCAAATAATATTCCTTTACGAGGTAAGGGGTATCTAGAGAGTGGGATAGTTTTAATAATTACCCTAACCCTAACGCGTACCCTAACCCTAGCCCCTACCCTAACCCTAACCCACCCTAATACTAACCCGTACCCTAAACCGAGCCCTAACCCTAACACTAACCCTAACCCTAACCCTAACCCATACCCTACGCCGTACCCGAACCCCTCCCCGAACCCGTACCCTAAGCCGTACCCTAACCCTAACCCTAAGCCTAACCCTAACCCTAGGCTACCCTTGACTGCTTCTGCCTCCAATAGATTTCCTAAGCACTAGTGTTTTAAGTAACAGCTTAAAAAGAGAATCCTAATGTGATTTCTTTATAATGGGTGTGTTCCTTATCTTATCCTACTGTCTAAACTCTTCTCCATGGCTGGACCCCCAAATAATGTTCCTTTACCAGCTAAGGGGTATCTAGAGAGTGGGATAGGTTTAATAACTACCCTAACCCTAACGCGTACCCTAACCCTAACCCCTAACCTAAACCTAACACGTACCCTAATCCTAACCAGTACCCTAAAACGAGCCCTAACCCTAAAACTAACCCTAACCCTAACCCATACCCTACGCCGTACCCGAACCCTTCCCCGAAACCGTACCCTAAGCCGTACCCTAACCCTAACCCTAAGCCTAACCCTAACCCTAGGCTACCCTTGACTGCTTCTGCCTCCAATACATTTCCTAAACACTAGTGTTTTAAGGAACAGCTTAAAAAGAGAATCCTAATGTGATTTCTTTATAATGGGTGTGTTCCTTATCTTATCCTAGTGTCTAAAGTCTGCTCCATGGCTGGACCCCCAAATCATATTCCTTTACGTGCTAAGGGGTATCTAGAGAGTGGGATAGGTTTAATAACTACCGTAACCCTAACGCGTACCCTAACCCTAACCCCTACCCTAACCCTAACACGTACCCTAATCCTAACCCGTACCCTGAACCAAGCCCTAACCCTAACACTAACCCTAACCCTAACCCTAACCCATACCCTATGCCGTACCCGAGCCCCTCCCCGAACCCGTACCCTAAGCCGTCCCCTAAACCTAACCCTAAGCCTAACCCTAACCCTAGGCTACCCTTGACTGCTTCTGCCTCCAATAGATTTCCTAAGCACTAGTGTTTTAAGGAACAGCTTAAAAAGAGAATCCTAATGTGATTTCTTTATAATGGGTGTGTTCCTTATCTTATCCTAGTGTCTAAACTCTTCTCCATGGCTGGAACCCCAAATAATATTCCTTTACGTGCTAAGGGGTATCTAGAGAGTGGGATAGGTTTAATAACTACCCTAACCCTAACGTGTACCCTAACCCTAACCCCTACCCTAACCCTAACACGTACCCTAATACTAACCCGTACCCTAAACCGAGCCCTAACCCTAACACTAACCCTAACCCTAACCCTAACCCATACCCTACGCCGTACCCGAGCCCCTCCCCGAACCCGTACTCTATGCCGTACCCTAACTCTAACCCTAAGCCTAACCCTAACCCTAGGCTACCCTTGACTGTTTCTCCCTCCAATAGATTTCCTAAGCACTAGTGTTTTAAGGAACAGCTTAAAAAGTGAATCCTAATGTGATTTCTTTATAATGGGTGTGTTCCTTATCTTATCCTAGTGTCTAAACTCTTCTCCATGGCTGGACCCCCAAATAATATTCCTTTACGTGCTAAGGGGTATCTAGAGAGTGGGATAGGTTTAATAACTACCCTAACCCTAACGCGTACCCTAACCGTAACGCGTACCCTAACCCTAACACGTACCCTAATCCTATCCCGTACCCTAAACCGAGCCCTAACCCTAACACTAACCCTAACCCTAACACATACCCTACGCCGTACCCGAGCCCCTCCCCGAACCCGTTCCCTATGCCGTACCCTAACCCTAACCCTAAGCCTAACCCTCACTCTAGGCTACCCTTGACTACTTCTGCCTCCAGTAGATTTCCTAAGCACTGGTGTTTTAAGGAACAGCTTAAAAAGAGAATCCTAATGTGATTTCTTTATAATGGGTGTGTTCCTTATCTTATCCTAGTGTCTAAACTCTTCTCCATGGCTGGACACCCAAATAATATTCCTTTACGTGCTAAGGGGTATCTAGAGAGTGGGATAGGTTTAATAACTACCCTAACCCTAACGCGTACCCTAACCCTAACCCCTACCCTAACCCTAACACGTACCCTAATCCTAACCCGTACCCTAAACCGAGCCCTAACCCTAACACTAACCCTAACCCTAACCCTAACCCTAACCCATACCCTACGCCGTACCCGAACCCCTCCCCGAACCCGTACCCTAAGCCGTCCCCTAACCCTAACCCTAAGCCTAACCCAAACCCTAGGCTACCCTTGACTGCTTCTGCCTCCAATAGATTTCCTAAGCACTACTGTTTTAAGGAACAGCTTAAAAAGAGAATCCTAATGTGATTTCTTTATAATGGGTGTGTTCCTTATCTTATCCTAGTGTCTAAACTCTTCTCCATGGCTGGACACCCAAATAATATTCCTTTACGAGCTAAGGGGTATCTAGAGAGTGGGATAGGTTTAATAACTACCCTAACCCTAACGCGTACCCTAACCCTAACCCCTAACCTAAACCTAACACGTACCCTAATCCTAACCCGTACCCTAAAACGAGCCCTAACCATAAAACTAACCGTAACCCTAACCCATACCCTACGCCGTACCCGAACCCTTCCCCGAAACCGTACTCTAAGCCGTACCCTAACCCTAACCCTAAGCCTAACCCTAACCCTAGGCTACCCTTGACTGCTTCTGCCTCCAATAGATTTCCTAAGCACTAGTGTTTTAAGGAACAGCTTAAAAAGAGAATCCTAATGTGATTTCTTTATAATGGGTGTGTTCCTTATCTTATCCTAGTGTCGAAACTCTTCTCCATGGCTGGAACCCCAAATAATATTCCTTTACGTGCTAAGGGGTATCTAGAGAGTGGGATAGGTTTAATAACTACCCTAACCCTAACGCGTACCCTAACCCTAACCCCTACCCTAACCCTAACACATACCCTAATCCTAACCCGTACCCTACACCGAGCCCTAACCCTAACACTAACCCTAACACTAACCCTAACCCTAACCCTAACCCATACCCTATGCCATACCCGAGCCCCTCCCCGCACCCATACCCTAAGCCGTCCCCTAACCCTAACCCTAAGCCTAACCCTAACCCTAGGCTACCCTTGACTGCTTCTGCCTCCAATAGATTTCCTAAGCACTAGTGTTTTAAGGAACAGCTTAAAAAGAGAATCCTAATGTGATTTCTTTATAATGGGTGTGTTCCTTATCTTATCCTAGTGTCTAAACTCTTCTCCATGGCTGGACCCCCAAATCATATTCCTTTACGTGCTAAGGGGTATCTAGAGAGTGGGATAGGTTTAATAACTACCCTAACCCTAACGCGTACCCTAACCCTAACCCCTACCTAACCCTAACGCCTACCCGAATCCTAACCCGTACCCTACACCGAGCCCTAACCCTAACACTAACCCTAACCCTAACCCTAACCCATACCCTACGCCGTACCCGAACCCCTCCCCGAACCCGTGCCCTATGCCGTCCCCTAACCCTAACCCTAACCCTAGGCTACCCTTGACTGCTTCTGCCTCCAATAGATTTCCTAAGCACTAGTGTTTTAAGGAACAGCTTAAAAAGAGAATCCTAATGTGATTTCTTTATAATGGGTGTGTTCCTTATCTTATCCTAGTGTCTAAACTCTTCTCCATGGCTGGACACCCAAATAATATTCCTTTACGAGGTAAGGGGTATCTAGAGAGTGGGATAGGTTTAATAATTACCCTAACCCTAACGCGTACCCTAACCCTAGCCCCTACCCTAACCCTAACCCACCCTAATACTAACCCGTACCCTAAACCGAGCCCTAACCCTAACACTAACCCTAACCCTAACCCTAACCCATACCCTACGCCGTACCCGAACCCCTCCCCGAACCCGTACCCTAAGCCGTACCCTAACCCTAACCCTAAGCCTAACCCTAACCCTAGGCTACCCTTGACTGCTTCTGCCTCCAATAGATTTCTTAAGCTCTAGTGTTTTAAGGAACAGCTTAAAAAGAGAATCCTAATGTGATTTCTTTATAATGGGTGTGTTCCTTATCTTATCCTAGTGTCTAAACTCTTCTCCATGGCTGGAACCCCAAATAATATTCCTTTACGTGCTAAGGGGTATCTAGAGAGTGGGATAGGTTTAATAACTACCCTAACCCTAACGTGTACCCTAACCCTAACCCCTACCCTAACCCTAACACGTACCCTAATACTAACCCGTACCCTAAACCGAGCCCTAACCCTAACACTAACCCTAACCCTAACCCTAACCCATACCCTACGCCGTACCCGAACCCCTCCCCGAACCCGTACCCTAAGCCGTACCCTAACCCTAACCCTAAGCCTAACCCTAACCCTAGGCTACCCTTGACTGCTTCTGCCTCCAATAGATTTCCTAAGCACTAGTGTTTTAAGGAACAGCTTAAAAAGAGAATCCTAATGTGATTTCTTTATAATGGGTGTGTTCCTTATCTTATCCTACTGTCTAAACTCTTCTCCATGGCTGGACCCCCAAATAATATTCCTTTACGAGCTAAGGGGTATCTAGAGAGTGGGATAGGTTTAATAACTACCCTAACCCTAACGCGTACCCTAACCCTAACCCCTAACCTAAACCTAACACGTACCCTAATCCTAACCCGTACCCTAAAACGAGCCCTAACCCTAAAACTAACCCTAACCCTAACCCTAACCCATACCCTACGCCGTACCCGAACCCTTCCCCGAAACCGTACCCTAAGCCGTACCCTAACCCTAACCCTAAGCCTAACCCTAACCCTAGGCTACCCTTGACTGCTTCTGCCTCCAATAGATTTCCTAAGCACTAGTGTTTTAAGGAACAGCTTAAAAAGAGAATCCTAATGTGATTTCTT
This sequence comes from Balaenoptera borealis, assembly GCF_965194805.1. NCBI lineage: Eukaryota > Metazoa > Chordata > Mammalia > Artiodactyla > Balaenopteridae > Balaenoptera > Balaenoptera borealis. The sequence continues at coordinate 246,691 of NW_028123339.1, forward strand.
TATAATGGGTGTGTTCCTTATCTTATCCTAGTGTCTAAAATCTGCTCCATGGCTGGACCCCCAAATCATATTCCTTTACGTGCTAAGGGGTATCTAGAGAGTGGGATAGGTTTAATAACTACCGTAACCCTAACGCGTACCCTAACCCTAACCCCTACCCTAACCCTAACACGTACCCTAATCCTAACCCGTACCCTGAACCAAGCCCTAACCCTAACACTAACCCTAACCCTAACCCTAACCCATACCCTATGCCGTACCCGAGCCCCTCCCCGAACCCGTACCCTAAGCCGTCCCCTAAACCTAACCCTAAGCCTAACCCTAACCCTAGGCTACCCTTGACTGCTTCTGCCTCCAATAGATTTCCTAAGCACTAGTGTTTTAAGGAACAGCTTAAAAAGAGAATCCTAATGTGATTTCTTTATAATGGGTGTGTTCCTTATCTTATCCTAGTGTCTAAACTCTTCTCCATGGCTGGAACCCCAAATAATATTCCTTTACGTGCTAAGGGGTATCTAGAGAGTGGGATAGGTTTAATAACTACCCTAACCCTAACGTGTACCCTAACCCTAACCCCTACCCTAACCCTAACACGTACCCTAATACTAACCCGTACCCTAAACCGAGCCCTAACCCTAACACTAACCCTAACCCTAACCCTAACCCATACCCTACGCCGTACCCGAGCCCCTCCCCGTACCCGTACTCTATGCCGTACCCTAACTCTAACCCTAAGCCTAACCCTAACCCTAGGCTACCCTTGACTGTTTCTCCCTCCAATAGATTTCCTAAGCACTAGTGTTTTAAGGAACAGCTTAAAAAGTGAATCCTAATGTGATTTCTTTATAATGGGTGTGTTCCTTATCTTATCCTAGTGTCTAAACTCTTCTCCATGGCTGGACCCCCAAATAATATTCCTTTACGTGCTAAGGGGTATCTAGAGAGTGGGATAGGTTTAATAACTACCCTAACCCTAACGCGTACCCTAACCGTAACGCGTACCCTAACCCTAACACGTACCCTAATCCTATCCCGTACCCTAAACCGAGCCCTAACCCTAACACTAACCCTAACCCTAACACATAACCTACGCCGTACCCGAGCCCCTCCCCGAACCCGTTCCCTATGCCGTACCCTAACCCTAACCCTAAGCCTAACCCTCACTCTAGGCTACCCTTGACTACTTCTGCCTCCAGTAGATTTCCTAAGCACTGGTGTTTTAAGGAACAGCTTAAAAAGAGAATCCTAATGTGATTTCTTTATAATGGGTGTGTTCCTTATCTTATCCTAGTGTCTAAAGTCTGCTCCATGGCTGGACCCCCAAATCATATTCCTTTACGTGCTAAGGGGTATCTAGAGAGTGGGATAGGTTTAATAACTACCGTAACCCTAACGCGTACCCTAACCCTAACCCCTACCCTAACCCTAACACGTACCCTAATCCTAACCCGTACCCTGAACCAAGCCCTAACCCTAACACTAACCCTAACCCTAACCCTAACCCATACCCTATGCCGTACCCGAGCCCCTCCCCGAACCCGTACCCTAAGCCGTCCCCTAAACCTAACCCTAAGCCTAACCCTAACCCTAGGCTACCCTTGACTGCTTCTGCCTCCAATAGATTTCCTAAGCACTAGTGTTTTAAGGAACAGCTTAAAAAGAGAATCCTAATGTGATTTCTTTATAATGGGTGTGTTCCTTATCTTATCCTAGTGTCTAAACTCTTCTCCATGGCTGGAACCCCAAATAATATTCCTTTACGTGCTAAGGGGTATCTAGAGAGTGGGATAGGTTTAATAACTACCCTAACCCTAACGTGTACCCTAACCCTAACCCCTACCCTAACCCTAACACGTACCCTAATACTAACCCGTACCCTAAACCGAGCCCTAACCCTAACACTAACCCTAACCCTAACCCTAACCCATACCCTACGCCGTACCCGAGCCCCTCCCCGAACCCGTACTCTATGCCGTACCCTAACTCTAACCCTAAGCCTAACCCTAACCCTAGGCTACCCTTGACTGTTTCTCCCTCCAATAGATTTCCTAAGCACTAGTGTTTTAAGGAACAGCTTAAAAAGTGAATCCTAATGTGATTTCTTTATAATGGGTGTGTTCCTTATCTTATCCTAGTGTCTAAACTCTTCTCCATGGCTGGACCCCCAAATAATATTCCTTTACGTGCTAAGGGGTATCTAGAGAGTGGGATAGGTTTAATAACTACCCTAACCCTAACGCGTACCCTAACCGTAACGCGTACCCTAACCCTAACACGTACCCTAATCCTATCCCGTACCCTAAACCGAGCCCTAACCCTAACACTAACCCTAACCCTAACACATACCCTACGCCGTACCCGAGCCCCTCCCCGAACCCGTTCCCTATGCCGTACCCTAACCCTAACCCTAAGCCTAACCCTCACTCTAGGCTACCCTTGACTACTTCTGCCTCCAGTAGATTTCCTAAGCACTGGTGTTTTAAGGAACAGCTTAAAAAGAGAATCCTAATGTGATTTCTTTATAATGGGTGTGTTCCTTATCTTATCCTAGTGTCTAAACTCTTCTCCATGGCTGGACACCCAAATAATATTCCTTTACGTGCTAAGGGGTATCTAGAGAGTGGGATAGGTTTAATAACTACCCTAACCCTAACGCGTACCCTAACCCTAACCCCTACCCTAACCCTAACACGTACCCTAATCGTAACCCGTACCCTAAACCGAGCCCTAACCCTAACACTAACCCTAACCCTAACCCTAACCCTAACCCATACCCTACGCCGTACCCGAACCCCTCCCCGAACCCGTACCCTAAGCCGTCCCCTAACCCTAACCCTAAGCCTAACCCAAACCCTAGGCTACCCTTGACTGCTTCTGCCTCCAATAGATTTCCTAAGCACTACTGTTTTAAGGAACAGCTTAAAAAGAGAATCCTAATGTGATTTCTTTATAATGGGTGTGTTCCTTATCTTATCCTAGTGTCTAAACTCTTCTCCATGGCTGGACACCCAAATAATATTCCTTTACGAGCTAAGGGGTATCTAGAGAGTGGGATAGGTTTAATAACTACCCTAACCCTAACGCGTACCCTAACCCTAACCCCTAACCTAAACCTAACACGTACCCTAATCCTAACCCGTACCCTAAAACGAGCCCTAACCATAAAACTAACCGTAACCCTAACCCATACCCTACGCCGTACCCGAACCCTTCCCCGAAACCGTACTCTAAGCCGTACCCTAACCCTAACCCTAAGCCTAACCCTAACCCTAGGCTACCCTTGACTGCTTCTGCCTCCAATAGATTTCCTAAGCACTAGTGTTTTAAGGAACAGCTTAAAAAGAGAATCCTAATGTGATTTCTTTATAATGGGTGTGTTCCTTATCTTATCCTAGTGTCGAAACTCTTCTCCATGGCTGGAACCCCAAATAATATTCCTTTACGTGCTAAGGGGTATCTAGAGAGTGGGATAGGTTTAATAACTACCCTAACCCTAACGCGTACCCTAACCCTAACCCCTACCCTAACCCTAACACATACCCTAATCCTAACCCGTACCCTAAACCGAGCCCTAACCCTAACACTAACCCTAACACTAACCCTAACCCTAACCCTAACCCATACCCTATGCCATACCCGAGCCCCTCCCCGCACCCATACCCTAAGCCGTCCCCTAACCCTAACCCTAAGCCTAACCCTAACCCTAGGCTACCCTTGACTGCTTCTGCCTCCAATAGATTTCCTAAGCACTAGTGTTTTAAGGAACAGCTTAAAAAGAGAATCCTAATGTGATTTCTTTATAATGGGTGTGTTCCTTATCTTATCCTAGTGTCTAAACTCTTCTCCATGGCTGGACCCCCAAATCATATTCCTTTACGTGCTAAGGGGTATCTAGAGAGTGGGATAGGTTTAATAACTACCCTAACCCTAACGCGTACCCTAACCCTAACCCCTACCTAACCCTAACGCCTACCCGAATCCTAACCCGTACCCTACACCGAGCCCTAACCCTAACACTAACCCTAACCCTAACCCTAACCCATACCCTACGCCGTACCCGAACCCCTCCCCGAACCCGTGCCCTATGCCGTCCCCTAACCCTAAACCTAACCCTAGGCTACCCTTGACTGCTTCTGCCTCCAATAGATTTCCTAAGCACTAGTGTTTTAAGGAACAGCTTAAAAAGAGAATCCTAATGTGATTTCTTTATAATGGGTGTGTTCCTTATCTTATCCTAGTGTCTAAACTCTTCTCCATGGCTGGACACCCAAATAATATTCCTTTACGAGGTAAGGGGTATCTAGAGAGTGGGATAGGTTTAATAATTACCCTAACCCTAACGCGTACCCTAACCCTAGCCCCTACCCTAACCCTAACCCACCCTAATACTAACCCGTACCCTAAACCGAGCCCTAACCCTAACACTAACCCTAACCCTAACCCTAACCCATACCCTACGCCGTACCCGAACCCCTCCCCGAACCCGTACCCTAAGCCGTACCCTAACCCTAACCCTAAGCCTAACCCTAACCCTAGGCTACCCTTGACTGCTTCTGCCTCCAATAGATTTCTTAAGCTCTAGTGTTTTAAGGAACAGCTTAAAAAGAGAATCCTAATGTGATTTCTTTATAATGGGTGTGTTCCTTATCTTATCCTAGTGTCTAAACTCTTCTCCATGGCTGGAACCCCAAATAATATTCCTTTACGTGCTAAGGGGTATCTAGAGAGTGGGATAGGTTTAATAACTACCCTAACCCTAACGTGTACCCTAACCCTAACCCCTACCCTAACCCTAACACGTACCCTAATACTAACCCGTACCCTAAACCGAGCCCTAACCCTAACACTAACCCTAACCCTAACCCTAACCCATACCCTACGCCGTACCCGAGCCCCTCCCCGAACCCGTACTCTATGCCGTACCCTAACTCTAACCCTAAGCCTAACCCTAACCCTAGGCTACCCTTGACTGCTTCTGCCTCCAATAGATTTCCTAAGCACTACTGTTTTAAGGAACAGCTTAAAAAGAGAATCCTAATGTGATTTCTTTATAATGGGTGTGTTCCTTATCTTATCCTAGTGTCTAAACTCTTCTCCATGGCTGGACCCCCAAATAATATTCCTTTACGTGCTAAGGGGTATCTAGAGAGTGGGATAGGTTTAATAACTACCCTAACCCTAACGCGTACCCTAACCGTAACGCGTACCCTAACCCTAACACGTACCCTAATCCTATCCCGTACCCTAAACCGAGCCCTAACCCTAACACTAACCCTAACCCTAACACATACCCTACGCCGTACCCGAGCCCCTCCCCGAACCCGTTCCCTATGCCGTACCCTAACCCTAACCCTAAGCCTAACCCTCACTCTAGGCTACCCTTGACTACTTCTGCCTCCAGTAGATTTCCTAAGCACTGGTGTTTTAAGGAACAGCTTAAAAAGAGAATCCTAATGTGATTTCTTTATAATGGGTGTGTTCCTTATCTTATCCTAGTGTCTAAACTCTTCTCCATGTCTGGACACCCAAATAATATTCCTTTACGTGCTAAGGGGTATCTAGAGAGTGGGATAGGTTTAATAACTACCCTAACCCTAACGCGTACCCTAACCCTAACCCCTACCCTAACCCTAACACGTACCCTAATCCTAACCCGTACCCTAAACCGAGCCCTAACCCTAACACTAACCCTAACCCTAACCCTAACCCTAACCCATACCCTACGCCGTACCCGAACCCCTCCCCGAACCCGTACCCTAAGCCGTCCCCTAACCCTAACCCTAAGCCTAACCCAAACCCTAGGCTACCCTTGACTGCTTCTGCCTCCAATAGATTTCCTAAGCACTACTGTTTTAAGGAACAGCTTAAAAAGAGAATCCTAATGTGATTTCTTTATAATGGGTGTGTTCCTTATCTTATCCTAGTGTCTAAACTCTTCTCCATGGCTGGACACCCAAATAATATTCCTTTACGAGCTAAGGGGTATCTAGAGAGTGGGATAGGTTTAATAACTACCCTAACCCTAACGCGTACCCTAACCCTAACCCCTAACCTAAACCTAACACGTACCCTAATCCTAACCCGTACCCTAAAACGAGCCCTAACCCTAACACTAACCCTAACCCTAACCCATACCCTACGCCGTACCCGAACCCTTCCCCGAAACCGTACTCTAAGCCGTACCCTAACCCTAACCCTAAGCCTAACCCTAACCCTAGGCTACCCTTGACTGCTTCTGCCTCCAATAGATTTCCTAAGCACTAGTGTTTTAAGGAACAGCTTAAAAAGAGAATCCTAATGTGATTTCTTTATAATGGGTGTGTTCCTTATCTTATCCTAGTGTCTAAACTCTTCTCCATGGCTGGACCCCCAAATCATATTCCTTTACGTGCTAAGGGGTATCTAGAGAGTGGGATAGGTTTAATAACTACCCTAACCCTAACGCGTACCCTAACCCTAACCCCTACCCTAACCCTAACACGTACCCTAATCCTAACCCCTACCCTAAACCGAGCCCTAACCCTAACACTAACCCTAACCCTAACCCTAACCCATACCCTATGCCGTACCCGAACCCCTCCCCGAACCCGTACCCTAAGCCGTACCCTAACCCTAACCCTAAGCCTAACCCTAACCCTAGGCTACCCTTGACTGCTTCTGCCTCCAATAGATTTCCTAAGCACTAGTGTTGTAAGGAACAGCTTAAAAAGAGAATCCTAATGTGATTTCTTTATAATGGGTGTGTTCCTTATCTTATCCTAGTGTCTAAAGTCTTCTCCATGGCTGGACCCCCAAATCATATTCCTTTACGTGCTAAGGGGTATCTAGAGAGTGGGATAGGTTTAATAACTACCCTAAAACTAACGCGTACCCTAACCCTAACCCCTAACCTAACCCTAACGTGTACCCTAACCCTAACCCCTACCCGAACCCTAACACGTACCCTAATCCTAACCCGTACCCTAAACCGAGCCCTAACCCTAACACTAACCCTAACCCTAACCCTAACCCATACCCTACGCCGTACCCGAACCCCTCCCCGAACCCGTACCCTAAACCGTACCCTAACCCTAACCCTAAGCCTAACCCTAACCCTAGGCTACCCTTGACTGCTTCTGCCTCCAATAGATTTCCTAAGCACTAGTGTTTTAAGGAACAGCTTAAAAAGAGAATCCTAATGTGATTTCTTTATAATGGGTGTGTTCCTTATCTTATCCTAGTGTCTAAACTCTTCTCCATTGCTGGACACCCAAATAATATTACTTTACGTGCTAAGGGGTATCTAGAGAGTGGGATAGGTTTAATAATTACCCTAACCCTAACGCGTACCCTAACCCTAACCCCTACCCTAACCCTAACACGTACCCTAATCCTAACCCGTACCCTAAACCGAGCCCTAACCCTAACCCTAACCCTAACCCTAACCCTAACCTCTAATCTAAACCTAACACGTACCCTAATCCTAACCCGTACCCTAAAACGAGCCCTAACCCTAAAACTAACCCTAACCCTAACCCATACCCTACGCCGTACCCGAACCCTTCCCCGAAACCGTACCCTAAGCCGTACCCTAACCCTAACCCTAAGCCTAACCCTAACCCTAGGCTACCCTTGACTGCTTCTGCCTCCAATAGATTTCCTAAGCACTAGTGTTTTAAGGAACAGCTTAAAAAGAGAATCCTAATGTGATTTCTTTATAATGGGTGTGTTCCTTATCTTATCCTAGTGTCTAAAGTCTTCTCCATGGCTGGACCCCCAAATCATATTCCTTTACGTGCTAAGGGGTATCTAGAGAGTGGGATAGGTTTAATAACTACCCTAAAACTAACCCGTACCCTAACCCTAACCCCTAACCTAACCCTAACGTGTACCCAAACCCTAACCCCAACCCTAACCCTAACACGTACCCTAATCCTAACCCGTACCCTAAACCGAGCCCTAACCCTGACACTAACCCTAACCCTAACCCTAACCCATACCCTATGCCGTACCCGATCCCCTCCCCGAACCCGTACCCTAAGCCGTCCCCTAACCCTAACCCTAAGCCTAACCCTAACCCTAGGCTACCCTTGACTGCTTCTGCCTCCAATAGATTTCCTAAGCACTAGTGTTTTAAGGAACAGCTTAAAAAGAGAATCCTAATGTGATTTCTTTATAATGGGTGTGTTCCTTATCTTATCCTAGTGTCTAAAATCTTCTCCATGGCTGGACACCCAAATAATATTCCTTTACGAGCTAAGGGGTATCTAGAGAGTGGGATAGGTTTAATAACTACCCTAACCCTAAAGCGTACCCTAACCCTAACCCCTACCCGAACCCTAACACGTACCCTAATCCTAACCCGTACCCTAAACCGAGCCCTAACCCTAACACTAACCCTAACCCTAACCCTAACCCATACCCTACGCCGTACCCGAAACCCTCCCCGAACCCGTACCCTAAACCGTACCCTAACCCTAACCCTAAGCCTAACCCTAACCCTAGGCTACCCTTGACTGCTTCTGCCTCCAATAGATTTCCTAAGCACTAGTGTTTTAAGGAACAGCTTAAAAAGAGAATCCTAATGTGATTTCTTTATAATGGGTGTGTTCCTCATCTTATCCCAGTGTATTAACTCTTCTCCATGGCTGGACCCGCAAATAATATTCCTGTACGTGCTAAGGGGTATCTAGAGAGTGGGATAGGTTTAATAACTACCCTAACCCTAACGCATACCCTAACCCTAACCCCTACCCTAACCCTAACACGTACCCTAATCCTAACCCGTACCCTAAACCGAGCCGTAACCCTAAAACTAACCCTAACCCTAACCCTAACCCATACCCTACGTCGTACCCGAACCCCTCCCCGAACCCTTACCCTAAGCCGTAACCTAACCCAAACCCTAAGCCTCACCCAAACCCTAGGCTACCCTTGACTGCTTCTGCCTCCAATAGATTTCCTAAGCACTAGTGTTTTAAGGAATAGTTTAAAAAGAGAATCCTAATGTGATTTCTTTATAATGGGTGTGTTCCTTATCTTATCCTAGTGTCTAAACTCTTCTCCATGGCTGGAACCCCAAATAATATTCCTTTACGTGCTAAGGGGTATCTAGAGAGTGGGATAGGTTTAATAACTACCCTAACCCTAACGCGTACCCTAACCCTAACCCCTACCCTAACCCTAACACGTACCCTAATACTAACCCGTACCCTAAACCGAGCCCTAACCCTAACCCTAACCCTAACCCTAACCCATACCCTACGCCGTACCCGAGCCCCTCCCCGAACCCGTACTCTATGCCGTACCCTAACTCTAACCCTAAGCCTAACCCTAACCCTAGGCTACCCTTGACTGTTTCTCCCTCCAATAGATTTCCTAAGCACTAGTGTTTTAAGGAACAGCTTAAAAAGTGAATCCTAATGTGATTTCTTTATAATGGGTGTGTTCCTTATCTTATCCTAGTGTCTAAACTCTTCTCCATGGCTGGACCCCCAAATAATATTCCTTTACGTGCTAAGGGGTATCTAGAGAGTGGGATAGGTTTAATAACTACCCTAACCCTAACGCGTACCCTAACCGTAACGCGTACCCTAACCCTAACACGTACCCTAATCCTATCCCGTACCCTAAACCGAGCCCTAACCCTAACACTAACCCTAACCCTAACACATACCCTACGCCGTACCCGAACCCTTCCCCGAAACCGTACTCTAAGCCGTACCCTAACCCTAACCCTAAGCCTAACCCTAACCCTTGGCTACCCTTTACTGCTTCTGCCTCCAATAGATTTCCTAAGCACTAGTGTTTTAAGGAACAGCTTAAAAAGAGAATCCTAATGTGATTTCTTTATAATGGGTGTGTTCCTTATCTTATCCTAGTGTCTAAAGTCTTCTCCATGGCTGGACCCCCAAATCATATTCCTTTACGTGCTAAGGGGTATCTAGAGAGTGGGATAGGTTTAATAACTACCCTAAAACTAACGCGTACCCTAACCCTAACCCCTAACCTAAACCTAACGTGTACCCTAACCCTAACCCTAACCCTAACCCTAACGCGTACCCTAACCCTAACACGTACCCTAATCCTAACCCGTACCGTAAACCGAGCCCTAACCCTAACACTAACCCTAACCCTAACCCTAACCCATACCCTACGCCGTACCCGAACCCCTCCCCGAACCCGTACCCTAAGCCGTACCCTAACCCTAACCCTAAGCCTAACCCTAACCCTAGGCTACCCTTGACTGCTTCTGCCTTCAATAGATTTCCTAAGCACTAGTGTTTTAAGGAACAGCTTAAAAAGAGAATCCTAATGTGATTTCTTTATAATGGGTGTGTTCCTTATCTTATCCTAGTGTCTAAACTCTTCTCCATGCCTGGACCCCCAAATCATATTCCTTTACGTGCTAAGTGGTATCTAGAGAGTGGGATACGTTTAATAAATACCCTAAACCTAACACGTACCCTAATCCTATCCCATACTCTAAACCTAGCCCTAACCCTAAAACTAACCCTAACCCTAACCCTAACCCGTACCCTACGCCGTACCCGAACCCGTACCCAAACCCGTACCCTAAGCCGTACCCTAACCCTAACCCTAACCCTAAACTACCCTTGACTGCTTCTGCCTCCAATAGATTTCCTAAGCACTAGTGTTTTAAGGAACAGCTTAAAAAGAGAATCCTAATGTGATTTCTTTATAATGGGTGTGTTCCTTATCTTATCCTAGTGTCTAAAGTCTTCTCCATGGCTGGACCCCCAAATCATATTCCTTTACGTGCTAAGGGGTATCTAGAGAGTGGGATAGGTTTAATAACTACCCTAAAACTAACGCGTACCCTAACCCTAACCCCTATCCTAACCCTAACGCGTACCCTAACCCTAACCCGTACCCTAAACCGAGCCCTAACCGTAACACTAACCCTAACCCTAACCCTAACCCATACCCTCCGCCGTACCCGAACCCCTCCCCGAACCCGTACCCTATGTTGTACCCTAACCCTAACCCCTAACCTAACCCTAACGCGTACCCTAACCCTAACCCCTACCCTAACCCTAACACGTACCCTAAACCTAACCCGTACCCTAAACCGAGCCCTAACCGTAACCCTAACCCTAACCCTAACCCTAACCCATACCCTCCGCCGTACCCGAACCCCTCCCCGAACCCATACCCTATGCCGTACCCTAACCCTAACCCTAAGCCTAACCCTAACCCTAGGCTACCCTTGACTGCTTCTGCCTCCAATAGATTTCCTAAGCACTAGTGTTTTAAGGAACAGCTTAAAAAGAGAATCCTAATGTGATTTCTTTATAATGGGTGTGTTCCTTATCTTATCCTAGTGTCTAAACTCTTCTCCATGGCTGGACCCCCAAATAATATTCCTTTACGTGCTAAGGGGTATCTAGAGAGTGGGATAGGTTTAATAACTACCCTAACCCTAACGCGTACCCTAACCGTAACGCGTACCCTAACCCTAACACGTACCCTAATCCTATCCCGTACCCTAAACCGAGCCCTTACCCTAACACTAACCCTAACCCTAACACATACCCTACGCCGTACCCGAGCCCCTCCCCGAACCCGTTCCCTATGCCGTACCCTAACCCTAACCCTAAGCCTAACCCTCACTCTAGGCTACCCTTGACTACTTCTGCCTCCAGTAGATTTCCTAAGCACTGGTGTTTTAAGGAACAGCTTAAAAAGAGAATCCTAATGTGATTTCTTTATAATGGGTGTGTTCCTTATCTTATCCTAGTGTCTAAACTCTTCTCCATGGCTGGACACCCAAATAATATTCCTTTACGTGCTAAGGGGTATCTAGAGAGTGGGATAGGTTTAATAACTACCCTAACCCTAACGCGTACCCTAACCCTAACCCCTACCCTAACCCTAACACGTACCCTAATCCTAACCCGTACCCTAAACCGAGCCCTAACCCTAACACTAACCCTAACCCTAACCCTAACCCATACCCTACGCCGTACCCGAACCCCTCCCCGAACCCGTACCCTAAGCCGTCCCCTAACCCTAACCCTAAGCCTAACCCAAACCCTAGGCTACCCTTGACTGCTTCTGCCTCCAATAGATTTCCTAAGCACTACTGTTTTAAGGAACAGCTTAAAAAGAGAATCCTAATGTGATTTCTTTATAATGGGTGTGTTCCTTATCTTATCCTAGTGTCTAAAGTCTTCTCCATGGCTGGACCCCCAAATCATATTCCTTTACGTGCTAAGGGGTATCTAGAGAGTGGGATAGGTTTAATAACTACCCTAAAACTAACGCGTACCCTAACCCTAACCCCTATCCTAACCCTAACGCGTACCCTAACCCGTACCCGTACCCTAAACCGAGCCCTAACCGTAACACTAACCCTAACCCTAACCCTAACCCATACCCTCCGCCGTACCCGAACCCCTCCCCGAACCCGTACCCTATGTTGTACCCTAACCCTAACCCCTAACCTAACCCTAACGCGTAACCTAACCCTAACCCCTACCCTAACCCTAACACGTACCCTAAACCTAACCCGTACCCTAAACCGAGCCCTAACCCTAACACTAACCCTAACCCTAACCCTAACCCATACCCTCCGCCGTACCCGAACCCCTCACCGAACCCGTACCCTATGCCGTACCCTAACCCTAACCCTAAGCCTAACCCTAACCCTAGGCTACCCTTGACTGCTTCTGCCTCCAATAGATTTCCTAAACACTAGTGTTTTAAGGAACAGCTTAAAAAGAGAATCCTAATGTGATTTCTTTATAATGGGTGTGTTCCTTATCTTATCCTAGTGTCTAAACTCTTCTCCATGGCTGGACCCCCAAATCATATTCCTTTACGTGCTAAGGGGTATCTAGAGAGTGGGATAGGTTTAATAACTACCCTAACCCTAACGCGTACCCTAACCCTAACCCCTACCCTAACCCTAACACGTACCCTAATCCTAACCCCTACCCTAAACCGAGCCCTAACCCTAACACTAACCCTAACCCTAACCCTAACCCATACCCTATGCCGTACCCGAACCCCTCCCCGAACCCGTACCCTAAGCCGTACCCTAACCCTAACCCTAAGCCTAACCTTAACCCTAGGCTACCCTTGACTGCTTCTGCCTCCAATAGATTTCCTAAGCACTAGTGTTGTAAGGAACAGCTTAAAAAGAGAATCCTAATGTGATTTCTTTATAATGGGTGTGTTCCTTATCTTATCCTAGTGTCTAAAGTCTTCTCCATGGCTGGACCCCCAAATCATATTCCTTTACGTGCTAAGGGGTATCTAGAGAGTGGGATAGGTTTAATAACTACCCTAAAACTAACACGTACCCTAACCCTAACCCCTATCGTAACTCTAACGCGTACCCTAACCCTAACCCGTACCCTAAACCGAGCCCTAACCGTAACACTAACCCTAACCCTAACCCTAACCCATACCCTCCGCCGTACCCGAACCCCTCCCCGAACCCGTACCCTATGTTGTACCCTAACCCTAACCCCTAACCTAACCCTAACGCGTACCCTAACCCTAACCCCTACCCTAACCCTAACACGTACCCTAAACCTAACCCGTACCCTAAACCGAGCCCTAACCCTAACCCTAACCCTAACCCTAACCCTAACCCATACCCTCCGCCGTACCCGAACCCCTCCCCGAACCCATACCCTATGCCGTACCCTAACCCTAACCCTAAGCCTAACCCTAACCCTAGGCTACCCTTGACTGCTTCTGCCTCCAATAGATTTCCTAAGCACTAGTGTTTTAAGGAACAGCTTAAAAAGAGAATCCTAATGTGATTTCTTTATAATGGGTGTGTTCCTTATCTTATCCTAGTGTCTAAACTCTTCTCCATGGCTGGACCCCCAAATAATATTCCTTTACGTGCTAAGGGGTATCTAGAGAGTGGGATAGGTTTAATAACTACCCTAACCCTAACGCGTACCCTAACCGTAACGCGTACCCTAACCCTAACACGTACCCTAATCCTATCCCGTACCCTAAACCGAGCCCTAACCCTAACACTAACCCTAACCCTAACACATACCCTACGCCGTACCCGAGCCCCTCCCCGAACCCGTTCCCTATGCCGTACCCTAACCCTAACCCTAAGCCTAACCCTCACTCTAGGCTACCCTTGACTACTTCTGCCTCCAGTAGATTTCCTAAGCACTGGTGTTTTAAGGAACAGCTTAAAAAGAGAATCCTAATGTGATTTCTTTATAATGGGTGTGTTCCTTATCTTATCCTAGTGTCTAAACTCTTCTCCATGGCTGGACACCCAAATAATATTCCTTTACGTGCTAAGGGGTATCTAGAGAGTGGGATAGGTTTAATAACTACCCAAACCCTAACGCGTACCCTAACCCTAACCCCTACCCTAACCCTAACACGTACCCTAATCCTAACCCGTACCCTAAACCGAGCCCTAACCCTAACACTAACCCTAACCCTAACCCTAACCCTAACCCATACCCTACGCCGTACCCGAACCCCTCCCCGAACCCGTACCCTAAGCCGTCCCCTAACCCTAACCCTAAGCCTAACCCAAACCCTAGGCTACCCTTGACTGCTTCTGCCTCCAATAGATTTCCTAAGCACTACTGTTTTAAGGAACAGCTTAAAAAGAGAATCCTAATGTGATTTCTTTATAATGGGTGTGTTCCTTATCTTATCCTAGTGTCTAAACTCTTCTCCATGGCTGGACCCCCAAATCATATTCCTTTACGTGCTAAGGGGTATCTAGAGAGTGGGATAGGTTTAATAACTACCCTAACCCTAACGCGTACCCTAACCCTAACCCCTAACCTAAACCTAACACATACCCTAATCCTAACCCGTACCCTAAAACGAGCCCTAACCCTAACACTAACCCTAACCCTAACCCATACCCTACGCCGTACCCGAACCCTTCCCCGAAACCGTACTCTAAGCCGTACCCTAACCCTAACCCTAAGCCTAACCCTAACCCTAGGCTACCCTTGACTGCTTCTGCCTCCAATAGATTTCCTAAGCACTAGTGTTTTAAGGAACAGCTTAAAAAGAGAATCCTAATGTGATTTCTTTATAATGGGTGTGTTCCTTATCTTATCCTAGTGTCTAAACTCTTCTCCATGGCTGGACCCCCAAATCATATTCCTTTACGTGCTAAGGGGTATCTAGAGAGTGGGATAGGTTTAATAACTACCCTAACCCTAACGCGTACCCTAACCCTAACCCCTACCCTAACCCTAACACGTACCCTAATCCTAACCCCTACCCTAAACCGAGCCCTAACCCTAACACTAACCCTAACCCTAACCCTAACCCATACCCTATGCCGTACCCGAACCCCTCCCTGAACCCGTACCCTAAGCCGTACCCTAACCCTAACCCTAAGCCTAACCCTAACCCTAGGCTACCCTTGACTGCTTCTGCCTCCAATAGATTTCCTAAGCACTAGTGTTGTAAGGAACAGCTTAAAAAGAGAATCCTAATGTGATTTCTTTATAATGGGTGTGTTCCTTATCTTATCCTAGTGTCTAAAGTCTTCTCCATGGCTGGACCCCCAAATCATATTCCTTTACGTGCTAAGGGGTATCTAGAGAGTGGGATAGGTTTAATAACTACCCTAAAACTAACGCGTACCCCAACCCTAACCCCTAACCTAACCCTAACGTGTACCCTAACCCTAACCCCTACCCGAACCCTAACACGTACCCTAATCCTAACCCGTACCCTAAACCGAGCCCTAACCCTAACACTAACCCTAACCCTAACCCTAACCCATACCCTACGCCGTACCCGAACCCCTCCCCGAACCCGTACCCTAAACCGTACCCTAACCCTAACCCTAAGCCTAACCCTAACCCTAGGCTACCCTTGACTGCTTCTGCCTCCAATAGATTTCCTAAGCACTAGTGTTTTAAGGAACAGCTTAAAAAGAGAATCCTAATGTGATTTCTTTATAATGGGTGTGTTCCTTATCTTATCCTAGTGTCTAAACTCTTCTCCATTGCTGGACACCCAAATAATATTCCTTTACGTGCTAAGGGGTATCTAGAGAGTGGGATAGGTTTAATAACTACCCTAACCCTAACGCGTACCCTAAGCCTAACCCCTACCCTAACCCTAACACGTACCCTAATCCTAACCCGTACCCTAAACCGAGCCCTAACCCTAACCCTAACCCTAACCCTAACCCTAACCTCTAATCTAAACCTAACACGTACCCTAATCCTAACCCGTACCCTAAAACGAGCCCTAACCCTAAAACTAACCCTAACCCTAACCCATACCCTATGCCGTACCCGAACCCTTCCCCGAAACCGTACCCTAAGCCGTACCCTAACCCTAACCCTAAGCCTAACCCTAACCCTAGGCTACCCTTGACTGCTTCTGCCTCCAATAGATTTCCTAAGCACTAGTGTTTTAAGGAACAGCTTAAAAAGAGAATCCTAATGTGATTTCTTTATAATGGGTGTGTTCCTTATCTTATCCTAGTGTCTAAAGTCTTCTCCATGGCTGGACCCCCAAATCATATTCCTTTACGTGCTAAGGGGTATCTAGAGAGTGGGATAGGTTTAATAACTACCCTAAAACTAACCCGTACCCTAACCCTAACCCCTAACCTAACCCTAACGTGTACCCAAACCCTAACCCCTACCCTAACCCTAACACGTACCCTAATCCTAACCCGTACCCTAAACCGAGCCCTAACCCTGACACTAACCCTAACCCTAACCCTAACCCATACCCTATGCCGTACCCGATCCCCTCCCCGAACCCGTACCCTAAGCCGTTCCCTAACCCTAACCCTAAGCCTAACCCTAACCCTAGGCTACCCTTGACTGCTTCTGCCTCCAATAGATTTCCTAAGCACTAGTGTTTTAAGGAACAGCTTAAAAAGAGAATCCTAATGTCATTTCTTTATAATGGGTGTGTTCCTTATCTTATCCTAGTGTCTAAAATCTTCTCCATGGCTGGACACCCAAATAATATTCCTTTACGAGCTAAGGGGTATCTAGAGAGTGGGATAGGTTTAATAACTACCCTAACCCTAAAGCGTACCCTAACCCTAACCCCTACCCGAACCCTAACACGTACCCTAATCCTAACCCGTACCCTAAACCGAGCCCTAACCCTAACACTAACCCTAACCCTAACCCTAACCCATACCCTACGCCGTACCCGAAACCCTCCCCGAACCCGTACCCTAAACCGTACCCTAACCCTAACCCTAAGCCTAACCCTAACCCTAGGCTACCCTTGACTGCTTCTGCCTCCAATAGATTTCCTAAGCACTAGTGTTTTAAGGAACAGCTTAAAAAGAGAATCCTAATGTGATTTCTTTATAATGGGTGTGTTCCTTATCTTATCCTAGTGTCTAAACTCTTCTCCATTGCTGGACACCCAAATAATATTACTTTACGTGCTAAGGGGTATCTAGAGAGTGGGATAGGTTTAATAACTACCCTAACCCTAACGCGTACCCTAACCCTAACCCCTACCCTAACCCTAACACGTACCCTAATCCTAACCCGTACCCTAAACCGAGCCCTAACCCTAACCCTAACCCTAACCCTAACCCTAACCTCTAATCTAAACCTAACACGTACCCTAATCCTAACCCGTACCCTAAAACGAGCCCTAACCCTAAAACTAACCCTAACCCTAACCCATACCCTACGCCGTACCCGAACCCTTCCCCGAAACCGTACCCTAAGCCGTACCCTAACCCTAACCCTAAGCCTAACCCTAACCCTAGGCTACCCTTGACTGCTTCTGCCTCCAATAGATTTCCTAAGCACTAGTGTTTTAAGGAACAGCTTAAAAAGAGAATCCTAATGTGATTTCTTTATAATGGGTGTGTTCCTTATCTTATCCTAGTGTCTAAAGTCTTCTCCATGGCTGGACCCCCAAATCATATTCCTTTACGTGCTAAGGGGTATCTAGAGAGTGGGATAGGTTTAATAACTACCCTAAAACTAACCCGTACCCTAACCCTAACCCCTAACCTAACCCTAACGTGTACCCAAACCCTAACCCCTACCCTAACCCTAACACGTACCCTAATCCTAACCCGTACCCTAAACCGAGCCCTAACCCTGACACTAACCCTAACCCTAACCCTAACCCATACCCTATGCCGTACCCGATCCCCTCCCCGAACCCGTACCCTAAGCCGTCCCCTAACCCTAACCCTAAGCCTAACCCTAACCCTAGGCTACCCTTGACTGCTTCTGCCTCCAATAGATTTCCTAAGCACTAGTGTTTTAAGGAACAGCTTAAAAAGAGAATCCTAATGTGATTTCTTTATAATGGGTGTGTTCCTTATCTTATCCTAGTGTCTAAAATCTTCTCCATGGCTGGACACCCAAATAATATTCCTTTACGAGCTAAGGGGTATCTAGAGAGTGGGATAGGTTTAATAACTACCCTAACCCTAAAGCGTACCCTAACCCTAACCCCTACCCGAACCCTAACACGTACCCTAATCCTAACCCGTACCCTAAACCGAGCCCTAACCCTAACACTAACCCTAACCCTAACCCTAACCCATACCCTACGCCGTACCCGAAACCCTCCCCGAACCCGTACCCTAAACCGTACCCTAACCCTAACCCTAAGCCTAACCCTAACCCTAGGCTACCCTTGACTGCTTCTGCCTCCAATAGATTTCCTAAGCACTAGTGTTTTAAGGAACAGCTTAAAAAGAGAATCCTAATGTGATTTCTTTATAATGGGTGTGTTCCTCATCTTATCCCAGTGTATTAACTCTTCTCCATGGCTGGACCCGCAAATAATATTCCTGTACGTGCTAAGGGGTATCTAGAGAGTGGGATAGGTTTAATAACTACCCTAACCCTAACGCATACCCTAACCCTAACCCCTACCCTAACCCTAACACGTACCCTAATCCTAACCCGTACCCTAAACCGAGCCGTAACCCTAAAACTAACCCTAACCCTAACCCTAACCCATACCCTACGTCGTACCCGAACCCCTCCCCGAACCCTTACCCTAAGCCGTAACCTAACCCAAACCCTAAGCCTCACCCAAACCCTAGGCTACCCTTGACTGCTTCTGCCTCCAATAGATTTCCTAAGCACTAGTGTTTTAAGGAATAGTTTAAAAAGAGAATCCTAATGTGATTTCTTTATAATGGGTGTGTTCCTTATCTTATCCTAGTGTCTAAACTCTTCTCCATGGCTGGAACCCCAAATAATATTCCTTTACGTGCTAAGGGGTATCTAGAGAGTGGGATAGGTTTAATAACTACCCTAACCCTAACGCGTACCCTAACCCTAACCCCTACCCTAACCCTAACACGTACCCTAATACTAACCCGTACCCTAAACCGAGCCCTAACCCTAACCCTAACCCTAACCCTAACCCATACCCTACGCCGTACCCGAGCCCCTCCCCGAACCCGTACTCTATGCCGTACCCTAACTCTAACCCTAAGCCTAACCCTAACCCTAGGCTACCCTTGACTGTTTCTCCCTCCAATAGATTTCCTAAGCACTAGTGTTTTAAGGAACAGCTTAAAAAGTGAATCCTAATGTGATTTCTTTATAATGGGTGTGTTCCTTATCTTATCCTAGTGTCTAAACTCTTCTCCATGGCTGGACCCCCAAATAATATTCCTTTACGTGCTAAGGGGTATCTAGAGAGTGGGATAGGTTTAATAACTACCCTAACCCTAACGCGTACCCTAACCGTAACGCGTACCCTAACCCTAACACGTACCCTAATCCTATCCCGTACCCTAAACCGAGCCCTAACCCTAACACTAACCCTAACCCTAACACATACCCTACGCCGTACCCGAACCCTTCCCCGAAACCGTACTCTAAGCCGTACCCTAACCCTAACCCTAAGCCTAACCCTAACCCTTGGCTACCCTTTACTGCTTCTGCCTCCAATAGATTTCCTAAGCACTAGTGTTTTAAGGAACAGCTTAAAAAGAGAATCCTAATGTGATTTCTTTATAATGGGTGTGTTCCTTATCTTATCCTAGTGTCTAAAGTCTTCTCCATGGCTGGACCCCCAAATCATATTCCTTTACGTGCTAAGGGGTATCTAGAGAGTGGGATAGGTTTAATAACTACCCTAAAACTAACGCGTACCCTAACCCTAACCCCTAACCTAAACCTAACGTGTACCCTAACCCTAACCCTAACCCTAACCCTAACGCGTACCCTAACCCTAACACGTACCCTAATCCTAACCCGTACCGTAAACCGAGCCCTAACCCTAACACTAACCCTAACCCTAACCCTAACCCATACCCTACGCCGTACCCGAACCCCTCCCCGAACCCGTACCCTAAGCCGTACCCTAACCCTAACCCTAAGCCTAACCCTAACCCTAGGCTACCCTTGACTGCTTCTGCCTTCAATAGATTTCCTAAGCACTAGTGTTTTAAGGAACAGCTTAAAAAGAGAATCCTAATGTGATTTCTTTATAATGGGTGTGTTCCTTATCTTATCCTAGTGTCTAAACTCTTCTCCATGCCTGGACCCCCAAATCATATTCCTTTACGTGCTAAGTGGTATCTAGAGAGTGGGATACGTTTAATAAATACCCTAAACCTAACACGTACCCTAATCCTATCCCATACTCTAAACCTAGCCCTAACCCTAAAACTAACCCTAACCCTAACCCTAACCCGTACCCTACGCCGTACCCGAACCCGTACCCAAACCCGTACCCTAAGCCGTACCCTAACCCTAACCCTAACCCTAAACTACCCTTGACTGCTTCTGCCTCCAATAGATTTCCTAAGCACTAGTGTTTTAAGGAACAGCTTAAAAAGAGAATCCTAATGTGATTTCTTTATAATGGGTGTGTTCCTTATCTTATCCTAGTGTCTAAAGTCTTCTCCATGGCTGGACCCCCAAATCATATTCCTTTACGTGCTAAGGGGTATCTAGAGAGTGGGATAGGTTTAATAACTACCCTAAAACTAACGCGTACCCTAACCCTAACCCCTATCCTAACCCTAACGCGTACCCTAACCCTAACCCGTACCCTAAACCGAGCCCTAACCGTAACACTAACCCTAACCCTAACCCTAACCCATACCCTCCGCCGTACCCGAACCCCTCCCCGAACCCGTACCCTATGTTGTACCCTAACCCTAACCCCTAACCTAACCCTAACGCGTACCCTAACCCTAACCCCTACCCTAACCCTAACACGTACCCTAAACCTAACCCGTACCCTAAACCGAGCCCTAACCGTAACCCTAACCCTAACCCTAACCCTAACCCATACCCTCCGCCGTACCCGAACCCCTCCCCGAACCCATACCCTATGCCGTACCCTAACCCTAACCCTAAGCCTAACCCTAACCCTAGGCTACCCTTGACTGCTTCTGCCTCCAATAGATTTCCTAAGCACTAGTGTTTTAAGGAACAGCTTAAAAAGAGAATCCTAATGTGATTTCTTTATAATGGGTGTGTTCCTTATCTTATCCTAGTGTCTAAACTCTTCTCCATGGCTGGACCCCCAAATAATATTCCTTTACGTGCTAAGGGGTATCTAGAGAGTGGGATAGGTTTAATAACTACCCTAACCCTAACGCGTACCCTAACCGTAACGCGTACCCTAACCCTAACACGTACCCTAATCCTATCCCGTACCCTAAACCGAGCCCTAACCCTAACACTAACCCTAACCCTAACACATACCCTACGCCGTACCCGAGCCCCTCCCCGAACCCGTTCCCTATGCCGTACCCTAACCCTAACCCTAAGCCTAACCCTCACTCTAGGCTACCCTTGACTACTTCTGCCTCCAGTAGATTTCCTAAGCACTGGTGTTTTAAGGAACAGCTTAAAAAGAGAATCCTAATGTGATTTCTTTATAATGGGTGTGTTCCTTATCTTATCCTAGTGTCTAAACTCTTCTCCATGGCTGGACACCCAAATAATATTCCTTTACGTGCTAAGGGGTATCTAGAGAGTGGGATAGGTTTAATAACTACCCTAACCCTAACGCGTACCCTAACCCTAACCCCTACCCTAACCCTAACACGTACCCTAATCCTAACCCGTACCCTAAACCGAGCCCTAACCCTAACACTAACCCTAACCCTAACCCTAACCCATACCCTACGCCGTACCCGAACCCCTCCCCGAACCCGTACCCTAAGCCGTCCCCTAACCCTAACCCTAAGCCTAACCCAAACCCTAGGCTACCCTTGACTGCTTCTGCCTCCAATAGATTTCCTAAGCACTACTGTTTTAAGGAACAGCTTAAAAAGAGAATCCTAATGTGATTTCTTTATAATGGGTGTGTTCCTTATCTTATCCTAGTGTCTAAAGTCTTCTCCATGGCTGGACCCCCAAATCATATTCCTTTACGTGCTAAGGGGTATCTAGAGAGTGGGATAGGTTTAATAACTACCCTAAAACTAACGCGTACCCTAACCCTAACCCCTATCCTAACCCTAACGCGTACCCTAACCCGTACCCGTACCCTAAACCGAGCCCTAACCGTAACACTAACCCTAACCCTAACCCTAACCCATACCCTCCGCCGTACCCGAACCCCTCCCCGAACCCGTACCCTATGTTGTACCCTAACCCTAACCCCTAACCTAACCCTAACGCGTACCCTAACCCTAACCCCTACCCTAACCCTAACACGTACCCTAAACCTAACCCGTACCCTAAACCGAGCCCTAACCCTAACACTAACCCTAACCCTAACCCTAACCCATACCCTCCGCCGTACCCGAACCCCTCACCGAACCCGTACCCTATGCCGTACCCTAACCCTAACCCTAAGCCTAACCCTAACCCTAGGCTACCCTTGACTGCTTCTGCCTCCAATAGATTTCCTAAACACTAGTGTTTTAAGGAACAGCTTAAAAAGAGAATCCTAATGTGATTTCTTTATAATGGGTGTGTTCCTTATCTTATCCTAGTGTCTAAACTCTTCTCCATGGCTGGACCCCCAAATCATATTCCTTTACGTGCTAAGGGGTATCTAGAGAGTGGGATAGGTTTAATAACTACCCTAACCCTAACGCGTACCCTAACCCTAACCCCTACCCTAACCCTAACACGTACCCTAATCCTAACCCCTACCCTAAACCGAGCCCTAACCCTAACACTAACCCTAACCCTAACCCTAACCCATACCCTATGCCGTACCCGAACCCCTCCCCGAACCCGTACCCTAAGCCGTACCCTAACCCTAACCCTAAGCCTAACCTTAACCCTAGGCTACCCTTGACTGCTTCTGCCTCCAATAGATTTCCTAAGCACTAGTGTTTTAAGGAACAGCTTAAAAAGAGAATCCTAATGTGATTTCTTTATAATGGGTGTGTTCCTTATCTTATCCTAGTGTCTAAAGTCTTCTCCATGGCTGGACCCCCAAATCATATTCCTTTACGTGCTAAGGGGTATCTAGAGAGTGGGATAGGTTTAATAACTACCCTAAAACTAACACGTACCCTAACCCTAACCCCTATCGTAACTCTAACGCGTACCCTAACCCTAACCCGTACCCTAAACCGAGCCCTAACCGTAACACTAACCCTAACCCTAACCCTAACCCATACCCTCCGCCGTACCCGAACCCCTCCCCGAACCCGTACCCTATGTTGTACCCTAACCCTAACCCCTAACCTAACCCTAACGCGTACCCTAACCCTAACCCCTACCCTAACCCTAACACGTACCCTAAACCTAACCCGTACCCTAAACCGAGCCCTAACCCTAACCCTAACCCTAACCCTAACCCTAACCCATACCCTCCGCCGTACCCGAACCCCTCCCCGAACCCATACCCTATGCCGTACCCTAACCCTAACCCTAAGCCTAACCCTAACCCTAGGCTACCCTTGACTGCTTCTGCCTCCAATAGATTTCCTAAGCACTAGTGTTTTAAGGAACAGCTTAAAAAGAGAATCCTAATGTGATTTCTTTATAATGGGTGTGTTCCTTATCTTATCCTAGTGTCTAAACTCTTCTCCATGGCTGGACCCCCAAATAATATTCCTTTACGTGCTAAGGGGTATCTAGAGAGTGGGATAGGTTTAATAACTACCCTAACCCTAACGCGTACCCTAACCGTAACGCGTACCCTAACCCTAACACGTACCCTAATCCTATCCCGTACCCTAAACCGAGCCCTAACCCTAACACTAACCCTAACCCTAACACATACCCTACGCCGTACCCGAGCCCCTCCCCGAACCCGTTCCCTATGCCGTACCCTAACCCTAACCCTAAGCCTAACCCTCACTCTAGGCTACCCTTGACTACTTCTGCCTCCAGTAGATTTCCTAAGCACTGGTGTTTTAAGGAACAGCTTAAAAAGAGAATCCTAATGTGATTTCTTTATAATGGGTGTGTTCCTTATCTTATCCTAGTGTCTAAACTCTTCTCCATGGCTGGACACCCAAATAATATTCCTTTACGTGCTAAGGGGTATCTAGAGAGTGGGATAGGTTTAATAACTACCCAAACCCTAACGCGTACCCTAACCCTAACCCCTACCCTAACCCTAACACGTACCCTAATCCTAACCCGTACCCTAAACCGAGCCCTAACCCTAACACTAACCCTAACCCTAACCCTAACCCTAACCCATACCCTACGCCGTACCCGAACCCCTCCCCGAACCCGTACCCTAAGCCGTCCCCTAACCCTAACCCTAAGCCTAACCCAAACCCTAGGCTACCCTTGACTGCTTCTGCCTCCAATAGATTTCCTAAGCACTACTGTTTTAAGGAACAGCTTAAAAAGAGAATCCTAATGTGATTTCTTTATAATGGGTGTGTTCCTTATCTTATCCTAGTGTCTAAACTCTTCTCCATGGCTGGACCCCCAAATCATATTCCTTTACGTGCTAAGGGGTATCTAGAGAGTGGGATAGGTTTAATAACTACCCTAACCCTAACGCGTACCCTAACCCTAACCCCTAACCTAAACCTAACACATACCCTAATCCTAACCCGTACCCTAAAACGAGCCCTAACCCTAACACTAACCCTAACCCTAACCCATACCCTACGCCGTACCCGAACCCTTCCCCGAAACCGTACTCTAAGCCGTACCCTAACCCTAACCCTAAGCCTAACCCTAACCCTAGGCTACCCTTGACTGCTTCTGCCTCCAATAGATTTCCTAAGCACTAGTGTTTTAAGGAACAGCTTAAAAAGAGAATCCTAATGTGATTTCTTTATAATGGGTGTGTTCCTTATCTTATCCTAGTGTCTAAACTCTTCTCCATGGCTGGACCCCCAAATCATATTCCTTTACGTGCTAAGGGGTATCTAGAGAGTGGGATAGGTTTAATAACTACCCTAACCCTAACGCGTACCCTAACCCTAACCCCTACCCTAACCCTAACACGTACCCTAATCCTAACCCCTACCCTAAACCGAGCCCTAACCCTAACACTAACCCTAACCCTAACCCTAACCCATACCCTATGCCGTACCCGAACCCCTCCCTGAACCCGTACCCTAAGCCGTACCCTAACCCTAACCCTAAGCCTAACCCTAACCCTAGGCTACCCTTGACTGCTTCTGCCTCCAATAGATTTCCTAAGCACTAGTGTTGTAAGGAACAGCTTAAAAAGAGAATCCTAATGTGATTTCTTTATAATGGGTGTGTTCCTTATCTTATCCTAGTGTCTAAAGTCTTCTCCATGGCTGGACCCCCAAATCATATTCCTTTACGTGCTAAGGGGTATCTAGAGAGTGGGATAGGTTTAATAACTACCCTAAAACTAACGCGTACCCCAACCCTAACCCCTAACCTAACCCTAACGTGTACCCTAACCCTAACCCCTACCCGAACCCTAACACGTACCCTAATCCTAACCCGTACCCTAAACCGAGCCCTAACCCTAACACTAACCCTAACCCTAACCCTAACCCATACCCTACGCCGTACCCGAACCCCTCCCCGAACCCGTACCCTAAACCGTACCCTAACCCTAACCCTAAGCCTAACCCTAACCCTAGGCTACCCTTGACTGCTTCTGCCTCCAATAGATTTCCTAAGCACTAGTGTTTTAAGGAACAGCTTAAAAAGAGAATCCTAATGTGATTTCTTTATAATGGGTGTGTTCCTTATCTTATCCTAGTGTCTAAACTCTTCTCCATTGCTGGACACCCAAATAATATTCCTTTACGTGCTAAGGGGTATCTAGAGAGTGGGATAGGTTTAATAACTACCCTAACCCTAACGCGTACCCTAAGCCTAACCCCTACCCTAACCCTAACACGTACCCTAATCCTAACCCGTACCCTAAACCGAGCCCTAACCCTAACCCTAACCCTAACCCTAACCCTAACCTCTAATCTAAACCTAACACGTACCCTAATCCTAACCCGTACCCTAAAACGAGCCCTAACCCTAAAACTAACCCTAACCCTAACCCATACCCTATGCCGTACCCGAACCCTTCCCCGAAACCGTACCCTAAGCCGTACCCTAACCCTAACCCTAAGCCTAACCCTAACCCTAGGCTACCCTTGACTGCTTCTGCCTCCAATAGATTTCCTAAGCACTAGTGTTTTAAGGAACAGCTTAAAAAGAGAATCCTAATGTGATTTCTTTATAATGGGTGTGTTCCTTATCTTATCCTAGTGTCTAAAGTCTTCTCCATGGCTGGACCCCCAAATCATATTCCTTTACGTGCTAAGGGGTATCTAGAGAGTGGGATAGGTTTAATAACTACCCTAAAACTAACCCGTACCCTAACCATAACCCCTAACCTAACCCTAACGTGTACCCAAACCCTAACCCCTACCCTAACCCTAACACGTACCCTAATCCTAACCCGTACCCTAAACCGAGCCCTAACCCTGACACTAACCCTAACCCTAACCCTAACCCATACCCTATGCCGTACCCGATCCCCTCCCCGAACCCGTACCCTAAGCCGTCCCCTAACCCTAACCCTAAGCCTAACCCTAACCCTAGGCTACCCTTGACTGCTTCTGCCTCCAATAGATTTCCTAAGCACTAGTGTTTTAAGGAACAGCTTAAAAAGAGAATCCTAATGTGATTTCTTTATAATGGGTGTGTTCCTTATCTTATCCTAGTGTCTAAACTCTTCTCCATGGCTGGACCCCCAAATAATATTCCTTTACGTTCTAAGGGGTATCTAGAGAGTGGGATAGGTTTAATAACTACCCTAACCCTAAAGCGTACCCTAACCCTAACCCCTACCCGAACCCTAACACGTACCCTAATCCTAACCCGTACCCTAAACCGAGCCCTAACCCTAACACTAACCCTAACCCTAACCCTAACCCATACCCTACGCCGTACCCGAAACCCTCCCCGAACCCGTACCCTAAACCGTACCCTAACCCTAACCCTAAGCCTAACCCTAACCCTAGGCTACCCTTGACTGCTTCTGCCTCCAATGGATTTCCTAAGCACTAGTGTTTTAAGGAACAGCTTAAAAAGAGAATCCTAATGTGATTTCTTTATAATGGGTGTGTTCCTCATCTTATCCCAGTGTATTAACTCTTCTCCATGGCTGGACCCGCAAATAATATTCCTGTACGTGCTAAGGGGTATCTAGAGAGTGGGATAGGTTTAATAACTACCCTAACCCTAACGCATACCCTAACCCTAACCCCTACCCTAACCCTAACACGTACCCTAATCCTAACCCGTACCCTAAACCGAGCCGTAACCCTAAAACTAACCCTAACCCTAACCCTAACCCATACCCTACGTCGTACCCGAACCCCTCCCCGAACCCTTACCCTAAGCCGTAACCTAACCCAAACCCTAAGCCTCACCCAAACCCTAGGCTACCCTTGACTGCTTCTGCCTCCAATAGATTTCCTAAGCACTAGTGTTTTAAGGAATAGTTTAAAAAGAGAATCCTAATGTGATTTCTTTATAATGGGTGTGTTCCTTATCTTATCCTAGTGTCTAAACTCTTCTCCATGGCTGGACCCCCAAATAATATTCCTTTACGTGCTAAGGGGTATCTAGAGAGTGGGATAGGTTTAATAACTACCCTAACCCTAACGCGTACCCTAACCCTAACCCCTACCCTAACCCTAACACGTACCCTAATCCTATCCCGTACCCTAAACCGAGCCCTAACCCTAACACTAACCCTAACCCTAACACATACCCTACGCCGTACACGAACCCTTCCCCGAAACCGTACTCTAAGCCGTACCCTAACCCTAACCCTAAGCCTAACCCTAACCCTTGGCTACCCTTGACTGCTTCTGCCTCCAATAGATTTCCTAAGCACTAGTGTTTTAAGGAACAGCTTAAAAAGAGAATCCTAATGTGATTTCTTTATAATGGGTGTGTTCCTTATCTTATCCTAGTGTCTAAAGTCTTCTCCATGGCTGGACCCCCAAATCATATTCCTTTACGTGCTAAGGGGTATCTAGAGAGTGGGATAGGTTTAATAACTACCCTAAAACTAACGCGTACCCTAACCCTAACCCCTAACCTAAACCTAACGTGTACCCTAACCCTAACCCTAACCCTAACCCTAACGAGTAACCTAACCCTAACACGTACCCTAATCCTAACCCGTACCGTAAACCGAGCCCTAACCCTAACACTAACCCTAACCCTAACCCTAACCCATACCCTACGCCGTACCCGAACCCCTCCCCGAACCCGTACCCTAAGCCGTACCCTAACCCTAACCCTAAGCCTAACCCTAACCCTAGGCTACCCTTGACTGCTTCTGCCTTCAATAGATTTCCTAAGCACTAGTGTTTTAAGGAACAGCTTAAAAAGAGAATCCTAATGTGATTTCTTTATAATGGGTGTGTTCCTTATCTTATCCTAGTGTCTAAACTCTTCTCCATGCCTGGACCCCCAAATCATATTCCTTTACGTGCTAAGTGGTATCTAGAGAGTGGGATACGTTTAATAAATACCCTAAACCTAACACGTACCCTAATCCTATCCCATACTCTAAACCTAGCCCTAACCCTAAAACTAACCCTAACCCTAACCCTAACCCGTACCCTACGCCGTACCCGAACCCGTACCCAAACCCGTACCCTAAGCCGTACCCTAACCCTAACCCTAACCCTAAACTACCCTTGACTGCTTCTGCCTCCAATAGATTTCCTAAGCACTAGTGTTTTAAGGAACAGCTTAAAAAGAGAATCCTAATGTGATTTCTTTATAATGGGTGTGTTCCTTATCTTATCCTAGTGTCTAAAGTCTTCTCCATGGCTGGACCCCCAAATCATATTCCTTTACGTGCTAAGGGGTATCTAGAGAGTGGGATAGGTTTAATAACTACCCTAAAACTAACGCGTACCCTAACCCTAACCCCTATCCTAACCCTAACGCGTACCCTAACCCGTACCCGTACCCTAAACCGAGCCCTAACCGTAACACTAACCCTAACCCTAACCCTAACCCATACCCTCCGCCGTACCCGAACCCCTCCCCGAACCCGTACCCTATGTTGTACCCTAACCCTAACCCCTAACCTAACCCTAACGCGTACCCTAACCCTAACCCCTACCCTAACCCTAACACGTACCCTAAACCTAACCCGTACCCTAAACCGAGCCCTAACCCTAACACTAACCCTAACCCTAACCCTAACCCATACCCTCCGCCGTACCCGAACCCCTCACCGAACCCGTACCCTATGCCGTACCCTAACCCTAACCCTAAGCCTAACCCTAACCCTAGGCTACCCTTGACTGCTTCTGCCTCCAATAGATTTCCTAAGCACTAGTGTTTTAAGGAACAGCTTAAAAAGAGAATCCTAATGTGATTTCTTTATAATGGGTGTGTTCCTTATCTTATCCTAGTGTCTAAACTCTTCTCCATGGCTGGACCCCCAAATCATATTCCTTTACGTGCCAAGGGGTATCTAGAGAGTGGGATAGGTTTAATAACTACCCTAACCCTAACGCGTACCCTAACCCTAACCCCTACCCTAACCCTAACACGTACCCTAATCCTAACCCCTACCCTAAACCGAGCCCTAACCCTAACACTAACCCTAACCCTAACCCTAACCCATACCCTATGCCGTACCTGAACCCCTCCCCGAACCCGTACCCTAAGCCGTACCCTAACCCTAACCCTAAGCCTAACCCTAACCCTAGGCTACCCTTGACTGCTTCTGCCTCCAATAGTTTTCCTAAGCACTAGTGTTTTAAGGAACAGCTTAAAAAGAGAATCCTAATGTGATTTCTTTATAATGGGTGTGTTCCTTATCTTATCCTAGTGTCTAAAGTCTTCTCCATGGCTGGACCCCCAAATCATATTCCTTTACGTGCTAAGGGGTGTCTAGAGAGTGGGATAGGTTTAATAACTACCCTAAAACTAACGCGTACCCTAACCCTAACCCCTATCCTAACCCTAACGCGTACCCTAACCCTAACCCGTACCCTAAACCGAGCCCTAACCGTAACACTAACCCTAACCCTAACCCTAACCCATACCCTCCGCCGTACCCGAACCCCTCCCCGAACCCGTACCCTATGTTGTACCCTAACCCTAACCCCTAACCTAACCCTAACGCGTACCCTAACCCTAACCCCTACCCTAACCCTAACACGTACCCTAAACCTAACCCGTACCCTAAACCGAGCCCTAACCGTAACCCTAACCCTAACCCTAACCCTAACCCATACCCTCCGCCGTACCCGAACCCCTCCCCGAACCCATACCCTATGCCGTACCCTAACCCTAACCCTAAGCCTAACCCTAACCCTAGGCTACCCTTGACTGCTTCTGCCTCCAATAGATTTCCTAAGCACTAGTGTTTTAAGGAACAGCTTAAAAAGAGAATCCTAATGTGATTTCTTTATAATGGGTGTGTTCCTTATCTTATCCTAGTGTCTAAACTCTTCTCCATGGCTGGACCCCCAAATAATATTCCTTTACGTGCTAAGGGGTATCTAGAGAGTGGGATAGGTTTAATAACTACCCTAACCCTAACGCGTACCCTAACCGTAACGCGTACCCTAACCCTAACACGTACCCTAATCCTATCCCGTACCCTAAACCGAGCCCTAACCCTAACACTAACCCTAACCCTAACACATACCCTACGCCGTACCCGAGCCCCTCCCCGAACCCGTTCCCTATGCCGTACCCTAACCCTAACCCTAAGCCTAACCCTCACTCTAGGCTACCCTTGACTACTTCTGCCTCCAGTAGATTTCCTAAGCACTGGTGTTTTAAGGAACAGCTTAAAAAGAGAATCCTAATGTGATTTCTTTATAATGGGTGTGTTCCTTATCTTATCCTAGTGTCTAAACTCTTCTCCATGGCTGGACACCCAAATAATATTCCTTTACGTGCTAAGGGGTATCTAGAGAGTGGGATAGGTTTAATAACTACCCTAACCCTAACGCGTACCCTAACCCTAACCCCTACCCTAACCCTAACACGTACCCTAATCCTAACCCGTACCCTAAACCGAGCCCTAACCCTAACACTAACCCTAACCCTAACCCTAACCCATACCCTACGCCGTACCCGAACCCCTCCCCGAACCCGTACCCTAAGCCGTCCCCTAACCCTAACCCTAAGCCTAACCCAAACCCTAGGCTACCCTTGACTGCTTCTGCCTCCAATAGATTTCCTAAGCACTACTGTTTTAAGGAACAGCTTAAAAAGAGAATCCTAATGTGATTTCTTTATAATGGGTGTGTTCCTTATCTTATCCTAGTGTCTAAAGTCTTCTCCATGGCTGGACCCCCAAATCATATTCCTTTACGTGCTAAGGGGTATCTAGAGAGTGGGATAGGTTTAATAACTACCCTAAAACTAACGCGTACCCTAACCCTAACCCCTATCCTAACCCTAACGCGTACCCTAACCCGTACCCGTACCCTAAACCGAGCCCTAACCGTAACACTAACCCTAACCCTAACCCTAACCCATACCCTCTGCCGTACCCGAACCCCTCCCCGAACCCGTACCCTATGTTGTACCCTAACCCTAACCCCTAACCTAACCCTAACGCGTACCCTAACCCTAACCCCTACCCTAACCCTAACACGTACCCTAAACCTAACCCGTACCCTAAACCGAGCCCTAACCCTAACACTAACCCTAACCCTAACCCTAACCCATACCCTCCGCCGTACCCGAACCCCTCACCGAACCCGTACCCTATGCCGTACCCTAACCCTAACCCTAAGCCTAACCCTAACCCTAGGCTACCCTTGACTGCTTCTGCCTCCAATAGATTTCCTAAACACTAGTGTTTTAAGGAACAGCTTAAAAAGAGAATCCTAATGTGATTTCTTTATAATGGGTGTGTTCCTTATCTTATCCTAGTGTCTAAACTCTTCTCCATGGCTGGACCCCCAAATCATATTCCTTTACGTGCTAAGGGGTATCTAGAGAGTGGGATAGGTTTAATAACTACCCTAACCCTAACGCGTACCCTAACCCTAACCCCTACCCTAACCCTAACACGTACCCTAATCCTAACCCCTACCCTAAACCGAGCCCTAACCCTAACACTAACCCTAACCCTAACCCTAACCCATACCCTATGCCGTACCCGAACCCCTCCCCGAACCCGTACCCTAAGCCGTACCCTAACCCTAACCCTAAGCCTAACCTTAACCCTAGGCTACCCTTGACTGCTTCTGCCTCCAATAGATTTCCTAAGCACTAGTGTTTTAAGGAACAGCTTAAAAAGAGAATCCTAATGTGATTTCTTTATAATGGGTGTGTTCCTTATCTTATCCTAGTGTCTAAAGTCTTCTCCATGGCTGGACCCCCAAATCATATTCCTTTACGTGCTAAGGGGTATCTAGAGAGTGGGATAGGTTTAATAACTACCCTAAAACTAACACGTACCCTAACCCTAACCCCTATCGTAACTCTAACGCGTACCCTAACCCTAACCCGTACCCTAAACCGAGCCCTAACCGTAACACTAACCCTAACCCTAACCCTAACCCATACCCTCCGCCGTACCCGAACCCCTCCCCGAACCCGTACCCTATGTTGTACCCTAACCCTAACCCCTAACCTAACCCTAACGCGTACCCTAACCCTAACCCCTACCCTAACCCTAACACGTACCCTAAACCTAACCCGTACCCTAAACCGAGCCCTAACCCTAACCCTAACCCTAACCCTAACCCTAACCCATACCCTCCGCCGTACCCGAACCCCTCCCCGAACCCATACCCTATGCCGTACCCTAACCCTAACCCTAAGCCTAACCCTAACCCTAGGCTACCCTTGACTGCTTCTGCCTCCAATAGATTTCCTAAGCACTAGTGTTTTAAGGAACAGCTTAAAAAGAGAATCCTAATGTGATTTCTTTATAATGGGTGTGTTCCTTATCTTATCCTAGTGTCTAAACTCTTCTCCATGGCTGGACCCCCAAATAATATTCCTTTACGTGCTAAGGGGTATCTAGAGAGTGGGATAGGTTTAATAACTACCCTAACCCTAACGCGTACCCTAACCGTAACGCGTACCCTAACCCTAACACGTACCCTAATCCTATCCCGTACCCTAAACCGAGCCCTAACCCTAACACTAACCCTAACCCTAACACATACCCTACGCCGTACCCGAGCCCCTCCCCGAACCCGTTCCCTATGCCGTACCCTAACCCTAACCCTAAGCCTAACCCTCACTCTAGGCTACCCTTGACTACTTCTGCCTCCAGTAGATTTCCTAAGCACTGGTGTTTTAAGGAACAGCTTAAAAAGAGAATCCTAATGTGATTTCTTTATAATGGGTGTGTTCCTTATCTTATCCTAGTGTCTAAACTCTTCTCCATGGCTGGACACCCAAATAATATTCCTTTACGTGCTAAGGGGTATCTAGAGAGTGGGATAGGTTTAATAACTACCCTAACCCTAACGCGTACCCTAACCCTAACCCCTACCCTAACCCTAACACGTACCCTAATCCTAACCCGTACCCTAAACCGAGCCCTAACCCTAACACTAACCCTAACCCTAACCCTAACCCTAACCCATACCCTACGCCGTACCCGAACCCCTCCCCGAACCCGTACCCTAAGCCGTCCCCTAACCCTAACCCTAAGCCTAACCCAAACCCTAGGCTACCCTTGACTGCTTCTGCCTCCAATAGATTTCCTAAGCACTACTGTTTTAAGGAACAGCTTAAAAAGAGAATCCTAATGTGATTTCTTTATAATGGGTGTGTTCCTTATCTTATCCTAGTGTCTAAACTCTTCTCCATGGCTGGACCCCCAAATCATATTCCTTTACGTGCTAAGGGGTATCTAGAGAGTGGGATAGGTTTAATAACTACCCTAACCCTAACGCGTACCCTAACCCTAACCCCTAACCTAAACCTAACACATACCCTAATCCTAACCCGTACCCTAAAACGAGCCCTAACCCTAACACTAACCCTAACCCTAACCCATACCCTACGCCGTACCCGAACCCTTCCCCGAAACCGTACTCTAAGCCGTACCCTAACCCTAACCCTAAGCCTAACCCTAACCCTAGGCTACCCTTGACTGCTTCTGCCTCCAATAGATTTCCTAAGCACTAGTGTTTTAAGGAACAGCTTAAAAAGAGAATCCTAATGTGATTTCTTTATAATGGGTGTGTTCCTTATCTTATCCTAGTGTCTAAACTCTTCTCCATGGCTGGACCCCCAAATCATATTCCTTTACGTGCTAAGGGGTATCTAGAGAGTGGGATAGGTTTAATAACTACCCTAACCCTAACGCGTACCCTAACCCTAACCCCTACCCTAACCCTAACACGTACCCTAATCCTAACCCCTACCCTAAACCGAGCCCTAACCCTAACACTAACCCTAACCCTAACCCTAACCCATACCCTATGCCGTACCCGAACCCCTCCCTGAACCCGTACCCTAAGCCGTACCCTAACCCTAACCCTAAGCCTAACCCTAACCCTAGGCTACCCTTGACTGCTTCTGCCTCCAATAGATTTCCTAAGCACTAGTGTTGTAAGGAACAGCTTAAAAAGAGAATCCTAATGTGATTTCTTTATAATGGGTGTGTTCCTTATCTTATCCTAGTGTCTAAAGTCTTCTCCATGGCTGGACCCCCAAATCATATTCCTTTACGTGCTAAGGGGTATCTAGAGAGTGGGATAGGTTTAATAACTACCCTAAAACTAACGCGTACCCCAACCCTAACCCCTAACCTAACCCTAACGTGTACCCTAACCCTAACCCCTACCCGAACCCTAACACGTACCCTAATCCTAACCCGTACCCTAAACCGAGCCCTAACCCTAACACTAACCCTAACCCTAACCCTAACCCATACCCTACGCCGTACCCGAACCCCTCCCCGAACCCGTACCCTAAACCGTACCCTAACCCTAACCCTAAGCCTAACCCTAACCCTAGGCTACCCTTGACTGCTTCTGCCTCCAATAGATTTCCTAAGCACTAGTGTTTTAAGGAACAGCTTAAAAAGAGAATCCTAATGTGATTTCTTTATAATGGGTGTGTTCCTTATCTTATCCTAGTGTCTAAACTCTTCTCCATTGCTGGACACCCAAATAATATTCCTTTACGTGCTAAGGGGTATCTAGAGAGTGGGATAGGTTTAATAACTACCCTAACCCTAACGCGTACCCTAAGCCTAACCCCTACCCTAACCCTAACACGTACCCTAATCCTAACCCGTACCCTAAACCGAGCCCTAACCCTAACCCTAACCCTAAACCTAACCCTAACCTCTAATCTAAACCTAACACGTACCCTAATCCTAACCCGTACCCTAAAACGAGCCCTAACCCTAAAACTAACCCTAACCCTAACCCATACCCTATGCCGTACCCGAACCCTTCCCCGAAACCGTACCCTAAGCCGTACCCTAACCCTAACCCTAAGCCTAACCCTAACCCTAGGCTACCCTTGACTGCTTCTGCCTCCAATAGATTTCCTAAGCACTAGTGTTTTAAGGAACAGCTTAAAAAGAGAATCCTAATGTGATTTCTTTATAATGGGTGTGTTCCTTATCTTATCCTAGTGTCTAAAGTCTTCTCCATGGCTGGACCCCCAAATCATATTCCTTTACGTGCTAAGGGGTATCTAGAGAGTGGGATAGGTTTAATAACTACCCTAAAACTAACCCGTACCCTAACCCTAACCCCTAACCTAACCCTAACGTGTACCCAAACCCTAACCCCTACCCTAACCCTAACACGTACCCTAATCCTAACCCGTACCCTAAACCGAGCCCTAACCCTGACACTAACCCTAACCCTAACCCTAACCCATACCCTATGCCGTACCCGATCCCCTCCCCGAACCCGTACCCTAAGCCGTCCCCTAACCCTAACCCTAAGCCTAACCCTAACCCTAGGCTACCCTTGACTGCTTCTGCCTCCAATAGATTTCCTAAGCACTAGTGTTTTAAGGAACAGCTTAAAAAGAGAATCCTAATGTGATTTCTTTATAATGGGTGTGTTCCTTATCTTATCCTAGTGTCTAAAATCTTCTCCATGGCTGGACACCCAAATAATATTCCTTTACGAGCTAAGGGGTATCTAGAGAGTGGGATAGGTTTAATAACTACCCTAACCCTAAAGCGTACCCTAACCCTAACCCCTACCCGAACCCTAACACGTACCCTAATCCTAACCCGTACCCTAAACCGAGCCCTAACCCTAACACTAACCCTAACCCTAACCCTAACCCATACCCTACGCCGTACCCGAAACCCTCCCCGAACCCGTACCCTAAACCGTACCCTAACCCTAACCCTAAGCCTAACCCTAACCCTAGGCTACCCTTGACTGCTTCTGCCTCCAATAGATTTCCTAAGCACTAGTGTTTTAAGGAACAGCTTAAAAAGAGAATCCTAATGTGATTTCTTTATAATGGGTGTGTTCCTTATCTTATCCTAGTGTCTAAACTCTTCTCCATTGCTGGACACCCAAATAATATTACTTTACGTGCTAAGGGGTATCTAGAGAGTGGGATAGGTTTAATAACTACCCTAACCCTAACGCGTACCCTAACCCTAACCCCTACCCTAACCCTAACACGTACCCTAATCCTAACCCGTACCCTAAACCGAGCCCTAACCCTAACCCTAACCCTAACCCTAACCCTAACCTCTAATCTAAACCTAACACGTACCCTAATCCTAACCCGTACCCTAAAACGAGCCCTAACCCTAAAACTAACCCTAACCCTAACCCATACCCTACGCCGTACCCGAACCCTTCCCCGAAACCGTACCCTAAGCCGTACCCTAACCCTAACCCTAAGCCTAACCCTAACCCTAGGCTACCCTTGACTGCTTCTGCCTCCAATAGATTTCCTAAGCACTAGTGTTTTAAGGAACAGCTTAAAAAGAGAATCCTAATGTGATTTCTTTATAATGGGTGTGTTCCTTATCTTATCCTAGTGTCTAAAGTCTTCTCCATGGCTGGACCCCCAAATCATATTCCTTTACGTGCTAAGGGGTATCTAGAGAGTGGGATAGGTTTAATAACTACCCTAAAACTAACCCGTACCCTAACCCTAACCCCTAACCTAACCCTAACGTGTACCCAAACCCTAACCCCTACCCTAACCCTAACACGTACCCTAATCCTAACCCGTACCCTAAACCGAGCCCTAACCCTGACACTAACCCTAACCCTAACCCTAACCCATACCCTATGCCGTACCCGATCCCCTCCCCGAACCCGTACCCTAAGCCGTCCCCTAACCCTAACCCTAAGCCTAACCCTAACCCTAGGCTACCCTTGACTGCTTCTGCCTCCAATAGATTTCCTAAGCACTAGTGTTTTAAGGAACAGCTTAAAAAGAGAATCCTAATGTGATTTCTTTATAATGGGTGTGTTCCTTATCTTATCCTAGTGTCTAAAATCTTCTCCATGGCTGGACACCCAAATAATATTCCTTTACGAGCTAAGGGGTATCTAGAGAGTGGGATAGGTTTAATAACTACCCTAACCCTAAAGCGTACCCTAACCCTAACCCCTACCCGAACCCTAACACGTACCCTAATCCTAACCCGTACCCTAAACCGAGCCCTAACCCTAACACTAACCCTAACCCTAACCCTAACCCATACCCTACGCCGTACCCGAAACCCTCCCCGAACCCGTACCCTAAACCGTACCCTAACCCTAACCCTAAGCCTAACCCTAACCCTAGGCTACCCTTGACTGCTTCTGCCTCCAATAGATTTCCTAAGCACTAGTGTTTTAAGGAACAGCTTAAAAAGAGAATCCTAATGTGATTTCTTTATAATGGGTGTGTTCCTCATCTTATCCCAGTGTATTAACTCTTCTCCATGGCTGGACCCGCAAATAATATTCCTGTACGTGCTAAGGGGTATCTAGAGAGTGGGATAGGTTTAATAACTACCCTAACCCTAACGCATACCCTAACCCTAACCCCTACCCTAACCCTAACACGTACCCTAATCCTAACCCGTACCCTAAACCGAGCCGTAACCATAAAACTAACCCTAACCCTAACCCTAACCCATACCCTACGTCGTACCCGAACCCCTCCCCGAACCCTTACCCTAAGCCGTAACCTAACCCAAACCCTAAGCCTCACCCAAACCCTAGGCTACCCTTGACTGCTTCTGCCTCCAATAGATTTCCTAAGCACTAGTGTTTTAAGGAATAGTTTAAAAAGAGAATCCTAATGTGATTTCTTTATAATGGGTGTGTTCCTTATCTTATCCTAGTGTCTAAACTCTTCTCCATGGCTGGAACCCCAAATAATATTCCTTTACGTGCTAAGGGGTATCTAGAGAGTGGGATAGGTTTAATAACTACCCTAACCCTAACGCGTACCCTAACCCTAACCCCTACCCTAACCCTAACACGTACCCTAATACTAACCCGTACCCTAAACCGAGCCCTAACCCTAACCCTAACCCTAACCCTAACCCATACCCTACGCCGTACCCGAGCCCCTCCCCGAACCCGTACTCTATGCCGTACCCTAACTCTAACCCTAAGCCTAACCCTAACCCTAGGCTACCCTTGACTGTTTCTCCCTCCAATAGATTTCCTAAGCACTAGTGTTTTAAGGAACAGCTTAAAAAGTGAATCCTAATGTGATTTCTTTATAATGGGTGTGTTCCTTATCTTATCCTAGTGTCTAAACTCTTCTCCATGGCTGGACCCCCAAATAATATTCCTTTACGTGCTAAGGGGTATCTAGAGAGTGGGATAGGTTTAATAACTACCCTAACCCTAACGCGTACCCTAACCGTAACGCGTACCCTAACCCTAACACGTACCCTAATCCTATCCCGTACCCTAAACCGAGCCCTAACCCTAACACTAACCCTAACCCTAACACATACCCTACGCCGTACCCGAACCCTTCCCCGAAACCGTACTCTAAGCCGTACCCTAACCCTAACCCTAAGCCTAACCCTAACCCTTGGCTACCCTTTACTGCTTCTGCCTCCAATAGATTTCCTAAGCACTAGTGTTTTAAGGAACAGCTTAAAAAGAGAATCCTAATGTGATTTCTTTATAATGGGTGTGTTCCTTATCTTATCCTAGTGTCTAAAGTCTTCTCCATGGCTGGACCCCCAAATCATATTCCTTTACGTGCTAAGGGGTATCTAGAGAGTGGGATAGGTTTAATAACTACCCTAAAACTAACGCGTACCCTAACCCTAACCCCTAACCTAAACCTAACGTGTACCCTAACCCTAACCCTAACCCTAACCCTAACGCGTACCCTAACCCTAACACGTACCCTAATCCTAACCCGTACCGTAAACCGAGCCCTAACCCTAACACTAACCCTAACCCTAACCCTAACCCATACCCTACGCCGTACCCGAACCCCTCCCCGAACCCGTACCCTAAGCCGTACCCTAACCCTAACCCTAAGCCTAACCCTAACCCTAGGCTACCCTTGACTGCTTCTGCCTTCAATAGATTTCCTAAGCACTAGTGTTTTAAGGAACAGCTTAAAAAGAGAATCCTAATGTGATTTCTTTATAATGGGTGTGTTCCTTATCTTATCCTAGTGTCTAAACTCTTCTCCATGCCTGGACCCCCAAATCATATTCCTTTACGTGCTAAGTGGTATCTAGAGAGTGGGATACGTTTAATAAATACCCTAAACCTAACACGTACCCTAATCCTATCCCATACTCTAAACCTAGCCCTAACCCTAAAACTAACCCTAACCCTAACCCTAACCCGTACCCTACGCCGTACCCGAACCCGTACCCAAACCCGTACCCTAAGCCGTACCCTAACCCTAACCCTAACCCTAAACTACCCTTGACTGCTTCTGCCTCCAATAGATTTCCTAAGCACTAGTGTTTTAAGGAACAGCTTAAAAAGAGAATCCTAATGTGATTTCTTTATAATGGGTGTGTTCCTTATCTTATCCTAGTGTCTAAAGTCTTCTCCATGGCTGGACCCCCAAATCATATTCCTTTACGTGCTAAGGGGTATCTAGAGAGTGGGATAGGTTTAATAACTACCCTAAAACTAACGCGTACCCTAACCCTAACCCCTATCCTAACCCTAACGCGTACCCTAACCCTAACCCGTACCCTAAACCGAGCCCTAACCGTAACACTAACCCTAACCCTAACCCTAACCCATACCCTCCGCCGTACCCGAACCCCTCCCCGAACCCGTACCCTATGTTGTACCCTAACCCTAACCCCTAACCTAACCCTAACGCGTACCCTAACCCTAACCCCTACCCTAACCCTAACACGTACCCTAAACCTAACCCGTACCCTAAACCGAGCCCTAACCGTAACCCTAACCCTAACCCTAACCCTAACCCATACCCTCCGCCGTACCCGAACCCCTCCCCGAACCCATACCCTATGCCGTACCCTAACCCTAACCCTAAGCCTAACCCTAACCCTAGGCTACCCTTGACTGCTTCTGCCTCCAATAGATTTCCTAAGCACTAGTGTTTTAAGGAACAGCTTAAAAAGAGAATCCTAATGTGATTTCTTTATAATGGGTGTGTTCCTTATCTTATCCTAGTGTCTAAACTCTTCTCCATGGCTGGACCCCCAAATAATATTCCTTTACGTGCTAAGGGGTATCTAGAGAGTGGGATAGGTTTAATAACTACCCTAACCCTAACGCGTACCCTAACCGTAACGCGTACCCTAACCCTAACACGTACCCTAATCCTATCCCGTACCCTAAACCGAGCCCTAACCCTAACACTAACCCTAACCCTAACACATACCCTACGCCGTACCCGAGCCCCTCCCCGAACCCGTTCCCTATGCCGTACCCTAACCCTAACCCTAAGCCTAACCCTCACTCTAGGCTACCCTTGACTACTTCTGCCTCCAGTAGATTTCCTAAGCACTGGTGTTTTAAGGAACAGCTTAAAAAGAGAATCCTAATGTGATTTCTTTATAATGGGTGTGTTCCTTATCTTATCCTAGTGTCTAAACTCTTCTCCATGGCTGGACACCCAAATAATATTCCTTTACGTGCTAAGGGGTATCTAGAGAGTGGGATAGGTTTAATAACTACCCTAACCCTAACGCGTACCCTAACCCTAACCCCTACCCTAACCCTAACACGTACCCTAATCCTAACCCGTACCCTAAACCGAGCCCTAACCCTAACACTAACCCTAACCCTAACCCTAACCCATACCCTACGCCGTACCCGAACCCCTCCCCGAACCCGTACCCTAAGCCGTCCCCTAACCCTAACCCTAAGCCTAACCCAAACCCTAGGCTACCCTTGACTGCTTCTGCCTCCAATAGATTTCCTAAGCACTACTGTTTTAAGGAACAGCTTAAAAAGAGAATCCTAATGTGATTTCTTTATAATGGGTGTGTTCCTTATCTTATCCTAGTGTCTAAAGTCTTCTCCATGGCTGGACCCCCAAATCATATTCCTTTACGTGCTAAGGGGTATCTAGAGAGTGGGATAGGTTTAATAACTACCCTAAAACTAACGCGTACCCTAACCCTAACCCCTATCCTAACCCTAACGCGTACCCTAACCCGTACCCGTACCCTAAACCGAGCCCTAACCGTAACACTAACCCTAACCCTAACCCTAACCCATACCCTCCGCCGTACCCGAACCCCTCCCCGAACCCGTACCCTATGTTGTACCCTAACCCTAACCCCTAACCTAACCCTAACGCGTACCCTAACCCTAACCCCTACCCTAACCCTAACACGTACCCTAAACCTAACCCGTACCCTAAACCGAGCCCTAACCCTAACACTAACCCTAACCCTAACCCTAACCCATACCCTCCGCCGTACCCGAACCCCTCACCGAACCCGTACCCTATGCCGTACCCTAACCCTAACCCTAAGCCTAACCCTAACCCTAGGCTACCCTTGACTGCTTCTGCCTCCAATAGATTTCCTAAACACTAGTGTTTTAAGGAACAGCTTAAAAAGAGAATCCTAATGTGATTTCTTTATAATGGGTGTGTTCCTTATCTTATCCTAGTGTCTAAACTCTTCTCCATGGCTGGACCCCCAAATCATATTCCTTTACGTGCTAAGGGGTATCTAGAGAGTGGGATAGGTTTAATAACTACCCTAACCCTAACGCGTACCCTAACCCTAACCCCTACCCTAACCCTAACACGTACCCTAATCCTAACCCCTACCCTAAACCGAGCCCTAACCCTAACACTAACCCTAACCCTAACCCTAACCCATACCCTATGCCGTACCCGAACCCCTCCCCGAACCCGTACCCTAAGCCGTACCCTAACCCTAACCCTAAGCCTAACCTTAACCCTAGGCTACCCTTGACTGCTTCTGCCTCCAATAGATTTCCTAAGCACTAGTGTTTTAAGGAACAGCTTAAAAAGAGAATCCTAATGTGATTTCTTTATAATGGGTGTGTTCCTTATCTTATCCTAGTGTCTAAAGTCTTCTCCATGGCTGGACCCCCAAATCATATTCCTTTACGTGCTAAGGGTTATCTAGAGAGTGGGATAGGTTTAATAACTACCCTAAAACTAACACGTACCCTAACCCTAACCCCTATCGTAACTCTAACGCGTACCCTAACCCTAACCCGTACCCTAAACCGAGCCCTAACCGTAACACTAACCCTAACCCTAACCCTAACCCATACCCTCCGCCGTACCCGAACCCCTCCCCGAACCCGTACCCTATGTTGTACCCTAACCCTAACCCCTAACCTAACCCTAACGCGTACCCTAACCCTAACCCCTACCCTAACCCTAACACGTACCCTAAACCTAACCCGTACCCTAAACCGAGCCCTAACCCTAACCCTAACCCTAACCCTAACCCTAACCCATACCCTCCGCCGTACCCGAACCCCTCCCCGAACCCATACCCTATGCCGTACCCTAACCCTAACCCTAAGCCTAACCCTAACCCTAGGCTACCCTTGACTGCTTCTGCCTCCAATAGATTTCCTAAGCACTAGTGTTTTAAGGAACAGCTTAAAAAGAGAATCCTAATGTGATTTCTTTATAATGGGTGTGTTCCTTATCTTATCCTAGTGTCTAAACTCTTCTCCATGGCTGGACCCCCAAATAATATTCCTTTACGTGCTAAGGGGTATCTAGAGAGTGGGATAGGTTTAATAACTACCCTAACCCTAACGCGTACCCTAACCGTAACGCGTACCCTAACCCTAACACGTACCCTAATCCTATCCCGTACCCTAAACCGAGCCCTAACCCTAACACTAACCCTAACCCTAACACATACCCTACGCCGTACCCGAGCCCCTCCCCGAACCCGTTCCCTATGCCGTACCCTAACCCTAACCCTAAGCCTAACCCTCACTCTAGGCTACCCTTGACTACTTCTGCCTCCAGTAGATTTCCTAAGCACTGGTGTTTTAAGGAACAGCTTAAAAAGAGAATCCTAATGTGATTTCTTTATAATGGGTGTGTTCCTTATCTTATCCTAGTGTCTAAACTCTTCTCCATGGCTGGACACCCAAATAATATTCCTTTACGTGCTAAGGGGTATCTAGAGAGTGGGATAGGTTTAATAACTACCCAAACCCTAACGCGTACCCTAACCCTAACCCCTACCCTAACCCTAACACGTACCCTAATCCTAACCCGTACCCTAAACCGAGCCCTAACCCTAACACTAACCCTAACCCTAACCCTAACCCTAACCCATACCCTACGCCGTACCCGAACCCCTCCCCGAACCCGTACCCTAAGCCGTCCCCTAACCCTAACCCTAAGCCTAACCCAAACCCTAGGCTACCCTTGACTGCTTCTGCCTCCAATAGATTTCCTAAGCACTACTGTTTTAAGGAACAGCTTAAAAAGAGAATCCTAATGTGATTTCTTTATAATGGGTGTGTTCCTTATCTTATCCTAGTGTCTAAACTCTTCTCCATGGCTGGACCCCCAAATCATATTCCTTTACGTGCTAAGGGGTATCTAGAGAGTGGGATAGGTTTAATAACTACCCTAACCCTAACGCGTACCCTAACCCTAACCCCTAACCTAAACCTAACACATACCCTAATCCTAACCCGTACCCTAAAACGAGCCCTAACCCTAACACTAACCCTAACCCTAACCCATACCCTACGCCGTACCCGAACCCTTCCCCGAAACCGTACTCTAAGCCGTACCCTAACCCTAACCCTAAGCCTAACCCTAACCCTAGGCTACCCTTGACTGCTTCTGCCTCCAATAGATTTCCTAAGCACTAGTGTTTTAAGGAACAGCTTAAAAAGAGAATCCTAATGTGATTTCTTTATAATGGGTGTGTTCCTTATCTTATCCTAGTGTCTAAACTCTTCTCCATGGCTGGACCCCCAAATCATATTCCTTTACGTG
Organism: Balaenoptera borealis; assembly: GCF_965194805.1. Lineage (NCBI taxonomy): Eukaryota > Metazoa > Chordata > Mammalia > Artiodactyla > Balaenopteridae > Balaenoptera > Balaenoptera borealis. Next base: position 291,402 of record NW_028123339.1, read on the forward strand.
CTAAGGGGTATCTAGAGAGTGGGATAGGTTTAATAACTACCCTAACCCTAACGCGTACCCTAACCCTAACCCCTACCCTAACCCTAACACGTACCCTAATCCTAACCCCTACCCTAAACCGAGCCCTAACCCTAACACTAACCCTAACCCTAACCCTAACCCATACCCTATGCCGTACCCGAACCCCTCCCTGAACCCGTACCCTAAGCCGTACCCTAACCCTAACCCTAAGCCTAACCCTAACCCTAGGCTACCCTTGACTGCTTCTGCCTCCAATAGATTTCCTAAGCACTAGTGTTGTAAGGAACAGCTTAAAAAGAGAATCCTAATGTGATTTCTTTATAATGGGTGTGTTCCTTATCTTATCCTAGTGTCTAAAGTCTTCTCCATGGCTGGACCCCCAAATCATATTCCTTTACGTGCTAAGGGGTATCTAGAGAGTGGGATAGGTTTAATAACTACCCTAAAACTAACGCGTACCCCAACCCTAACCCCTAACCTAACCCTAACGTGTACCCTAACCCTAACCCCTACCCGAACCCTAACACGTACCCTAATCCTAACCCGTACCCTAAACCGAGCCCTAACCCTAACACTAACCCTAACCCTAACCCTAACCCATACCCTACGCCGTACCCGAACCCCTCCCCGAACCCGTACCCTAAACCGTACCCTAACCCTAACCCTAAGCCTAACCCTAACCCTAGGCTACCCTTGACTGCTTCTGCCTCCAATAGATTTCCTAAGCACTAGTGTTTTAAGGAACAGCTTAAAAAGAGAATCCTAATGTGATTTCTTTATAATGGGTGTGTTCCTTATCTTATCCTAGTGTCTAAACTCTTCTCCATTGCTGGACACCCAAATAATATTCCTTTACGTGCTAAGGGGTATCTAGAGAGTGGGATAGGTTTAATAACTACCCTAACCCTAACGCGTACCCTAAGCCTAACCCCTACCCTAACCCTAACACGTACCCTAATCCTAACCCGTACCCTAAACCGAGCCCTAACCCTAACCCTAACCCTAACCCTAACCCTAACCTCTAATCTAAACCTAACACGTACCCTAATCCTAACCCGTACCCTAAAACGAGCCCTAACCCTAAAACTAACCCTAACCCTAACCCATACCCTATGCCGTACCCGAACCCTTCCCCGAAACCGTACCCTAAGCCGTACCCTAACCCTAACCCTAAGCCTAACCCTAACCCTAGGCTACCCTTGACTGCTTCTGCCTCCAATAGATTTCCTAAGCACTAGTGTTTTAAGGAACAGCTTAAAAAGAGAATCCTAATGTGATTTCTTTATAATGGGTGTGTTCCTTATCTTATCCTAGTGTCTAAAGTCTTCTCCATGGCTGGACCCCCAAATCATATTCCTTTACGTGCTAAGGGGTATCTAGAGAGTGGGATAGGTTTAATAACTACCCTAAAACTAACCCGTACCCTAACCATAACCCCTAACCTAACCCTAACGTGTACCCAAACCCTAACCCCTACCCTAACCCTAACACGTACCCTAATCCTAACCCGTACCCTAAACCGAGCCCTAACCCTGACACTAACCCTAACCCTAACCCTAACCCATACCCTATGCCGTACCCGATCCCCTCCCCGAACCCGTACCCTAAGCCGTCCCCTAACCCTAACCCTAAGCCTAACCCTAACCCTAGGCTACCCTTGACTGCTTCTGCCTCCAATAGATTTCCTAAGCACTAGTGTTTTAAGGAACAGCTTAAAAAGAGAATCCTAATGTGATTTCTTTATAATGGGTGTGTTCCTTATCTTATCCTAGTGTCTAAAATCTTCTCCATGGCTGGACACCCAAATAATATTCCTTTACGAGCTAAGGGGTATCTAGAGAGTGGGATAGGTTTAATAACTACCCTAACCCTAAAGCGTACCCTAACCCTAACCCCTACCCGAACCCTAACACGTACCCTAATCCTAACCCGTACCCTAAACCGAGCCCTAACCCTAACACTAACCCTAACCCTAACCCTAACCCATACCCTACGCCGTACCCGAAACCCTCCCCGAACCCGTACCCTAAACCGTACCCTAACCCTAACCCTAAGCCTAACCCTAACCCTAGGCTACCCTTGACTGCTTCTGCCTCCAATGGATTTCCTAAGCACTAGTGTTTTAAGGAACAGCTTAAAAAGAGAATCCTAATGTGATTTCTTTATAATGGGTGTGTTCCTCATCTTATCCCAGTGTATTAACTCTTCTCCATGGCTGGACCCGCAAATAATATTCCTGTACGTGCTAAGGGGTATCTAGAGAGTGGGATAGGTTTAATAACTACCCTAACCCTAACGCATACCCTAACCCTAACCCCTACCCTAACCCTAACACGTACCCTAATCCTAACCCGTACCCTAAACCGAGCCGTAACCCTAAAACTAACCCTAACCCTAACCCTAACCCATACCCTACGTCGTACCCGAACCCCTCCCCGAACCCTTACCCTAAGCCGTAACCTAACCCAAACCCTAAGCCTCACCCAAACCCTAGGCTACCCTTGACTGCTTCTGCCTCCAATAGATTTCCTAAGCACTAGTGTTTTAAGGAATAGTTTAAAAAGAGAATCCTAATGTGATTTCTTTATAATGGGTGTGTTCCTTATCTTATCCTAGTGTCTAAACTCTTCTCCATGGCTGGACCCCCAAATAATATTCCTTTACGTGCTAAGGGGTATCTAGAGAGTGGGATAGGTTTAATAACTACCCTAACCCTAACGCGTACCCTAACCCTAACCCCTACCCTAACCCTAACACGTACCCTAATCCTATCCCGTACCCTAAACCGAGCCCTAACCCTAACACTAACCCTAACCCTAACACATACCCTACGCCGTACCCGAACCCTTCCCCGAAACCGTACTCTAAGCCGTACCCTAACCCTAACCCTAAGCCTAACCCTAACCCTTGGCTACCCTTGACTGCTTCTGCCTCCAATAGATTTCCTAAGCACTAGTGTTTTAAGGAACAGCTTAAAAAGAGAATCCTAATGTGATTTCTTTATAATGGGTGTGTTCCTTATCTTATCCTAGTGTCTAAAGTCTTCTCCATGGCTGGACCCCCAAATCATATTCCTTTACGTGCTAAGGGGTATCTAGAGAGTGGGATAGGTTTAATAACTACCCTAACCCTAACGCGTACCCTAACCCTAACCCCTACCCTAACCCTAACACGTACCCTAATCCTAACCCCTACCCTAAACCGAGCCCTAACCCTAACACTAACCCTAACCCTAACCCTAACCCATACCCTATGCCGTACCCGAACCCCTCCCCGAACCCGTACCCTAAGCCGTACCCTAACCCTAACCCTAAGCCTAACCTTAACCCTAGGCTACCCTTGACTGCTTCTGCCTCCAATAGATTTCCTAAGCACTAGTGTTTTAAGGAACAGCTTAAAAAGAGAATCCTAATGTGATTTCTTTATAATGGGTGTGTTCCTTATCTTATCCTAGTGTCTAAAGTCTTCTCCATGGCTGGACCCCCAAATCATATTCCTTTACGTGCTAAGGGGTATCTAGAGAGTGGGATAGGTTTAATAACTACCCTAAAACTAACACGTACCCTAACCCTAACCCCTATCGTAACTCTAACGCGTACCCTAACCCTAACCCGTACCCTAAACCGAGCCCTAACCGTAACACTAACCCTAACCCTAACCCTAACCCATACCCTCCGCCGTACCCGAACCCCTCCCCGAACCCGTACCCTATGTTGTACCCTAACCCTAACCCCTAACCTAACCCTAACGCGTACCCTAACCCTAACCCCTACCCTAACCCTAACACGTACCCTAAACCTAACCCGTACCCTAAACCGAGCCCTAACCCTAACCCTAACCCTAACCCTAACCCTAACCCATACCCTCCGCCGTACCCGAACCCCTCCCCGAACCCATACCCTATGCCGTACCCTAACCCTAACCCTAAGCCTAACCCTAACCCTAGGCTACCCTTGACTGCTTCTGCCTCCAATAGATTTCCTAAGCACTAGTGTTTTAAGGAACAGCTTAAAAAGAGAATCCTAATGTGATTTCTTTATAATGGGTGTGTTCCTTATCTTATCCTAGTGTCTAAACTCTTCTCCATGGCTGGACCCCCAAATAATATTCCTTTACGTGCTAAGGGGTATCTAGAGAGTGGGATAGGTTTAATAACTACCCTAACCCTAACGCGTACCCTAACCGTAACGCGTACCCTAACCCTAACACGTACCCTAATCCTATCCCGTACCCTAAACCGAGCCCTAACCCTAACACTAACCCTAACCCTAACACATACCCTACGCCGTACCCGAGCCCCTCCCCGAACCCGTTCCCTATGCCGTACCCTAACCCTAACCCTAAGCCTAACCCTCACTCTAGGCTACCCTTGACTACTTCTGCCTCCAGTAGATTTCCTAAGCACTGGTGTTTTAAGGAACAGCTTAAAAAGAGAATCCTAATGTGATTTCTTTATAATGGGTGTGTTCCTTATCTTATCCTAGTGTCTAAACTCTTCTCCATGGCTGGACACCCAAATAATATTCCTTTACGTGCTAAGGGGTATCTAGAGAGTGGGATAGGTTTAATAACTACCCTAACCCTAACGCGTACCCTAACCCTAACCCCTACCCTAACCCTAACACGTACCCTAATCCTAACCCGTACCCTAAACCGAGCCCTAACCCTAACACTAACCCTAACCCTAACCCTAACCCTAACCCATACCCTACGCCGTACCCGAACCCCTCCCCGAACCCGTACCCTAAGCCGTCCCCTAACCCTAACCCTAAGCCTAACCCAAACCCTAGGCTACCCTTGACTGCTTCTGCCTCCAATAGATTTCCTAAGCACTACTGTTTTAAGGAACAGCTTAAAAAGAGAATCCTAATGTGATTTCTTTATAATGGGTGTGTTCCTTATCTTATCCTAGTGTCTAAACTCTTCTCCATGGCTGGACCCCCAAATCATATTCCTTTACGTGCTAAGGGGTATCTAGAGAGTGGGATAGGTTTAATAACTACCCTAACCCTAACGCGTACCCTAACCCTAACCCCTAACCTAAACCTAACACATACCCTAATCCTAACCCGTACCCTAAAACGAGCCCTAACCCTAACACTAACCCTAACCCTAACCCATACCCTACGCCGTACCCGAACCCTTCCCCGAAACCGTACTCTAAGCCGTACCCTAACCCTAACCCTAAGCCTAACCCTAACCCTAGGCTACCCTTGACTGCTTCTGCCTCCAATAGATTTCCTAAGCACTAGTGTTTTAAGGAACAGCTTAAAAAGAGAATCCTAATGTGATTTCTTTATAATGGGTGTGTTCCTTATCTTATCCTAGTGTCTAAACTCTTCTCCATGGCTGGACCCCCAAATCATATTCCTTTACGTGCTAAGGGGTATCTAGAGAGTGGGATAGGTTTAATAACTACCCTAACCCTAACGCGTACCCTAACCCTAACCCCTACCCTAACCCTAACACGTACCCTAATCCTAACCCCTACCCTAAACCGAGCCCTAACCCTAACACTAACCCTAACCCTAACCCTAACCCATACCCTATGCCGTACCCGAACCCCTCCCTGAACCCGTACCCTAAGCCGTACCCTAACCCTAACCCTAAGCCTAACCCTAACCCTAGGCTACCCTTGACTGCTTCTGCCTCCAATAGATTTCCTAAGCACTAGTGTTGTAAGGAACAGCTTAAAAAGAGAATCCTAATGTGATTTCTTTATAATGGGTGTGTTCCTTATCTTATCCTAGTGTCTAAAGTCTTCTCCATGGCTGGACCCCCAAATCATATTCCTTTACGTGCTAAGGGGTATCTAGAGAGTGGGATAGGTTTAATAACTACCCTAAAACTAACGCGTACCCCAACCCTAACCCCTAACCTAACCCTAACGTGTACCCTAACCCTAACCCCTACCCGAACCCTAACACGTACCCTAATCCTAACCCGTACCCTAAACCGAGCCCTAACCCTAACACTAACCCTAACCCTAACCCTAACCCATACCCTACGCCGTACCCGAACCCCTCCCCGAACCCGTACCCTAAACCGTACCCTAACCCTAACCCTAAGCCTAACCCTAACCCTAGGCTACCCTTGACTGCTTCTGCCTCCAATAGATTTCCTAAGCACTAGTGTTTTAAGGAACAGCTTAAAAAGAGAATCCTAATGTGATTTCTTTATAATGGGTGTGTTCCTTATCTTATCCTAGTGTCTAAACTCTTCTCCATTGCTGGACACCCAAATAATATTCCTTTACGTGCTAAGGGGTATCTAGAGAGTGGGATAGGTTTAATAACTACCCTAACCCTAACGCGTACCCTAAGCCTAACCCCTACCCTAACCCTAACACGTACCCTAATCCTAACCCGTACCCTAAACCGAGCCCTAACCCTAACCCTAACCCTAACCCTAACCCTAACCTCTAATCTAAACCTAACACGTACCCTAATCCTAACCCGTACCCTAAAACGAGCCCTAACCCTAAAACTAACCCTAACCCTAACCCATACCCTATGCCGTACCCGAACCCTTCCCCGAAACCGTACCCTAAGCCGTACCCTAACCCTAACCCTAAGCCTAACCCTAACCCTAGGCTACCCTTGACTGCTTCTGCCTCCAATAGATTTCCTAAGCACTAGTGTTTTAAGGAACAGCTTAAAAAGAGAATCCTAATGTGATTTCTTTATAATGGGTGTGTTCCTTATCTTATCCTAGTGTCTAAAGTCTTCTCCATGGCTGGACCCCCAAATCATATTCCTTTACGTGCTAAGGGGTATCTAGAGAGTGGGATAGGTTTAATAACTACCCTAAAACTAACCCGTACCCTAACCCTAACCCCTAACCTAACCCTAACGTGTACCCAAACCCTAACCCCTACCCTAACCCTAACACGTACCCTAATCCTAACCCGTACCCTAAACCGAGCCCTAACCCTGACACTAACCCTAACCCTAACCCTAACCCATACCCTATGCCGTACCCGATCCCCTCCCCGAACCCGTACCCTAAGCCGTCCCCTAACCCTAACCCTAAGCCTAACCCTAACCCTAGGCTACCCTTGACTGCTTCTGCCTCCAATAGATTTCCTAAGCACTAGTGTTTTAAGGAACAGCTTAAAAAGAGAATCCTAATGTGATTTCTTTATAATGGGTGTGTTCCTTATCTTATCCTAGTGTCTAAAATCTTCTCCATGGCTGGACACCCAAATAATATTCCTTTACGAGCTAAGGGGTATCTAGAGAGTGGGATAGGTTTAATAACTACCCTAACCCTAAAGCGTACCCTAACCCTAACCCCTACCCGAACCCTAACACGTACCCTAATCCTAACCCGTACCCTAAACCGAGCCCTAACCCTAACACTAACCCTAACCCTAACCCTAACCCATACCCTACGCCGTACCCGAAACCCTCCCCGAACCCGTACCCTAAACCGCACCCTAACCCTAACCCTAAGCCTAACCCTAACCCTAGGCTACCCTTGACTGCTTCTGCCTCCAATAGATTTCCTAAGCACTAGTGTTTTAAGGAACAGCTTAAAAAGAGAATCCTAATGTGATTTCTTTATAATGGGTGTGTTCCTTATCTTATCCTAGTGTCTAAACTCTTCTCCATTGCTGGACACCCAAATAATATTACTTTACGTGCTAAGGGGTATCTAGAGAGTGGGATAGGTTTAATAACTACCCTAACCCTAACGCGTACCCTAACCCTAACCCCTACCCTAACCCTAACACGTACCCTAATCCTAACCCGTACCCTAAACCGAGCCCTAACCCTAACCCTAACCCTAACCCTAACCCTAACCTCTAATCTAAACCTAACACGTACCCTAATCCTAACCCGTACCCTAAAACGAGCCCTAACCCTAAAACTAACCCTAACCCTAACCCATACCCTACGCCGTACCCGAACCCTTCCCCGAAACCGTACCCTAAGCCGTACCCTAACCCTAACCCTAAGCCTAACCCTAACCCTAGGCTACCCTTGACTGCTTCTGCCTCCAATAGATTTCCTAAGCACTAGTGTTTTAAGGAACAGCTTAAAAAGAGAATCCTAATGTGATTTCTTTATAATGGGTGTGTTCCTTATCTTATCCTAGTGTCTAAAGTCTTCTCCATGGCTGGACCCCCAAATCATATTCCTTTACGTGCTAAGGGGTATCTAGAGAGTGGGATAGGTTTAATAACTACCCTAAAACTAACCCGTACCCTAACCCTAACCCCTAACCTAACCCTAACGTGTACCCAAACCCTAACCCCTACCCTAACCCTAACACGTACCCTAATCCTAACCCGTACCCTAAACCGAGCCCTAACCCTGACACTAACCCTAACCCTAACCCTAACCCATACCCTATGCCGTACCCGATCCCCTCCCCGAACCCGTACCCTAAGCCGTCCCCTAACCCTAACCCTAAGCCTAACCCTAACCCTAGGCTACCCTTGACTGCTTCTGCCTCCAATAGATTTCCTAAGCACTAGTGTTTTAAGGAACAGCTTAAAAAGAGAATCCTAATGTGATTTCTTTATAATGGGTGTGTTCCTTATCTTATCCTAGTGTCTAAAATCTTCTCCATGGCTGGACACCCAAATAATATTCCTTTACGAGCTAAGGGGTATCTAGAGAGTGGGATAGGTTTAATAACTACCCTAACCCTAAAGCGTACCCTAACCCTAACCCCTACCCGAACCCTAACACGTACCCTAATCCTAACCCGTACCCTAAACCGAGCCCTAACCCTAACACTAACCCTAACCCTAACCCTAACCCATACCCTACGCCGTACCCGAAACCCTCCCCGAACCCGTACCCTAAACCGTACCCTAACCCTAACCCTAAGCCTAACCCTAACCCTAGGCTACCCTTGACTGCTTCTGCCTCCAATAGATTTCCTAAGCACTAGTGTTTTAAGGAACAGCTTAAAAAGAGAATCCTAATGTGATTTCTTTATAATGGGTGTGTTCCTCATCTTATCCCAGTGTATTAACTCTTCTCCATGGCTGGACCCGCAAATAATATTCCTGTACGTGCTAAGGGGTATCTAGAGAGTGGGATAGGTTTAATAACTACCCTAACCCTAACGCATACCCTAACCCTAACCCCTACCCTAACCCTAACACGTACCCTAATCCTAACCCGTACCCTAAACCGAGCCGTAACCCTAAAACTAACCCTAACCCTAACCCTAACCCATACCCTACGTCGTACCCGAACCCCTCCCCGAACCCTTACCCTAAGCCGTAACCTAACCCAAACCCTAAGCCTCACCCAAACCCTAGGCTACCCTTGACTGCTTCTGCCTCCAATAGATTTCCTAAGCACTAGTGTTTTAAGGAATAGTTTAAAAAGAGAATCCTAATGTGATTTCTTTATAATGGGTGTGTTCCTTATCTTATCCTAGTGTCTAAATTCTTCTCCATGGCTGGAACCCCAAATAATATTCCTTTACGTGCTAAGGGGTATCTAGAGAGTGGGATAGGTTTAATAACTACCCTAACCCTAACGCGTACCCTAACCCTAACCCCTACCCTAACCCTAACACGTACCCTAATACTAACCCGTACCCTAAACCGAGCCCTAACCCTAACCCTAACCCTAACCCTAACCCATACCCTACGCCGTACCCGAGCCCCTCCCCGAACCCGTACTCTATGCCGTACCCTAACTCTAACCCTAAGCCTAACCCTAACCCTAGGCTACCCTTGACTGTTTCTCCCTCCAATAGATTTCCTAAGCACTAGTGTTTTAAGGAACAGCTTAAAAAGTGAATCCTAATGTGATTTCTTTATAATGGGTGTGTTCCTTATCTTATCCTAGTGTCTAAACTCTTCTCCATGGCTGGACCCCCAAATAATATTCCTTTACGTGCTAAGGGGTATCTAGAGAGTGGGATAGGTTTAATAACTACCCTAACCCTAACGCGTACCCTAACCGTAACGCGTACCCTAACCCTAACACGTACCCTAATCCTATCCCGTACCCTAAACCGAGCCCTAACCCTAACACTAACCCTAACCCTAACACATACCCTACGCCGTACCCGAACCCTTCCCCGAAACCGTACTCTAAGCCGTACCCTAACCCTAACCCTAAGCCTAACCCTAACCCTTGGCTACCCTTTACTGCTTCTGCCTCCAATAGATTTCCTAAGCACTAGTGTTTTAAGGAACAGCTTAAAAAGAGAATCCTAATGTGATTTCTTTATAATGGGTGTGTTCCTTATCTTATCCTAGTGTCTAAAGTCTTCTCCATGGCTGGACCCCCAAATCATATTCCTTTACGTGCTAAGGGGTATCTAGAGAGTGGGATAGGTTTAATAACTACCCTAAAACTAACGCGTACCCTAACCCTAACCCCTAACCTAAACCTAACGTGTACCCTAACCCTAACCCTAACCCTAACCCTAACGCGTACCCTAACCCTAACACGTACCCTAATCCTAACCCGTACCGTAAACCGAGCCCTAACCCTAACACTAACCCTAACCCTAACCCTAACCCATACCCTACGCCGTACCCGAACCCCTCCCCGAACCCGTACCCTAAGCCGTACCCTAACCCTAACCCTAAGCCTAACCCTAACCCTAGGCTACCCTTGACTGCTTCTGCCTTCAATAGATTTCCTAAGCACTAGTGTTTTAAGGAACAGCTTAAAAAGAGAATCCTAATGTGATTTCTTTATAATGGGTGTGTTCCTTATCTTATCCTAGTGTCTAAACTCTTCTCCATGCCTGGACCCCCAAATCATATTCCTTTACGTGCTAAGTGGTATCTAGAGAGTGGGATACGTTTAATAAATACCCTAAACCTAACACGTACCCTAATCCTATCCCATACTCTAAACCTAGCCCTAACCCTAAAACTAACCCTAACCCTAACCCTAACCCGTACCCTACGCCGTACCCGAACCCGTACCCAAACCCGTACCCTAAGCCGTACCCTAACCCTAACCCTAACCCTAAACTACCCTTGACTGCTTCTGCCTCCAATAGATTTCCTAAGCACTAGTGTTTTAAGGAACAGCTTAAAAAGAGAATCCTAATGTGATTTCTTTATAATGGGTGTGTTCCTTATCTTATCCTAGTGTCTAAAGTCTTCTCCATGGCTGGACCCCCAAATCATATTCCTTTACGTGCTAAGGGGTATCTAGAGAGTGGGATAGGTTTAATAACTACCCTAAAACTAACGCGTACCCTAACCCTAACCCCTATCCTAACCCTAACGCGTACCCTAACCCTAACCCGTACCCTAAACCGAGCCCTAACCGTAACACTAACCCTAACCCTAACCCTAACCCATACCCTCCGCCGTACCCGAACCCCTCCCCGAACCCGTACCCTATGTTGTACCCTAACCCTAACCCCTAACCTAACCCTAACGCGTACCCTAACCCTAACCCCTACCCTAACCCTAACACGTACCCTAAACCTAACCCGTACCCTAAACCGAGCCCTAACCGTAACCCTAACCCTAACCCTAACCCTAACCCATACCCTCCGCCGTACCCGAACCCCTCCCCGAACCCATACCCTATGCCGTACCCTAACCCTAACCCTAAGCCTAACCCTAACCCTAGGCTACCCTTGACTGCTTCTGCCTCCAATAGATTTCCTAAGCACTAGTGTTTTAAGGAACAGCTTAAAAAGAGAATCCTAATGTGATTTCTTTATAATGGGTGTGTTCCTTATCTTATCCTAGTGTCTAAACTCTTCTCCATGGCTGGACCCCCAAATAATATTCCTTTACGTGCTAAGGGGTATCTAGAGAGTGGGATAGGTTTAATAACTACCCTAACCCTAACGCGTACCCTAACCGTAACGCGTACCCTAACCCTAACACGTACCCTAATCCTATCCCGTACCCTAAACCGAGCCCTAACCCTAACACTAACCCTAACCCTAACACATACCCTACGCCGTACCCGAGCCCCTCCCCGAACCCGTTCCCTATGCCGTACCCTAACCCTAACCCTAAGCCTAACCCTCACTCTAGGCTACCCTTGACTACTTCTGCCTCCAGTAGATTTCCTAAGCACTGGTGTTTTAAGGAACAGCTTAAAAAGAGAATCCTAATGTGATTTCTTTATAATGGGTGTGTTCCTTATCTTATCCTAGTGTCTAAACTCTTCTCCATGGCTGGACACCCAAATAATATTCCTTTACGTGCTAAGGGGTATCTAGAGAGTGGGATAGGTTTAATAACTACCCTAACCCTAACGCGTACCCTAACCCTAACCCCTACCCTAACCCTAACACGTACCCTAATCCTAACCCGTACCCTAAACCGAGCCCTAACCCTAACACTAACCCTAACCCTAACCCTAACCCATACCCTACGCCGTACCCGAACCCCTCCCCGAACCCGTACCCTAAGCCGTCCCCTAACCCTAACCCTAAGCCTAACCCAAACCCTAGGCTACCCTTGACTGCTTCTGCCTCCAATAGATTTCCTAAGCACTACTGTTTTAAGGAACAGCTTAAAAAGAGAATCCTAATGTGATTTCTTTATAATGGGTGTGTTCCTTATCTTATCCTAGTGTCTAAAGTCTTCTCCATGGCTGGACCCCCAAATCATATTCCTTTACGTGCTAAGGGGTATCTAGAGAGTGGGATAGGTTTAATAACTACCCTAAAACTAACGCGTACCCTAACCCTAACCCCTATCCTAACCCTAACGCGTACCCTAACCCGTACCCGTACCCTAAACCGAGCCCTAACCGTAACACTAACCCTAACCCTAACCCTAACCCATACCCTCCGCCGTACCCGAACCCCTCCCCGAACCCGTACCCTATGTTGTACCCTAACCCTAACCCCTAACCTAACCCTAACGCGTACCCTAACCCTAACCCCTACCCTAACCCTAACACGTACCCTAAACCTAACCCGTACCCTAAACCGAGCCCTAACCCTAACACTAACCCTAACCCTAACCCTAACCCATACCCTCCGCCGTACCCGAACCCCTCACCGAACCCGTACCCTATGCCGTACCCTAACCCTAACCCTAAGCCTAACCCTAACCCTAGGCTACCCTTGACTGCTTCTGCCTCCAATAGATTTCCTAAACACTAGTGTTTTAAGGAACAGCTTAAAAAGAGAATCCTAATGTGATTTCTTTATAATGGGTGTGTTCCTTATCTTATCCTAGTGTCTAAACTCTTCTCCATGGCTGGACCCCCAAATCATATTCCTTTACGTGCTAAGGGGTATCTAGAGAGTGGGATAGGTTTAATAACTACCCTAACCCTAACGCGTACCCTAACCCTAACCCCTACCCTAACCCTAACACGTACCCTAATCCTAACCCCTACCCTAAACCGAGCCCTAACCCTAACACTAACCCTAACCCTAACCCTAACCCATACCCTATGCCGTACCCGAACCCCTCCCCGAACCCGTACCCTAAGCCGTACCCTAACCCTAACCCTAAGCCTAACCTTAACCCTAGGCTACCCTTGACTGCTTCTGCCTCCAATAGATTTCCTAAGCACTAGTGTTTTAAGGAACAGCTTAAAAAGAGAATCCTAATGTGATTTCTTTATAATGGGTGTGTTCCTTATCTTATCCTAGTGTCTAAAGTCTTCTCCATGGCTGGACCCCCAAATCATATTCCTTTACGTGCTAAGGGGTATCTAGAGAGTGGGATAGGTTTAATAACTACCCTAAAACTAACACGTACCCTAACCCTAACCCCTATCGTAACTCTAACGCGTACCCTAACCCTAACCCGTACCCTAAACCGAGCCCTAACCGTAACACTAACCCTAACCCTAACCCTAACCCATACCCTCCGCCGTACCCGAACCCCTCCCCGAACCCGTACCCTATGTTGTACCCTAACCCTAACCCCTAACCTAACCCTAACGCGTACCCTAACCCTAACCCCTACCCTAACCCTAACACGTACCCTAAACCTAACCCGTACCCTAAACCGAGCCCTAACCCTAACCCTAACCCTAACCCTAACCCTAACCCATACCCTCCGCCGTACCCGAACCCCTCCCCGAACCCATACCCTATGCCGTACCCTAACCCTAACCCTAAGCCTAACCCTAACCCTAGGCTACCCTTGACTGCTTCTGCCTCCAATAGATTTCCTAAGCACTAGTGTTTTAAGGAACAGCTTAAAAAGAGAATCCTAATGTGATTTCTTTATAATGGGTGTGTTCCTTATCTTATCCTAGTGTCTAAACTCTTCTCCATGGCTGGACCCCCAAATAATATTCCTTTACGTGCTAAGGGGTATCTAGAGAGTGGGATAGGTTTAATAACTACCCTAACCCTAACGCGTACCCTAACCGTAACGCGTACCCTAACCCTAACACGTACCCTAATCCTATCCCGTACCCTAAACCGAGCCCTAACCCTAACACTAACCCTAACCCTAACACATACCCTACGCCGTACCCGAGCCCCTCCCCGAACCCGTTCCCTATGCCGTACCCTAACCCTAACCCTAAGCCTAACCCTCACTCTAGGCTACCCTTGACTACTTCTGCCTCCAGTAGATTTCCTAAGCACTGGTGTTTTAAGGAACAGCTTAAAAAGAGAATCCTAATGTGATTTCTTTATAATGGGTGTGTTCCTTATCTTATCCTAGTGTCTAAACTCTTCTCCATGGCTGGACACCCAAATAATATTCCTTTACGTGCTAAGGGGTATCTAGAGAGTGGGATAGGTTTAATAACTACCCAAACCCTAACGCGTACCCTAACCCTAACCCCTACCCTAACCCTAACACGTACCCTAATCCTAACCCGTACCCTAAACCGAGCCCTAACCCTAACACTAACCCTAACCCTAACCCTAACCCTAACCCATACCCTACGCCGTACCCGAACCCCTCCCCGAACCCGTACCCTAAGCCGTCCCCTAACCCTAACCCTAAGCCTAACCCAAACCCTAGGCTACCCTTGACTGCTTCTGCCTCCAATAGATTTCCTAAGCACTACTGTTTTAAGGAACAGCTTAAAAAGAGAATCCTAATGTGATTTCTTTATAATGGGTGTGTTCCTTATCTTATCCTAGTGTCTAAACTCTTCTCCATGGCTGGACCCCCAAATAATATTCCTTTACGTGCTAAGGGGTATCTAGAGAGTGGGATAGGTTTAATAACTACCCTAACCCTAACGCGTACCCTAACCCTAACCCCTAACCTAAACCTAACACATACCCTAATCCTAACCCGTACCCTAAAACGAGCCCTAACCCTAACACTAACCCTAACCCTAACCCATACCCTACGCCGTACCCGAACCCTTCCCCGAAACCGTACTCTAAGCCGTACCCTAACCCTAACCCTAAGCCTAACCCTAACCCTAGGCTACCCTTGACTGCTTCTGCCTCCAATAGATTTCCTAAGCACTAGTGTTTTAAGGAACAGCTTAAAAAGAGAATCCTAATGTGATTTCTTTATAATGGGTGTGTTCCTTACCTTATCCTAGTGTCTAAACTCTTCTCCATGGCTGGACCCCCAAATCATATTCCTTTACGTGCTAAGGGGTATCTAGAGAGTGGGATAGGTTTAATAACTACCCTAACCCTAACGCGTACCCTAACCCTAACCCCTACCCTAACCCTAACACGTACCCTAATCCTAACCCCTACCCTAAACCGAGCCCTAACCCTAACACTAACCCTAACCCTAACCCTAACCCATACCCTATGCCGTACCCGAACCCCTCCCTGAACCCGTACCCTAAGCCGTACCCTAACCCTAACCCTAAGCCTAACCCTAACCCTAGGCTACCCTTGACTGCTTCTGCCTCCAATAGATTTCCTAAGCACTAGTGTTGTAAGGAACAGCTTAAAAAGAGAATCCTAATGTGATTTCTTTATAATGGGTGTGTTCCTTATCTTATCCTAGTGTCTAAAGTCTTCTCCATGGCTGGACCCCCAAATCATATTCCTTTACGTGCTAAGGGGTATCTAGAGAGTGGGATAGGTTTAATAACTACCCTAAAACTAACGCGTACCCCAACCCTAACCCCTAACCTAACCCTAACGTGTACCCTAACCCTAACCCCTACCCGAACCCTAA
Organism: Balaenoptera borealis; assembly: GCF_965194805.1. Lineage (NCBI taxonomy): Eukaryota > Metazoa > Chordata > Mammalia > Artiodactyla > Balaenopteridae > Balaenoptera > Balaenoptera borealis. Next base: position 307,465 of record NW_028123339.1, read on the forward strand.
CACGTACCCTAATCCTAACCCGTACCCTAAACCGAGCCCTAACCCTAACACTAACCCTAACCCTAACCCTAACCCATACCCTACGCCGTACCCGAACCCCTCCCCGAACCCGTACCCTAAACCGTACCCTAACCCTAACCCTAAGCCTAACCCTAACCCTAGGCTACCCTTGACTGCTTCTGCCTCCAATAGATTTCCTAAGCACTAGTGTTTTAAGGAACAGCTTAAAAAGAGAATCCTAATGTGATTTCTTTATAATGGGTGTGTTCCTTATCTTATCCTAGTGTCTAAACTCTTCTCCATTGCTGGACACCCAAATAATATTCCTTTACGTGCTAAGGGGTATCTAGAGAGTGGGATAGGTTTAATAACTACCCTAACCCTAACGCGTACCCTAAGCCTAACCCCTACCCTAACCCTAACACGTACCCTAATCCTAACCCGTACCCTAAACCGAGCCCTAACCCTAACCCTAACCCTAACCCTAACCCTAACCTCTAATCTAAACCTAACACGTACCCTAATCCTAACCCGTACCCTAAAACGAGCCCTAACCCTAAAACTAACCCTAACCCTAACCCATACCCTATGCCGTACCCGAACCCTTCCCCGAAACCGTACCCTAAGCCGTACCCTAACCCTAACCCTAAGCCTAACCCTAACCCTAGGCTACCCTTGACTGCTTCTGCCTCCAATAGATTTCCTAAGCACTAGTGTTTTAAGGAACAGCTTAAAAAGAGAATCCTAATGTGATTTCTTTATAATGGGTGTGTTCCTTATCTTATCCTAGTGTCTAAAGTCTTCTCCATGGCTGGACCCCCAAATCATATTCCTTTACGTGCTAAGGGGTATCTAGAGAGTGGGATAGGTTTAATAACTACCCTAAAACTAACCCGTACCCTAACCATAACCCCTAACCTAACCCTAACGTGTACCCAAACCCTAACCCCTACCCTAACCCTAACACGTACCCTAATCCTAACCCGTACCCTAAACCGAGCCCTAACCCTGACACTAACCCTAACCCTAACCCTAACCCATACCCTATGCCGTACCCGATCCCCTCCCCGAACCCGTACCCTAAGCCGTCCCCTAACCCTAACCCTAAGCCTAACCCTAACCCTAGGCTACCCTTGACTGCTTCTGCCTCCAATAGATTTCCTAAGCACTAGTGTTTTAAGGAACAGCTTAAAAAGAGAATCCTAATGTGATTTCTTTATAATGGGTGTGTTCCTTATCTTATCCTAGTGTCTAAAATCTTCTCCATGGCTGGACACCCAAATAATATTCCTTTACGAGCTAAGGGGTATCTAGAGAGTGGGATAGGTTTAATAACTACCCTAACCCTAAAGCGTACCCTAACCCTAACCCCTACCCGAACCCTAACACGTACCCTAATCCTAACCCGTAACCTAAACCGAGCCCTAACCCTAACACTAACCCTAACCCTAACCCGAACCCATACCCTACGCCGTACCCGAAACCCTCCCCGAACCCGTACCCTAAACCGTACCCTAACCCTAACCCTAAGCCTAACCCTAACCCTAGGCTACCCTTGACTGCTTCTGCCTCCAATGGATTTCCTAAGCACTAGTGTTTTAAGGAACAGCTTAAAAAGAGAATCCTAATGTGATTTCTTTATAATGGGTGTGTTCCTCATCTTATCCCAGTGTATTAACTCTTCTCCATGGCTGGACCCGCAAATAATATTCCTGTACGTGCTAAGGGGTATCTAGAGAGTGGGATAGGTTTAATAACTACCCTAACCCTAACGCATACCCTAACCCTAACCCCTACCCTAACCCTAACACGTACCCTAATCCTAACCCGTACCCTAAACCGAGCCGTAACCCTAAAACTAACCCTAACCCTAACCCTAACCCATACCCTACGTCGTACCCGAACCCCTCCCCGAACCCTTACCCTAAGCCGTAACCTAACCCAAACCCTAAGCCTCACCCAAACCCTAGGCTACCCTTGACTGCTTCTGCCTCCAATAGATTTCCTAAGCACTAGTGTTTTAAGGAATAGTTTAAAAAGAGAATCCTAATGTGATTTCTTTATAATGGGTGTGTTCCTTATCTTATCCTAGTGTCTAAACTCTTCTCCATGGCTGGACCCCCAAATAATATTCCTTTACGTGCTAAGGGGTATCTAGAGAGTGGGATAGGTTTAATAACTACCCTAACCCTAACGCGTACCCTAACCCTAACCCCTACCCTAACCCTAACACGTACCCTAATCCTATCCCGTACCCTAAACCGAGCCCTAACCCTAACACTAACCCTAACCCTAACACATACCCTACGCCGTACCCGAACCCTTCCCCGAAACCGTACTCTAAGCCGTACCCTAACCCTAACCCTAAGCCTAACCCTAACCCTTGGCTACCCTTGACTGCTTCTGCCTCCAATAGATTTCCTAAGCACTAGTGTTTTAAGGAACAGCTTAAAAAGAGAATCCTAATGTGATTTCTTTATAATGGGTGTGTTCCTTATCTTATCCTAGTGTCTAAAGTCTTCTCCATGGCTGGACCCCCAAATCATATTCCTTTACGTGCTAAGGGGTATCTAGAGAGTGGGATAGGTTTAATAACTACCCTAAAACTAACGCGTACCCTAACCCTAACCCCTAACCTAAACCTAACGTGTACCCTAACCCTAACCCTAACCCTAACCCTAACGAGTAACCTAACCCTAACACGTACCCTAATCCTAACCCGTACCGTAAACCGAGCCCTAACCCTAACACTAACCCTAACCCTAACCCTAACCCATACCCTACGCCGTACCCGAACCCCTCCCCGAACCCGTACCCTAAGCCGTACCCTAACCCTAACCCTAAGCCTAACCCTAACCCTAGGCTACCCTTGACTGCTTCTGCCTTCAATAGATTTCCTAAGCACTAGTGTTTTAAGGAACAGCTTAAAAAGAGAATCCTAATGTGATTTCTTTATAATGGGTGTGTTCCTTATCTTATCCTAGTGTCTAAACTCTTCTCCATGCCTGGACCCCCAAATCATATTCCTTTACGTGCTAAGTGGTATCTAGAGAGTGGGATACGTTTAATAAATACCCTAAACCTAACACGTACCCTAATCCTATCCCATACTCTAAACCTAGCCCTAACCCTAAAACTAACCCTAACCCTAACCCTAACCCGTACCCTACGCCGTACCCGAACCCGTACCCAAACCCGTACCCTAAGCCGTACCCTAACCCTAACCCTAACCCTAAACTACCCTTGACTGCTTCTGCCTCCAATAGATTTCCTAAGCACTAGTGTTTTAAGGAACAGCTTAAAAAGAGAATCCTAATGTGATTTCTTTATAATGGGTGTGTTCCTTATCTTATCCTAGTGTCTAAAGTCTTCTCCATGGCTGGACCCCCAAATCATATTCCTTTACGTGCTAAGGGGTATCTAGAGAGTGGGATAGGTTTAATAACTACCCTAAAACTAACGCGTACCCTAACCCTAACCCCTATCCTAACCCTAACGCGTACCCTAACCCGTACCCGTACCCTAAACCGAGCCCTAACCGTAACACTAACCCTAACCCTAACCCTAACCCATACCCTCCGCCGTACCCGAACCCCTCCCCGAACCCGTACCCTATGTTGTACCCTAACCCTAACCCCTAACCTAACCCTAACGCGTACCCTAACCCTAACCCCTACCCTAACCCTAACACGTACCCTAAACCTAACCCGTACCCTAAACCGAGCCCTAACCCTAACACTAACCCTAACCCTAACCCTAACCCATACCCTCCGCCGTACCCGAACCCCTCACCGAACCCGTACCCTATGCCGTACCCTAACCCTAACCCTAAGCCTAACCCTAACCCTAGGCTACCCTTGACTGCTTCTGCCTCCAATAGATTTCCTAAGCACTAGTGTTTTAAGGAACAGCTTAAAAAGAGAATCCTAATGTGATTTCTTTATAATGGGTGTGTTCCTTATCTTATCCTAGTGTCTAAACTCTTCTCCATGGCTGGACCCCCAAATCATATTCCTTTACGTGCTAAGGGGTATCTAGAGAGTGGGATAGGTTTAATAACTACCCTAACCCTAACGCGTACCCTAACCCTAACCCCTACCCTAACCCTAACACGTACCCTAATCCTAACCCCTACCCTAAACCGAGCCCTAACCCTAACACTAACCCTAACCCTAACCCTAACCCATACCCTATGCCGTACCTGAACCCCTCCCCGAACCCGTACCCTAAGCCGTACCCTAACCCTAACCCTAAGCCTAACCCTAACCCTAGGCTACCCTTGACTGCTTCTGCCTCCAATAGATTTCCTAAGCACTAGTGTTTTAAGGAACAGCTTAAAAAGAGAATCCTAATGTGATTTCTTTATAATGGGTGTGTTCCTTATCTTATCCTAGTGTCTAAAGTCTTCTCCATGGCTGGACCCCCAAATCATATTCCTTTACGTGCTAAGGGGTGTCTAGAGAGTGGGATAGGTTTAATAACTACCCTAAAACTAACACGTACCCTAACCCTAACCCCTATCCTAACCCTAACGCGTACCCTAACCCTAACCCGTACCCTAAACCGAGCCCTAACCGTAACACTAACCCTAACCCTAACCCTAACCCATACCCTCCGCCGTACCCGAACCCCTCCCCGAACCCGTACCCTATGTTGTACCCTAACCCTAACCCCTAACCTAACCCTAACGCGTACCCTAACCCTAACCCCTACCCTAACCCTAACACGTACCCTAAACCTAACCCGTACCCTAAACCGAGCCCTAACCCTAACCCTAACCCTAACCCTAACCCTAACCCATACCCTCCGCCGTACCCGAACCCCTCCCCGAACCCATACCCTATGCCGTACCCTAACCCTAACCCTAAGCCTAACCCTAACCCTAGGCTACCCTTGACTGCTTCTGCCTCCAATAGATTTCCTAAGCACTAGTGTTTTAAGGAACAGCTTAAAAAGAGAATCCTAATGTGATTTCTTTATAATGGGTGTGTTCCTTATCTTATCCTAGTGTCTAAACTCTTCTCCATGGCTGGACCCCCAAATAATATTCCTTTACGTGCTAAGGGGTATCTAGAGAGTGGGATAGGTTTAATAACTACCCTAACCCTAACGCGTACCCTAACCGTAACGCGTACCCTAACCCTAACACGTACCCTAATCCTATCCCGTACCCTAAACCGAGCCCTAACCCTAACACTAACCCTAACCCTAACACATACCCTACGCCGTACCCGAGCCCCTCCCCGAACCCGTTCCCTATGCCGTACCCTAACCCTAACCCTAAGCCTAACCCTCACTCTAGGCTACCCTTGACTACTTCTGCCTCCAGTAGATTTCCTAAGCACTGGTGTTTTAAGGAACAGCTTAAAAAGAGAATCCTAATGTGATTTCTTTATAATGGGTGTGTTCCTTATCTTATCCTAGTGTCTAAACTCTTCTCCATGGCTGGACACCCAAATAATATTCCTTTACGTGCTAAGGGGTATCTAGAGAGTGGGATAGGTTTAATAACTACCCTAACCCTAACGCGTACCCTAACCCTAACCCCTACCCTAACCCTAACACGTACCCTAATCCTAACCCGTACCCTAAACCGAGCCCTAACCCTAACACTAACCCTAACCCTAACCCTAACCCATACCCTACGCCGTACCCGAACCCCTCCCCGAACCCGTACCCTAAGCCGTCCCCTAACCCTAACCCTAAGCCTAACCCAAACCCTAGGCTACCCTTGACTGCTTCTGCCTCCAATAGATTTCCTAAGCACTACTGTTTTAAGGAACAGCTTAAAAAGAGAATCCTAATGTGATTTCTTTATAATGGGTGTGTTCCTTATCTTATCCTAGTGTCTAAAGTCTTCTCCATGGCTGGACCCCCAAATCATATTCCTTTACGTGCTAAGGGGTATCTAGAGAGTGGGATAGGTTTAATAACTACCCTAAAACTAACGCGTACCCTAACCCTAACCCCTATCCTAACCCTAACGCGTACCCTAACCCGTACCCGTACCCTAAACCGAGCCCTAACCGTAACACTAACCCTAACCCTAACCCTAACCCATACCCTCCGCCGTACCCGAACCCCTCCCCGAACCCGTACCCTATGTTGTACCCTAACCCTAACCCCTAACCTAACCCTAACGCGTACCCTAACCCTAACCCCTACCCTAACCCTAACACGTACCCTAAACCTAACCCGTACCCTAAACCGAGCCCTAACCCTAACACTAACCCTAACCCTAACCCTAACCCATACCCTCCGCCGTACCCGAACCCCTCACCGAACCCGTACCCTATGCCGTACCCTAACCCTAACCCTAAGCCTAACCCTAACCCTAGGCTACCCTTGACTGCTTCTGCCTCCAATAGATTTCCTAGGCACTAGTGTTTTAAGGAACAGCTTAAAAAGAGAATCCTAATGTGATTTCTTTATAATGGGTGTGTTCCTTATCTTATCCTAGTGTCTAAACTCTTCTCCATGGCTGGACCCCCAAATCATATTCCTTTACGTGCTAAGGGGTATCTAGAGAGTGGGATAGGTTTAATAACTACCCTAACCCTAACGCGTACCCTAACCCTAACCCCTACCCTAACCCTAACACGTACCCTAATCCTAACCCCTACCCTAAACCGAGCCCTAACCCTAACACTAACCCTAACCCTAACCCTAACCCATACCCTATGCCGTACCCGAACCCCTCCCCGAACCCGTACCCTAAGCCGTACCCTAACCCTAACCCTAAGCCTAACCCTAACCCTAGGCTACCCTTGACTGCTTCTGCCTCCAATAGATTTCCTAAGCACTAGTGTTTTAAGGAACAGCTTAAAAAGAGAATCCTAATGTGATTTCTTTATAATGGGTGTGTTCCTTATCTTATCCTAGTGTCTAAAGTCTTCTCCATGGCTGGACCCCCAAATCATATTCCTTTACGTGCTAAGGGGTATCTAGAGAGTGGGATAGGTTTAATAACTACCCTAAAACTAACACGTACCCTAACCCTAACCCCTATCCTAACCCTAACGCGTACCCTAACCCTAACCCGTACCCTAAACCGAGCCCTAACCGTAACACTAACCCTAACCCTAACCCTAACCCATACCCTCCGCCGTACCCGAACCCCTCCCCGAACCCGTACCCTATGTTGTACCCTAACCCTAACCCCTAACCTAACCCTAACGCGTACCCTAACCCTAACCCCTACCCTAACCCTAACACGTACCCTAAACCTAACCCGTACCCTAAACCGAGCCCTAACCCTAACCCTAACCCTAACCCTAACCCTAACCCATACCCTCCGCCGTACCCGAACCCCTCCCCGAACCCATACCCTATGCCGTACCCTAACCCTAACCCTAAGCCTAACCCTAACCCTAGGCTACCCTTGACTGCTTCTGCCTCCAATAGATTTCCTAAGCACTAGTGTTTTAAGGAACAGCTTAAAAAGAGAATCCTAATGTGATTTCTTTATAATGGGTGTGTTCCTTATCTTATCCTAGTGTCTAAACTCTTCTCCATGGCTGGACCCCCAAATAATATTCCTTTACGTGCTAAGGGGTATCTAGAGAGTGGGATAGGTTTAATAACTACCCTAACCCTAACGCGTACCCTAACCGTAACGCGTACCCTAACCCTAACACGTACCCTAATCCTATCCCGTACCCTAAACCGAGCCCTAACCCTAACACTAACCCTAACCCTAACACATACCCTACGCCGTACCCGAGCCCCTCCCCGAACCCGTTCCCTATGCCGTACCCTAACCCTAACCCTAAGCCTAACCCTCACTCTAGGCTACCCTTGACTACTTCTGCCTCCAGTAGATTTCCTAAGCACTGGTGTTTTAAGGAACAGCTTAAAAAGAGAATCCTAATGTGATTTCTTTATAATGGGTGTGTTCCTTATCTTATCCTAGTGTCTAAACTCTTCTCCATGGCTGGACACCCAAATAATATTCCTTTACGTGCTAAGGGGTATCTAGAGAGTGGGATAGGTTTAATAACTACCCTAACCCTAACGCGTACCCTAACCCTAACCCCTACCCTAACCCTAACACGTACCCTAATCCTAACCCGTACCCTAAACCGAGCCCTAACCCTAACACTAACCCTAACCCTAACCCTAACCCTAACCCATACCCTACGCCGTACCCGAACCCCTCCCCGAACCCGTACCCTAAGCCGTCCCCTAACCCTAACCCTAAGCCTAACCCAAACCCTAGGCTACCCTTGACTGCTTCTGCCTCCAATAGATTTCCTAAGCACTACTGTTTTAAGGAACAGCTTAAAAAGAGAATCCTAATGTGATTTCTTTATAATGGGTGTGTTCCTTATCTTATCCTAGTGTCTAAACTCTTCTCCATGGCTGGACACCCAAATAATATTCCTTTACGAGCTAAGGGGTATCTAGAGAGTGGGATAGGTTTAATAACTACCCTAACCCTAACGCGTACCCTAACCCTAACCCCTAACCTAAACCTAACACGTACCCTAATCCTAACCCGTACCCTAAAACGAGCCCTAACCCTAACACTAACCCTAACCCTAACCCATACCCTACGCCGTACCTGAACCCTTCCCCGAAACCGTACTCTAAGCCGTACCCTAACCCTAACCCTAAGCCTAACCCTAACCCTAGGCTACCCTTGACTGCTTCTGCCTCCAATAGATTTCCTAAGCACTAGTGTTTTAAGGAACAGCTTAAAAAGAGAATCCTAATGTGATTTCTTTATAATGGGTGTGTTCCTTATCTTATCCTAGTGTCTAAACTCTTCTCCATGGCTGGACCCCCAAATCATATTCCTTTACGTGCTAAGGGGTATCTAGAGAGTGGGATAGGTTTAATAACTACCCTAACCCTAACGCGTACCCTAACCCTAACCCCTACCCTAACCCTAACACGTACCCTAATCCTAACCCCTACCCTAAACCGAGCCCTAACCCTAACACTAACCCTAACCCTAACCCTAACCCATACCCTATGCCGTACCCGAACCCCTCCCCGAACCCGTACCCTAAGCCGTACCCTAACCCTAACCCTAAGCCTAACCCTAACCCTAGGCTACCCTTGACTGCTTCTGCCTCCAATAGATTTCCTAAGCACTAGTGTTTTAAGGAACAGCTTAAAAAGAGAATCCTAATGTGATTTCTTTATAATGGGTGTGTTCCTTATCTTATCCTAGTGTCTAAAGTCTTCTCCATGGCTGGACCCCCAAATCATATTCCTTTACGTGCTAAGGGGTATCTAGAGAGTGGGATAGGTTTAATAACTACCCTAAAACTAACGCGTACCCTAACCCTAACCCCTAACCTAACCCTAACGTGTACCCTAACCCTAACCCCTACCCGAACCCTAACACGTACCCTAATCCTAACCCGTACCCTAAACCGAGCCCTAACCCTAACACTAACCCTAACCCTAACCCTAACCCATACCCTACGCCGTACCCGAACCCCTCCCCGAACCCGTACGCTAAACCGTACCCTAACCCTAACCCTAAGCCTAACCCTAACCCTAGGCTACCCTTGACTGCTTCTGCCTCCAATAGATTTCCTAAGCACTAGTGTTTTAAGGAACAGCTTAAAAAGAGAATCCTAATGTGATTTCTTTATAATGGGTGTGTTCCTTATCTTATCCTAGTGTATTAACTCTTCTCCATGGCTGGACCCGCAAATAATATTCCTGTACGTGCTAAGGGGTATCTAGAGAGTGGGATAGGTTTAATAACTACCCTAACCCTAACGCATACCCTAACCCTAACCCCTACCCTAACCCTAACACGTACCCTAATCCTAACCCGTACCCTAAACCGAGCCGTAACCCTAAAACTAACCCTAACCCTAACCCTAACCCATACCCTACGCCGTACCCGAACCCCTCCCCGAACCCGTACCCTAAGCCGTAACCTAACCCAAACCCTAAGCCTAACCCAAACCCTAGGCTACCCTTCACTGCTTCTGCCTCCAATAGATTTCCTAAGCACTAGTGTTTTAAGGAATAGTTTAAAAAGAGAATCCTAATGTGATTTCTTTATAATGGGTGTGTTCCTTATCTTATCCTAGTGTCTAAACTCTTCTCCATGGCTGGAACCCCAAATAATATTCCTTTACGTGCTAAGGGGTATCTAGAGAGTGGGATAGGTTTAATAACTACCCTAACCCTAACGTGTACCCTAACCCTAACCCCTACCCTAACCCTAACACGTACCCTAATACTAACCCGTACCCGAAACCGAGCCCTAACCCTAACACTAACCCTAACCCTAACCCTAACCCATACCCTACGCCGTACCCGAGCCCCTCCCCGAACCCGTACTCTATGCCGTACCCTAACTCTAACCCTAAGCCTAACCCTAACCCTAGGCTACCCTTGACTGTTTCTCCCTCCAATAGATTTCCTAAGCACTAGTGTTTTAAGGAACAGCTTAAAAAGTGAATCCTAATGTGATTTCTTTATAATGGGTGTGTTCCTTATCTTATCCTAGTGTCTAAACTCTTCTCCATGGCTGGACACCCAAATAATATTCCTTTACGTGCTAAGGGGTATCTAGAGAGTGGGATAGGTTTAATAACTACCCTAACCCTAACGCGTACCCTAACCGTAACGCGTACCCTAACCCTAACACGTACCCTAATCCTATCCCGTACCCTAAACCGAGCCCTAACCCTAACACTAACCCTAACCCTAACCCATACCCTACGCCGTACCCGAGCCCCTCCCCGAACCCGTTCCCTATGCCGTACCCTAACCCTAACCCTAAGCCTAACCCTCACTCTAGGCTACCCTTGACTACTTCTGCCTCCAGTAGATTTCCTAAGCACTGGTGTTTTAAGGAACAGCTTAAAAAGAGAATCCTAATGTGATTTCTTTATAATGGGTGTGTTCCTTATCTTATCCTAGTGTCTAAACTCTTCTCCATGGCTGGACACCCAAATAATATTCCTTTACGTGCTAAGGGGTATCTAGAGAGTGGGATAGGTTTAATAACTACCCTAACCCTAATGCGTACCCTAACCCTAACCCCTACCCTAACCCTAACACGTACCCTAATCCTAACCCGTACCCTAAACCAAGCCCTAACCCTAACACTAACCCTAACCCTAACCCTAACCCTAACCCATACCCTACGCCGTACCCGAACCCCTCCCCGAACCCGTACCCTAAGCCGTCCCCTAACCCTAACCCTAAGCCTAACCCAAACCCTAGGCTACCCTTGACTGCTTCTGCCTCCAATAGATTTCCTAAGCACTACTGTTTTAAGGAACAGCTTAAAAAGAGAATCCTAATGTGATTTCTTTATAATGGGTGTGTTCCTTATCTTATCCTAGTGTCTAAACTCTTCTCCATGGCTGGACACCCAAATAATATTCCTTTACGAGCTAAGGGGTATCTAGAGAGTGGGATAGGTTTAATAACTACCCTAACCCTAACGCGTACCCTAACCCTAACCCCTAACCTAAACCTAACACGTACCCTAATCCTAACCCGTACCCTAAAACGAGCCCTAACCCTAACACTAACCCTAACCCTAACCCATACCCTACGCCGTACCCGAACCCTTCCCCGAAACCGTACTCTAAGCCGTACCCTAACCCTAACCCTAAGCCTAACCCTAACCCTAGGCTACCCTTGACTGCTTCTGCCTCCAATAGATTTCCTAAGCACTAGTGTTTTAAGGAACAGCTTAAAAAGAGAATCCTAATGTGATTTCTTTATAATGGGTGTGTTCCTTATCTTATCCTAGTGTCGAAACTCTTCTCCATGGCTGGAACCCCAAATAATATTCCTTTACGTGCTAAGGGGTATCTAGAGAGTGGGATAGGTTTAATAACTACCCTAACCCTAACGCGTACCCTAACCCTAACCCCTACCCTAACCCTAACACATACCCTAATCCTAACCCGTACCCTAAACCGAGCCCTAACCCTAACACTAACCCTAACACTAACCCTAACCCTAACCCTAACCCATACCCTATGCCATACCCGAGCCCCTCCCCGAACCCATACCCTAAGCCGTCCCCTAACCCTAACCCTAAGCCTAACCCTAACCCTAGGCTACCCTTGACTGCTTCTGCCTCCAATAGATTTCCTAAGCACTAGTGTTTTAAGGAACAGCTTAAAAAGAGAATCCTAATGTGATTTCTTTATAATGGGTGTGTTCCTTATCTTATCCTAGTGTCTAAACTCTTCTCCATGGCTGGACCCCCAAATCATATTCCTTTACGTGCTAAGGGGTATCTAGAGAGTGGGATAGGTTTAATAACTACCCTAACCCTAACGCGTACCCTAACCCTAACCCCTACCCTAACCCTAACACGTACCCTAATCCTAACCCCTACCCTAAACCGAGCCCTAAACCTAACACTAACCCTAACCCTAACCCTAACCCATACCCTATGCCGTACCCGAACCCCTCCCCAAACCCGAACCCTAAGCCGTACCCTAACCCTAACCCTAAGCCTAACCCTAACCCTAGGCTACCCTTGACTGCTTCTGCCTCCAATAGATTTCCTAAGCACTAGTGTTTTAAGGAACAGCTTAAAAAGAGAATCCTAATGTGATTTCTTTATAATGGGTGTGTTCCTTATCTTATCCTAGTGTCTAAAGTCTTCTCCATGGCTGGACCCCCAAATCATATTCCTTTACGTGCTAAGGGGTATCTAGAGAGTGGGATAGGTTTAATAACTACCCTAAAACTAACACGTACCCTAACCCTAACCCCTATCCTAACCCTAACGCGTACCCTAACCCTAACCCGTACCCTAAACCGAGCCCTAACCGTAACACTAACCCTAACCCTAACCCTAACCCATACCCTCCGCCGTACCCGAACCCCTCCCCGAACCCGTACCCTATGTTGTACCCTAACCCTAACCCCTAACCTAACCCTAACGCGTACCCTAACCCTAACCCCTACCCTAACCCTAACACGTACCCTAAACCTAACCCGTACCCTAAACCGAGCCCTAACCCTAACCCTAAGCCTAACCCTAACCCTAGGCTACCCTTGACTGCTTCTGCCTCCAATAGATTTCCTAAGCACTAGTGTTTTAAGGAACAGCTTAAAAAGAGAATCCTAATGTGATTTCTTTATAATGGGTGTGTTCCTTATCTTATCCTAGTGTCTAAAGTCTTCTCCATGGCTGGACCCCCAAATCATATTCCTTTACGTGCTAAGGGGTATCTAGAGAGTGGGATAGGTTTAATAACTACCCTAAAACTAACGCGTACCCTAACCCTAACCCCTAACCTAACCCTAACGTGTACCCTAACCCTAACCCCTACCCGAACCCTAACACGTACCCTAATCCTAACCCGTACCCTAAAGCGAGCCCTAACCCTAACACTAACCCTAACCCTAACCCTAACCCATACCCTACGCCGTACCCGAACCCCTCCCCGAACCCGTACCCTAAACCGTACCCTAACTCTAACCCTAAGCCTAACCCTAACCCTAGGCTACCCTTGACTGCTTCTGCCTCCAATAGATTTCCTAAGCACTAGTGTTTTAAGGAACAGCTTAAAAAGAGAATCCTAATGTGATTTCTTTATAATGGGTGTGTTCCTTATCTTATCCTAGTGTATTAACTCTTCTCCATGGCTGGACCCGCAAATAATATTCCTGTACGTGCTAAGGGGTATCTAGAGAGTGGGATAGGTTTAATAACTACCCTAACCCTAACGCATACCCTAACCCTAACCCCTACCCTAACCCTAACACGTACCCTAATCCTAACCAGTACCCTAAACCGAGCCGTAACCCTAAAACTAACCCTAACCCTAACCCTAACCCATACCCTACGCCGTACCCGAACCCCTCCCCGAACCCGTACCCTAAGCCGTAACCTAACCCAAACCCTAAGCCTAACCCAAACCCTAGGCTACCCTTGACTGCTTCTGCCTCCAATAGATTTCCTAAGCACTAGTGTTTTAAGGAATAGTTTAAAAAGAGAATCCTAATGTGATTTCTTTATAATGGGTGTGTTCCTTATCTTATCCTAGTGTCTAAACTCTTCTCCATGGCTGGAACCCCAAATAATATTCCTTTACGTGCTAAGGGGTATCTAGAGAGTGGGATAGGTTTAATAACTACCCTAACCCTAACGTGTACCCTAACCCTAACCCCTACCCTAACCCTAACACGTACCCTAATACTAACCCGTACCCTAAACCGAGCCCTAACCCTAACACTAACCCTAACCCTAACCCTAACCCATACCCTACGCCGTACCCGAGCCCCTCCCCGAACCCGTACTCTATGCCGTACCCTAACTCTAACCCTAAGCCTAACCCTAACCCTAGGCTACCCTTGACTGTTTCTCCCTCCAGTAGATTTCCTAAGCACTAGTGTTTTAAGGAACAGCTTAAAAAGTGAATCCTAATGTGATTTCTTTATAATGGGTGTGTTCCTTATCTTATCCTAGTGTCTAAACTCTTCTCCATGGCTGGACCCCCAAATAATATTCCTTTACGTGCTAAGGGGTATCTAGAGAGTGGGATAGGTTTAATAACTACCCTAACCCTAACGCGTACCCTAACCGTAATGCGTACCCTAACCCTAACACGAACCCTAATCCTATCCCGTACCCTAAACCGAGCCCTAACCCTAACACTAACCCTAACCCTAACACATACCCTACGCCGTACCCGAGCCCCTCCCCGAACCCGTTCCCTATGCCGTACCCTAACCCTAACCCTAAGCCTAACCCTCACTCTAGGCTACCCTTGACTACTTCTGCCTCCAGTAGATTTCCTAAGCACTGGTGTTTTAAGGAACAGCTTAAAAAGAGAATCCTAATGTGATTTCTTTATAATGGGTGTGTTCCTTATCTTATCCTAGTGTCTAAACTCTTCTCCATGGCTGGACACCCAAATAATATTCCTTTACGTGCTAAGGGGTATCTAGAGAGTGGGATAGGTTTAATAACTACCCTAACCCTAACGCGTACCCTAACCCTAACCCCTACCCTAACCCTAACACGTACCCTAATCCTAACCCGTACCCTAAACCGAGCCCTAACCCTAACACTAACCCTAACCCTAACCCTAACCCATACCCTACGCCGTACCCGAACCCCTCCCCGAACCCGTACCCTAAGCCGTCCCCTAACCCTAACCCTAAGCCTAACCCTAACCCTAGGCTACCCTTGACTGCTTCTGCCTCCAATAGATTTCCTAAGCACTACTGTTTTAAGGAACAGCTTAAAAAGAGAATCCTAATGTGATTTCTTTATAATGGGTGTGTTCCTTATCTTATCCTAGTGTCTAATCTCTTCTCCATGGCTGGACACCCAAATAATATTCCTTTACGAGCTAAGGGGTATCTAGAGAGTGGGATAGGTTTAATAACTACCCTAACCCTAACGCGTACCCTAACCCTAACCCCTAACCTAAACCTAACACGTACCCTAATCCTAACCCGTACCCTAAAACGAGCCCTAACCATAAAAATAACCGTAACCCTAACCCATACCCTACGCCGTACCCGAACCCTTCCCCGAAACCGTACTCTAAGCCGTACCCTAACCCTAACCCTAAGCCTAACCCTAACCCTAGGCTACCCTTGACTGCTTCTGCCTCCAATAGATTTCCTAAGCACTAGTCTTTTAAGGAACAGCTTAAAAAGAGAATCCTAATGTGATTTCTTTATAATGGGTGTGTTCCTTATCTTATCCTAGTGTCGAAACTCTTCTCCATGGCTGTAACCCCAAATAATATTCCTTTACGTGCTAAGGGGTATCTAGAGAGTGGGATAGGTTTAATAACTACCCTAACCCTAACGCATACCCTAACCCTAACCCCTACCCTAACCCTAACACATACCCTAATCCTAACCCGTACCCTAAACCGAGCCCTAACCCTAACACTAACCCTAACACTAACCCTAACCCTAACCCTAACCCATACCCTATGCCATACCCGAGCCCCTCCCCGAACCCATACCCTAAGCAGTCCCCTAACCCTAACCCTAAGCCTAACCCTAACCCTAGGCTACCCTTGACTGCTTCTGCCTCCAATAGATTTCCTAAGCACTAGTGTTTTAAGGAACAGCTTAAAAAGAGAATCCTAATGTGATTTCTTTATAATGGGTGTGTTCCTTATCTTATCCTAGTGTCTAAACTCTTCTCCATGGCTGGACCCCCAAATCATATTCCTTTACGTGCTAAGGGGAATCTAGAGATTGGGATAGGTTTAATAACTACCCTAACCCTAACGCGTACCCTAACCCTAACCCCTACCTAACCCTAACGCCTACCCTAATCCTAACCCGTACCCTACACCGAGCCCTAACCCTAACACTAACCCTAACCCTAACCCTAACCCATACCCTACGCCGTACCCGAACCCCTCCCCGAACCCGTGCCCTATGCCGTCCCCTAATCCTAACCCTAACCCTAGGCTACCCTTGACTGCTTCTGCCTCCAATAGATTTCCTAAGCACTAGTGTTTTAAGGAACAGCTTAAAAAGAGAATCCTAATGTGATTTCTTTATAATGGGTGTGTTCCTTATCTTATCCTAGTGTCTAAACTCTTCTCCATGGTGGACACCCAAATAATATTCCTTTACGAGGTAAGGGGTATCTAGAGAGTGGGATAGGTTTAATAATTACCCTAACCCTAACGCGTACCCTAACTCTAGCCCCTACCCTAACCCTAACCCACCCTAATACTAACCCGTACCCTAAACCGAGCCCTAACCCTAACACTAACCCTAACCCTAACCCTAACCCATACCCTACGCCGTACCCGAACCCCTCCCCGAACCCGTACCCTAAGCCGTACCCTAACCCTAACCCTAAGCCTAACCCTAACCCTAGGCTACCCTTGACTGCTTCTGCCTCCAATAGATTTCCTAAGCACTAGTGTTTTAAGGAACAGCTTAAAAAGAGAATCCTAATGTGATTTCTTTATAATGGGTGTGTTCCTTATCTTATCCTACTGTCTAAACTCTTCTCCATGGCTGGACCCCCAAATAATATTCCTTTACGAGCTAAGGGGTATCTAGAGAGTGGGATAGGTTTAATAACTACCCTAACCCTAACGCGTACCCTAACCCTAACCCCTAACCTAAACCTAACACGTACCCTAATCCTAACCCGTACCCTAAAACGAGCCCTAACCCTAAAACT